>NC_047108.1:50099669-50418263 GCF_902500255.1 Thalassophryne amazonica | reverse complement strand
ATGCGGATGTTGACCGCAGCCACAGAGCTCCGTGGCCACCGAGAGATGACTTGGATTCTTTGCGGGTCCCGCATCCGTACCTCCGGAGGCAGTGAGCGAAGGGAGTGTTCTGTGTGTGTCTGTTATAATCTTCTCACCCAGAAGAAAAAAGAGAGTGTTTACACAGAGAAAAGTGAGAAAATGTTAATGCCTGTTTGAGAAAAGTGTATAAAGTGTGTAGTGAGGGGTTTTACAGCCTTAAAACATCTATAATAATTGCAAAAGATAGCGCTGACTACTTCATGGATTTCGCTTATCGCGGGTTATTTTTAGAATGTAACTCCCGTGATAAACGAGGGACCATTGTATATACAGTGCATCCAGAAAGTATTCTCAGCACATTAGTTATTCCACATTTTATGTTACAGCCTTATTCCAAAATAGAATAAATACATTTTTTTCCCTCACATACGAGGTCTGTCAATAAAGTATAGGTCCTTTTTATTTTTTTCAAAAACTATATGGATTTCATTCATATGTTTTTACGTCAGACATGCTTGAACCCTCGTGCGCATGCGGGAGTTTTTCCACGCCTGTCAGTGACGTCATTCGCCTGTGAGCACTCCTTGTGGGAGGAGTCGTCCAGCCCCTCGTCGGAATTCCTTTGTCTGAGAAGTTGCTGAGAGACTGGCGCTTTGTTTGATCAAAATTTTTTCTAAACCTGTGAGACACATCGAAGTGGACACGGTTCGAAAAATTAAGCTGGTTTTCAGTGAAAATTTTAACGGCTGATGAGAGATTTTGAGGTGATACTGTTGCTTTAAGGACTTCCCACGGTGCGAGACGTCGCGCAGCGCTCCCAGGCGCCATCGTCAGCCTGTTTCAAGCTGAAAACCTCCACATTTCAGGCTCTATTGATCCAGGACGTCATGAGAGAACAGAGAAGTTTCAGAAGAAGTCGGTTTCAGCATTTTATCCGGATATTCCACTGTTAAAGGAGATTTTTTTTAATGAAAGACGTGCGGACGGATTGCAGTGTCGGCTCGCAGCTGCCGCGACGCTCTGCCACAGGAAAAACACCTCCATTGGAAGCCTTAAGGACAAGTTGGAACATGTCCAGCTGTTAAACAATTTCTCATATACTCACTCCACTGAAAGCCATCAAAAGCCGCCTGGATTTTACAAATGGTTATCAACACAGAGGTGTTCTTCCTGTGCCGCCGCACCGCGCCGGCTGCGTCCCGACGCGCGGACCCGTCTGCACGTCTTTCATTAGAAAAAATCTCCTTTAACAGTGGAATATCCGGATAAAATACGAGGGGCTGGACGACTCCTCCCACAAGGAGTGCTCACAGGCGAATGACGTCACCGACAGGCGTGGAAAAACTCACGCATGCGCACGAGGGTTCAAGCATGTCTGACGTAAAAACATATGAATGAAATCCATATAGTTTTTGAAAAAATAAAAAGGACCTATACTTTATTGACAGCCCTCGTATAAGGTCCCACAATTAGAGCACAAACCAAGCATGAAGTCAAAGGAATTGTCTGTAGACCTCTGTGACAGGACTGTCTCAAGGCACAAATGGGTCCAGAAACATTTCTGCTGCTTTGAACGTCCCAATTTCAATTCAATTTCAATTTATTTTCATTTATATAGCACCAAATCACAACAGAGTTGCCTCAAGGCGCTTTACACAAGTAAGGTCTAACCTTACTAACCCCCAGAGCAGGAGTGGTAAGGAAAAACTCCCTCTGAGGAAGAAACCTCAAGCAGGCCAGACTCAAAGGGGTGACCTGCCTGGGCCATGCTACGGACATAAATTACAGTGAGCACAGTGGCCTCCATCATCCGTAAATGAAGTCTGGTTCCACCAGGACTTTTCCTAAAGATGGCAGCCGTCTAAACTGAGCAATCAGGGAAAACGGCCTTAGTCAGGGAGTTGACCAAGAACCCGATGGTCACTGTGTCAGAGCTCCAGCATTCCTCTGTGGAGAGAGAAGAACCTTCCAGAAGGATAGTCATCTCTGCAGCAATCCACCAATCAGGCCTGTATGGAAGAAAAAAAGGTACCTGAAGGACTCTTAGACCATGAAAAACAAAATTCTCTGATTTGCTGAGACAAAGATAGAACTCTTTGGCATGAATGGCAGGTGTCATATTTGGAGGAAACCAGGCACCATCCCTACAGTGAAGCATGGTGGTGGCAGTATCATGCTGTAGGGATGTTTTTCAGAAGCAGGAACTGGGAGACTAGTCAGGATTGAGGGAAAGATGAATGCAGCAATGTACAGACCTTTCCTGGATGAAAACCGGCTCCAGGAGAGAGCAGGTTTTAGGAGAGGTTATGGTCTCGTGGTTAAGTATTGGGCTTGAGACCAGAGGATCCTTGGTTCAAATCCCAGCCTGACCAGAAAGTGACTAAGGGCCCTTCAAAAAAGCAGTTTGAACATAATAGTTTTGAGTTTGTAGCGTCAACAGCAGATGCTACTATTATTGTGAACACCCCCTTTTCTACTTTTTTTTTTTTACTAATAGCCCAATTTCATAGCCTTAAGAGTGTGCATATCATGAATGCTTGGTCTTGTTGGATTTGTGACAATCTACTGAATCTACTGGTACCTTGTTTCCCATGTAACAATAAGAAATATACTCAAAACCTGGATTAATCTTTTTAGTCACATAGCACTACTATTATTCTGAACACTACTGTAGGTGCACCATGATTGTGGCATCATATTCAAGAAGACCTGAGACTGTAATTGCTGCCAAAGGTGCATCAACAAAGGGTTTGAATGTTCCATACATGTGATTCCTTAGTTTTGCATATTTAATGAATTTGCAAAAATTTCAACAACTTTTTCCATGTCATTATGGGGTGTTGTGAGTAGAATTTTGAGGGGGAAAAAAAATTATTTATTCCATTTTAGAATAAGGCTGGAACATAAAATGTGGAAAAAGAGAAGAGCTGTGAAAGCTTTCAGATGTACTGTTGGTGTGGCCAAAGCAGCCAAGTGCACATTGACCTCAAGTAAACTTTTGTGGTCTTGGACCTATAGCATTTTGGCATCAAAACATTTCATATTTGGTGCATATCCCCTGAAGAACATACAAGATAAGTATGAATAATTTATTAATTGTTTTTCTTGCATTTCACAACTAAATGTTTGTGAGGGCAACCTGCAAACAAACATTCTCTTTCACAATGCCAAAATCCTGGATCCACAACCTGTTTTGGGTGATCACAAAAATGCAATGAGCTCTTCCCTTTCTGAGAACCAATAATTACACCAAGTTTCACAAAAATGTCATCATACATTTTTTTTTTAAAGAAAACTTTCCTGGAAGCTCAAGAACCAAACTCACAAACAATGGGGAAATGTAACATCTTTTTTGGTGAATACAATAAGCTTTAATGAGATCTGAACGATTATGCACACTGTCAGTAGTCCAAGGTGGATCAAATGTAAAATGCTTTTAGAAAGCCAACAACCAATATGAAAATATATTTCAAGGGCGTGGAACAACCTCACTCCACAAAGGCTGGCAGCAACGCTGACATATTAGCTGCATCATAAATGCTCTATGAGCCTGTCTCATAATGGCTCTCTAATGGCTTTTAACTGGCTCTCAAACTGTTTTCATCATTTACACTTGACAGAGCAAACAATGTACAGATGAACAGTGAAAATCTAACAAAGATAAACGATTTGGATTTTTAATGATCTGAATAATAATGGGCAAAATCCAGCTGCTGCACAGCTGTCTGGGACAGCATGTTGCGCCGCTCACCACACCCACTGGGCAGTGACATCACTGATTAGCTGTAGATATATACCGAGTGGTCCAATTTGTATAAAGCCATTGTGTCGGTTTCAAAAAAACAAATGGAAAAAAACTAATTGAACATAATAGTGAATAAAAATCATATTAACTATCTGTATAAAAGTCTCTCTAACATTGAGTTAGTATGCAAATTATATCACATGCAGTGTATGAGTACATGGATAATACAATGCACCAAAAAAAACAAAAAAAACAAATCAAATAACTGTCAGAATAAATTGCTTCAACTCAAGCTTTTATACATCCAAAAGGTCATTTGTCACAGCAGCATTACTACAGTTTCTATCAACATGAAATAGGAACTTTTTTAATTAGAGAAAATGTAAAAAATGATGTATTTACATAACCAGGCTCCTTGAAAGGAATACATCTTTTTTTTTTTTTTAAGATTTAAGTAATATTTTTTTTTTTTTTTTTTTGGTACCACTGTAATTTTTTCCTTAGTATTTAAACAAGGGATTCATAATATGATATTGCCAATATGTACAAAACTTGAATTGTCTGGAAACAATTTCAAATTTTGACCCACACAGGTCAAATTCAAGCGATCAGATGTCCTGACCTACATTTGGTGGCAAAGTCATAGATCACGTGGAGGCTTCACAAGAGTATGCTGGGAAGGAAATTTAAACCAATCTCACAAATGACAGACGTGGAGGAGAGGACAGCTAAACATGGTAGACCACGGCAGGCCACAAAGCAGGTGATTAGAGAACCTTCACGGCCTGCTATTAATGTGGATGTGTAATTAATTAGCATAACAGGGAAATTAGTGCAGGAAATACTCTATGGTGACAGTGTAGTTTACATGCCAGAAACGGAAATTTGAGACTGTGGCCTGTTTCTGCAGACATGCCCAGAAAGAGCGTAGAGGGACATATTTTGCAAATTAAGCTCCCATTACTACACTGGGTAACAGTAAAATTGAAGGTGCCCCACTGGCTGTTTCTACAATGTCAAATATTCCATGTCTGCTACCATCAACCCGTGTGGAACTTCATAAACCCAAACACAATTTTAGGCATCTTATATATATTACTCTGGAACCACCCCCAATTCCCAGTAGTCAAAATGTCAAACCCAATGAGGTCCTTAGTTTGGGTCTCATTAACATAATGAGACCCAAATTGCTGAATTTATCTCCAATTTGGCAACCCATGTCAAATTGTTGGTGACTTTAACACATTACCTCTAACCTTGTTGACATGAAATATTGGGTTCCACAGCGGTTTGCCTTAGGCCCTGCTTTCCCATGGGAACATACTGCAATGTTATGAGATTGCGTTTCATTGGTACACTATTGACACTTGTACATGCCAAAAACTGCTGGTAATCTCATAAACATGAGGTCTTTAAAGGATTGCCTTGCATCACTGAAAAGCTGGATGTTCAGCAATTTCTCTTATTTTAAAGTCAAAATGACAGAAATGATGGGTCCTTGGTCCAGTGAGACATTGACATCTGTTTGCACAGCTAATGCTCAACCTAGGCTCGTGTGTCATTCATCACACTGGCAAAGTGAGGCAACTAAGGATGATTTTTGATCCCACACTGTCCTTTGACCTACACATTAGACATGTCACGAGGACTGCTTTCTTCCACCTTGGAAACAAAGTGAGAATTTGTCCAATCCTGTATATGGTTGATGCAGAGACTGTGATTCATGCATTTGTCTCTTCAAGACTGGCGACTGTAATGTTCTTTTCTCTGGTTTATCGCAGTCCAGCATTTGGGGTCTCCATTCAATTCAAAATGCTGCTGCCAGAGTTTTGACAAAAAGCAGAAAGTTCAACCACATTATTGTCTTCCTATCTCTATGCAGCCCAGTCTCACTTTTTTTTCCGTGCTCCCAGCACGAAATGAGTCAAACTGACTCATTGACGGGGATTTTTTTTAACTCAATATTACTAACCCTACTCCAACTCCCAACCCTAACCTTAACCATAACCTATTCGTACCCCCCCAACCATAACCCCCCCCCCCTCCGCTTCACTTTTAATTTCGTGTAGCCATCACGGAATGAATGAGAATGAATTTCTGCTGCCGTGACGAAAATGAGGCACTTTTCGTCACAATATCACAAACCAATAGATTAATGTATATTTCGTGCTCCTGAATCACAACATGACGTGAGACTGGGTTTGCTGTGTGAGGTCAAATTTTAAGGTTCTCTTACGAACCTATAAAATTATTCATGGACAAGCACCTCCCTACTTAGCTGACCTAATTACATTCTGAGGGCACAGGACTACATTGTGTCTCTACAGCGAAAAAAAAAAACCTCTGGAGGCCACAGAACCTTCTCTGATCGTGCCCCTGTTTTGTGGAATGATCTCCCTGCAGAGATACAGTTTTAAAGTCTGGGCACCCCTGATGATTTCCATGATTTTCCTTTACAAATCATTGGTTGTTTGGATCAGTTACTTCAGTTAAATATATCAAATAGCAGTGTACACGCCACAACAGAGTCACTTGAGGTATGCTAGAGCACATTTGGACAAGCCAGCTTCATTTTGGAATAAGGTGCTGTGGACTGATGAAACTAAAATTGAGTTATTTGAACATAACAAGGGGCAAAAAATAACATAGCATTCCAAGAAAAACACATACTACTTACAGTAAAATTTGGAGGCGGTTCCATCATGCTGTGGGGCTGTGTGGCCAGTGCAGGTACTGGGAATCTTGTTAAAGCTGAGAGTCACATGGATTCCAGTCAATATCAGCAGATTCTTGAGAACAATGTTCAAGAATCAGTGACACAGTTGAAGTTGCGCCGGGGCTTTTTTTTCAGGACCGTAAACACTGCTCAAAATCTACTAAGGCATTCATGCAGAGGAAAAAGTACAACGTTCTGGAATGGCCATCTCAGTCCCCAGACCTGAATATTATTGATAATCTGTGGTGTGATTTTAAGTGGGCTGTCCATGCTTGGAAACCAACAAACCTGACTGAACTGTTTTGTAAAGAAGAATGGTCCAAAATACCTTCAACCAGAATCCAGACTGTATAGGAAGCATTTAGAGGCTGTTATTTCTGCAAAAGGAGAATCTACTAAATATTGATGTATTTTTTCTGTTGGGGTGTTCAAATTTGTGCACCTGCCTAATTTTGTTTAAATTATTGCAGACTTTCTGTAAATGCTACAAACTTCATTTCACTTCTCAAAAATGTGTTTGTCTGCTATATGATATATTTAACTGCAATTACTGATCCAAACAACCAATGATTTATAAAGGAAAAACATGGAAATCATCAGGGGTGTCCAAACTTTTACATACCACTGTAATACAGTCAGATTATGGAAAGACATTCAAGTCCAGACTGAAGATGCATCTATTTTCCCTCTCATATGGCTAGCATACGGGCACAAATTGGAACTATACTTCCTATCCCTTTAAGTCATCTTATTCACAACAGAACAGGTATTGGCCTCACTTCACTAAATTGTGTGGTCCAGTAATATTAGGTCATTTTTTCGGCCAAGGTTGGAAAAAATTAGTAGAAAGCTGAAAATTGATGGATACAATCCTTTAACCATCCTAAACAACATACTAAAAGTCTGCATGTATCCTCACTGAGCTCTTCCTGGTATGACGTAATGATGCCATGAGTCAAAAATAGTGTTTCACACATGTTCATCATTTAATTATTTGCAGTGATGTATGTATCTTCATTGTTTGATAGACAAGATTGCTTCAAAATGAAACAGATATATTATGATATCAAGCAGACGCCATGATGTCATTGTGACATCATAACCACCAACATCTGCAGCAACAAGGGAACATTCATTCAGAGTCTATCACCAAGTGCAGCAGCGGTTAGAAGTGGAGCTACTACTGACTGAATGGGGTTGGGAATTCATAAATGGGCAGCTGTGACCAGTTCTCACCTGTCAACCACCTGCACCTGAAAAACTGTTAACTTTGATTTCCTGCAATTGCAAAAGAGGTTGTGAGCGATTGTGTGGCTGCAAGAAGTCAGGTCTGTTCTATACAATTATATGTGGCCATTGTCATGGAAATGGCTGCATCAATTCTGAAAAACATTTGTGTTTTTCAGAATTGACACTGATGAAGAGCATGACTTTGATGGAAAAGAGAGCAAAGATGAGTTCAATTCTGATTCACTGGTACTCAAAAATGAAACATTTGATTTCTAGATGGCTGACAAGGATCATTTTGATGAATGTGACTTCATCCGTGACTTCGTCCCTGTTGTGTGGGCCGCTGAAGAGGAGGTACTGCTGGCCCACCACCACAAGATGGCGCCCTGCTTGAAGTGCGGGCTTCAAGCACGAGAGGGCGTCGGAGCGACCGGGAGTGACAGCTGTCACTCATCATCTGTACCAGCTGTCACTCATCCATTACTCAACACCATCACCATAAAGGCCGGACTGCAACTCCACCTCCCCGCCGAGAAATCAGCTACCCTAAAGGTAATTTCTCTGCTGTCTCTATAATAAACAAGAGTCTGATCTCATTTACAGCCGTTTTCCTGCGACGTGTCCTTATCTGCTGCATTGGCGTTTGGTGTGGACTGCGACGGCTTCGCCTCACACCCCAACCAGATAAGTGGTTTTCCAGGAGCTGTACGAGTGTGTTATTGGAGGTGGAAGTTCTCCCTCCTTACAGGACACAGACTGAAGAATTACTGAGTGTGCAAACTCACACTCACCTGCATTGTTTCTGTTCTCTCTGCCAGCAGTACCAGGTCTGACAGCTGGAGACGGTGGCCACTTGGGGACCCAGGACTTGGCGGCTCCGGTGTTCTTCAGATCCGTTGGTGGTGGAAGCCGTGTGGGATCCGGCTCGTTTCTGGACGGACGTCTCCTATCCTTGAGCCTGCCCACACGTCACTCAATGTATAATTGACTGTTTTTCCAAACCTGTTTTGTCTGTATTCCATTGTGCACATCATAACATTAAATTGTTACTGTTTTGGCTTATCCATTGCCCGTTCATTTACGCCCCCTGTTGTGGGTCCGTGTTCCTACACTTTCACAACAGTCCCTTTAATAACTTTTCATATAGGCACAGTCTAATGAGAAACAAAATACTATACTGTGAACCCATGTCCCCAAGTTTGAAAAATTGCATAGAACACCTATCCTGGATTGTATAACATCCTCTTTTAAGAGTATTTTGTGGTTCTTCAACATTCCAGTAAAAATCATTATAATTACAGAGTATGAGGTAATTCAACATGATGAAATAATATTATGATGTCATAAATGAAGTCATGACATTATAGTCTCATGCTCTTGTTTATTTACATTTACGTGAATGTTCCAAAGCATTGTATAACTGTTTAATAAAAAAAGCCATCAAAAATATACCCTTGTATACTAAGTTATATATCCAGATGAGGCCATTTCTCAAGTAAATATAAGCTACTAGCCGAGTTACCCATTTTACACACGGGTAACAGAAAAGAATTTCAGCCATGCCATTTTAGATTTCAAGTCACTGTAGTTAAGGTGTAGTAAATTGCATTGTGCATATGTTGTCATCATTAATTTTCATAAAGCAGTCTGTGACATTCATGACTCAAGTAAATGACGATAAAGGGTGATAGCATGTCATATCACTGCAGTGCTCTGGCATGCTGTACACAGCAGGTACATTTTAACTGAAAAAAAATGCATGCCTTAATTCACACACAACACACTGGCAGGTTCAGATTGTAATTAAAGTACACCCTAGCCAGCCACCACTACCTAGTAAGTAAAGTGATGCTTGCTACCTGACCCGAGTACCACGTGAACTGCGAAAATAAGGGCTCCAGTGAGCAGGTCATAATCTAATATATAAGGCTGACCGTGTGTGTGTGTGTGTCTGTGTGTGTGTGTGTGTGTGTGTGTGTGTGTGTGTGTGTGTGTGTGTGTGTGTGTGTGTGTGTGTGTGTGTGTGTGTGTGTGTGTGTGTCTCAACCTAAGGGTCATTCTATCTGTGGTGCATATTTGGTGAGAATCTCTAATCACCTCCAAAGTTTCAGTGGAGTCTTCCATGCCCTAATATCTCTCTGTTTTGCAAATTTGATGAGAATACGTGAAGACGTTTTGACGTAATCCTTCAAAGCACAGATAAAGTGAAATCTTGATCCAGAATCTGGATTCGGATGCGGATCACCTCCAAAATTTATTGGAGTCTTCCATTGCCTAATATCTATCTGTGGTGAAAATTTGTTGAGAATCTGTGAAGTGGTGTTGATGTAATCCTTCAACACCTATATAATGTGAATGTTGATTCAGAACCCGGATCCAGATCCGTATCACCTCCAAAATTTATTGGAGTCTTCCCTGGCATAATATGTATCTGTGTTGAAAATTTGGTGAGAATCCATAAAGTAGCTTTGACGTAATCTTTCAAAGCCGATATAAAGTGAATTTTGATCCAGAATTCGGATTTGGATCTGGTTCACCTCCAAAATTCAGTTGAGTCTTCCATGCCCTTAATATCTATCTGTGGTGCATATTTGGAGAGAATCTGTGAAGTAGTTTTGAAGTAATCATTCAAAGCCTATACAAAGTGAAATTTTGATCTAGAATCCGGATTCGGATCACGAACACACTGATATTTGAGAAGTGAAATGAAGTTTCTAGTATTTAAAGAACGTGGGCAATAATGATTTAAACAAAATTAGGCTGGTGCATAAATTTGGGCACCACTATCGTTTTATTGATTTGAATACATTTAGCACTAATTATTGGAACCTAAAATTGGTTTGGTAATCTCATTGACCCTTGACCTCCTTACACAGGTGAATCCAGTCATGAGAAAGGGAATTTAAGGTGGCCATCTGCAAATGTTTCCCCTCTTTGCATCTCTTCTAATGAGTGGCAACATGGGAGCCTCTAAACAACTCTCAACATCATGGTTTAGGGGAAGGATACAAAAAGCTATCTGAGAGATTTCAGCTGTCAGTTTCCACTGTGAAGAACATAGTGAGGAAATGGAAGGCACAGTACTAGTTAAGGCCCAAAGTGTCAGGCCAAGCTGAAGCGAAAGATGGTAAGAACAGTCATAGTCAACCCACAGACCTGCTCCAAAGACCTACAACATGATCTTGCTGCAGATAGCGTCTCTGTGCATCGTTCAACTATGCAGCGCACTTTGCTGATGCTGTATGATGCTGAAATGCAGTGGAAACCTTTTCAGCATACATGCCACAAACATAGTCGCTTGAGGTATGCTAAAGCACATTTGAACAAGCCAGCTTCAGCTTGGAATAAGGTGCTGTGGAATGATGAAACTAAAATTGAGTTATTTGGATATAACAAGGGGCGGTATGCATGGCAGAAAAAGAACACAGCATTCCAAGAAAAACACTTGCTACCTACAGTAAAATTTGGAGGTGGTTCCATCATGCTGTGGGGCTGTGTGGCCAGTGCAGGTACTGGGAATCTTTTTAAAGTTGAGGGTCACATGGACTCCAGTCAATATCAGCAGATTCTTGAGAACAATGTTCAAGAATCAGTGACACAGTTGAATGTGTGCCGGGGCTGGATCTTTCAACAAGACAATGACCCTGAACACTGTTCAAAATCTACTAAGGCATTCATGCAGAGGAACAAGTACAACATTCTGGAATGTCCATCTCAGACCTGAATATTATTGAAAATCTGTGGTGTGATTTTACGCAGGCTGTTCATGCTCGGAAACCAACAAACCTGAGATGTTTTGTAAAGGAGAATGGTGTTGTGTGTTGGGGGGTGTGGCTGGAGGTTTTGGTGTTGTTTTCTTTTCTTTGCTCCTCAGGTGGCATGGAAGCTGATTTGTCTGTGGAAAAAAGATGCTGGCTGAAGAATCCTCACCCTCGTCAATATCATGTGAGGCACCTGGGACTGGTGCTCACGTGCAGCCCTAAAGACTTTCAGCTGTAGCGGATAATTGGATGGCGTTCTGCTTTTAAGGCATGTGTGAATCAAGCAGAACTGCCGGGAACTCGACCTTGTGATGTTCGTTTGTGAGACGCTGAGGACCGCACCTGGGTTTGACACATTAAGCCTGTGAAGCAAGGAAGGGTGAGGACACATGCTGTCAGCACACAGTAAAGGTAATTAACTGTTGGACTAATTGTAGATAGTAACTTGATGTTTTGCTACATAGTATATGTGAAATTGTGATGAGAATGGTGTGGCTTGCTTCTCACTGCTGTGGCGTGCAGGATAAGTGATCCTCCACTTATTGTGAGAAGCTGCTCATGTGCATAAAGACAAAAAGTACAGACCTTGATGTGTTGCTGATAGCATGTGTTTTGTAAAAGAAATTGCTATAACTGCTAACGTACCTCACATCTTCTGTGCTTCAACAGAGAGTCAGTTTGTCGTGTCCACCTGGGGGGTGTCTGTTTGATGGTAGTGAGTCCAGGAGCCACGGACTTCTCTCCCCATGAACACTGGAGAGCGTGCCAGCAGTCACTCCTCTTGAAGGACATTGGGTTGGGGTTTTTTGTATAATTTATTTAGGCACAGGTGAAAAATAAATTGTTTTTTGTTGAAGGAACCGCTTTCTGGTTATTTTTAGTGCTGGGTCCTGTCTGACGCAGGTTCGCTCCTCAATCTGCGTCGACACATAACAGTAGTTCCCGGCCATTCCATAATGGACCCAGTGGCAGAGGCGGTTCCTTTTGCCGAGAAAGTCCAAGAACACTTGGAGAAAATATGGGAGCAATTACAGCATCTCGCAAATCAAATTAAACAAACAGACGCCCGTGTTACGGAGCTTGCAGCGCAAGTCGTTCCGCTTCCTGCTGCGTCAGCTGTGGCATCAGCGATACCGGGGCAGATAACTCTGTCACCCAGGGATTCGGTGTTCGAACCGATTATCTGTCATCCGGAGCCTTATGCGGGAGATGTCAAGGCTTGTGCTTCTTTTTTGATGCAATGTTCTCTGGTTTTTGCTCAGCGACCGGCTTCCTTCTCTTCTGATGGGAGCCGTGTTTCATATGTGACAAATTTGCTCCGAGGTGACGCCTTAGCTTGGGTCACAGCGTTGTGGAGTAATGACTCGCCATTGTTAGGGTCCTTTAAGGGTTTCTCCCGGGAGTTCCGACTGGTTTTTGATCATCCGGTGAAAACGAATACCGTTGCTCAACGGTTACTGAATCTTAGGCAGGGGAGGCGGAGTGGGGCGGAGTATTCCGTGGACTTTCGGATTTTTTCTGCCCGGTCAGGTTGGAATGCCGCAGCTTTGCGGGGCGTGTTTGTGGACGGGTTAAATGAGTCATTAAAGGACGAGCTGGCGGTCCGTGATGAACCAAACGATTTAGATGAGCTAATATCGTTGGTAATTCGTCAGGATGATCGGATGAGGGAGCGTGGACGCGAGAGAGGACGCCCATCAGAGCGGGGTTTTTCGTCTCGGGGCTTTCCCCGACACAGGTCTGGGCCGCCTCTTCTTCGCCCCACTGAGGCTCCCCCGACGGGACCTCTGGCTCCTCCTGTCGACGAGCCCATGCAGCTCGGTCGAGCAGAGATTTCTGTATTGCCCCGACTATTAGACGTCAAAAAGAATAATGGTGACATGACTCCAAGTGTTCTGGGACCGGCAATATAATACATATATATACAAAAAAGAAAAAGAAAAAAAAAAAAACCAGCACGGGTAATTGGTTTTTTTTTTTCTTCTTCTTCTCTCTTTTTTTTTCTGTTTTTGGTTGGTGATTTGTAGGTTTGTCTGGAGGGGGAGGAGTGGCTGTTTGGTGGTTGGATGTCCGCCTGGACTCTTGTCCTTATTGCTTTTTTATGTGTTTTTAGGTATTTTCTGTTTGGGCTTGTTGGGTCGTTTTCTTTGTTGTTTTTTATTTCTCTACATTCCTAACCCCGGCCTCACTTGCCCCAAGACCGTTTGTCTTGTGGGTGGTGGGGTGGTGCAGGTTGGTCACTGAGTATTCTCAGAAGACCTCTGCACCTAGGGGGCAGGTGTTAGAGGCGTTTTTTTGGTTTTGGTTAGGGCCCGGTTCCACTCCAGCCTCGGCGTGCCTTTGTACCGTTTGTCATTGGTGTTGCCAGGGTATGGTGCTACGGGGACTTACCTCAGTCGGAGGGGTGGCCCGATCTGTTGCCGTTTGCCATTTCGGTGGTTCCACCCCTCCCGAGGGGCTGGGGTATGGTTGAGTTGAGGCACCGGACGTTTTTCCGGTTCTCCGCTGCACCTTGGGGTTGGAGCCGGGCTAGTTTTTTCCTGTTCCCTTCTCCGGCTTAGTATTGCGAGCGGTTCGCTGCTATTGAGCCGCCGAAGGGCTCTGGGTGGGACCTAGGGTCTTTCGGGGTGCCGGGGAGGGTAACGGGGTTTAGAGTCGTTTTACCATCCCCCGGGGTTGTTTTTGGTAGTCCTCTGGGGGTTGATTTTTGCTTTTGTTTTGTTTCCTTCCGGGTTCCGCCTCCAGGGTTGATGGGACGGTCCTCTGGGGGGGAATTGGCTTGGGGCTAACTGGCCGAGTGTGCCTGGGTCTGGGGTTCCGGGGTTGTGGGGGGGGCGCCTCCTGGGGTTGATGGTACGGTCCCCTGGGGGGCGCCGTTTTACTCTATGTACACCTGGGGACCTGTGTGGGATCTTGGTTCTGGCTGTTCCTCCTGGAACAGGCGATGAAGGCCTTCTGGGGGGGGTTGGTCTTTGCAGGTCATTCTGGGAGGGTTGTATTTCTGTTTATATTGTGTTTGTGGGACTATGTTGGGTTTTGGTGTTTGGGATGTTTTTTTTTCTTCCCTGGGTTTGATGGGACGGTCCCCTGGGGAGGTTGTTGGGTGGGTTTTGTGTTTTTTTTGTGTGTTGGATTGTTGGGGTTTGTTTTGGGGCTTTTGTTGACTCCTGCCGGCCTTCCAGCTGCGGTGCCTGTCCTGTTGTCTGTGGTGGACCTCGGGAGCGTGGTGCTGTCTGCTTCCTGGTATGGACCCCGGAGAGAGGTGCTGTTCTCGGTCCTGGTCTGGTCGGTCGCCGGGGGGCTTCCCGTTGATGGGGGGGTACTGTTGTGTGTTGGGGGGTGTGGCTGGAGGTTTTGGTGTTGTTTTCTTTTCTTTGCTCCTCAGGTGGCATGGAAGCTGATTTGTCTGTGGAAAAAAGGTGCTGGCTGAAGAATCCTCACCCTCGTCAATATCATGTGAGGCACCTGGGACTGGTGCTCACGTGCAGCCCTAAAGACTTTCAGCTGTAGCGGATAATTGGATGGCGTTCTGCTTTTAAGGCATGTGTGAATCAAGCAGAACTGCCGGGAACTCGACCTTGTGATGTTCGTTTGTGAGACGCTGAGGACCGCACCTGGGTTTGACACATTAAGCCTGTGAAGCAAGGAAGGGTGAGGACACATGCTGTCAGCACACAGTAAAGGTAATTAACTGTTGGACTAATTGTAGATAGTAACTTGATGTTTTGCTACATATTATACGTGAAATTGTGATGAGAATGGTTTGGCTTGCTTCTCACTGCTGTGGCGTGCAGGATAAGTGATCCTCCACTTATTGTGAGAAGCTGCTCATGTGCATAAAGATAAAAAGTACAGACCTTGATGTGTTGCTGATAGCATGTGTTTTGTGAAAGAAATTGCTATAACTGCTAACGTACCTCACATCTTCTGTGCTTCAACAGAGAGTCAGTTTGTCGTGTCCACCTGGGGGGTGTCTGTTTGATGGTAGTGAGTCCAGGAGCACCGGACTTCTCTCCCCATGAACACTGGAGAGCGTGCCAGCAGTCACTCCTCTTGAAGGACATTGGGTTGGGGTTTTTTGTATAATTTATTTAGGCACAGGTGAAAAATAAATTGTTTTTTGTTGAAGGAACCGCTTTCTGGTTATTTTTAGTGCTGGGTCCTGTCTGACTCAGGTTCGCTCCTCAATCTGCGTTGACACATAACAAATGGTCCAAAATACCTTCACCCAGAAATCAGACTCTCAATGGAAGCTACAGGAAATGATTAGAGGCTGTTATTTCTGCAAAAGGAGGATCTACTAAATATTGATGCATTTTTTTTTTTTCTGTTCGGGTGCCCAAATTTTTGCACCTGCCTAATTTTGTTTAAAGAATTATTGCACACTTTCTGTAAATCCTATAATCTTCATTTTACTTCTCAAATATCACTCTTTGTCTGCTATATGATATATTTAACTGAAATTGCTGATCCAAACAAACAATGATTTATAAAGGAAATTCATCAGGGATGCCCAAACTTTTACATACCACTTTAGATATACTAGCAGGAATACCCGCTGCAAAGCAACTACACTCCAAGAAAATATATCTCTTCACTTAAATAGGATAAAGCTTGAAAGTTGGTTTTGTGTCCAGCAGGAGTCAACAAAGGCAATACAGGCAACCCTGCATAATCCGGATGCTCTCATAATCCGCATGAAATTTGTGTCTTTTTTCCTAGACCATTTAAGGTTTAATCTCATGATGCAATCTGGATGGATTGGTCCCAACCCAAACAGATTATGCAATGTTACCTGTATTGCCTTGGCCCTGTAATACTACAGGCCCAGGTCTCTCTGCACTGAGGTTGCCTGGTTAGGGGTTCAAATGGTGTTGTGCATGTGGTGAAAGCATGCATGTGCGCCCCGTGTGCGCACTTAGTGGCTCATGCAGCTGTGTGTGTGGGCTGCACATGCACGTGCCACTGGACACCTTTGCTGAAGGTTTGCTGGCAGTGGGCCAAGCAGTCACACCATGCATCAGACACAGCCTTTCCAGCAAACTTTAATTTCTTTTTTCTTTTTTGCTCACTTCAGCAGCACAATGCAAGTCTGTACACCATGATGTTGGTTGGAGCATGGGATTTAATGTTTTCCATGGTTATTTGCAGCACACAGCAGCCATGTGTGAGGCTTTTCACCACAGGCTGTGGTTTGGATCCTGTACGCTCTACGCTGTGAAACGATTGTGGTTCCATGCTGGAGGTGACTTTCATGTTTAATAATGTTGTCATGGCCTGGGATACAGTTCCACGTCACACATCCTCCAGAGTTTAGTAATAATATGTAAATTACAGCAGTGAGATCCGTGTGTGAAGACATTACTGCGCATGAC
Source organism: Thalassophryne amazonica (assembly GCF_902500255.1). Taxonomy (NCBI): domain Eukaryota; kingdom Metazoa; phylum Chordata; class Actinopteri; order Batrachoidiformes; family Batrachoididae; genus Thalassophryne; species Thalassophryne amazonica. The sequence continues at coordinate 50,401,415 of NC_047108.1, read as the reverse complement.
GCCATGGAGAGGTGCAGCGGCACACAGTGCTTTCAGTTTGATTGTGCACTGTTCACATTCACTGTACATGATGAATGTGTGCCACATACATGTTATTACATATCAACATTTCCTTTGCCCTTCCTGGCCAGGGTCCAGTGTAGGTGGACATCCCACAACATGCCGAAATCCTTTGTTGTGACCGATCAACCTTAGAGCTCAATGAACCGTGATCAGATCATTTCAGTTGCTGTTTTGATGCTGTCAGAATACGCAGACTGAGATCAGATGATGCAAAAACTGCACATAGACCGCCATCAGATATGCGTCCCATCTCGATGGCACCAAGAGTGTTTTGAACAGCTGAGCAAATGGGACCAAATATGTCGATGTTCACAGATTGCCGTCTGTGGATCTTAAGACCGCACCTCAATATTTCCCAATTGTGGCTGGAATTGTCATTGTGACGTAATTCAGCCTCAATTGGCATATGCATGATGGGGGTAGTAGCTATGTAATGTACCTGCAGGCATGCCACAGAGGATGACTAGGAACCCAATGGCACATAACACATAAAATGCACTCAGGAATTTTGCAAAGTGAAAGAGTGCATACCACAGCTCCGTCAAAAAGAACAAGACAGCAAGGGCTGTGATTTCTCACTTTTCCAGTTTCACTTCTTCCTCTCCCATCATATTTAAAAAGTTTTTGCAGTGCCCCCGCCGATTAAATTTCGATCATGGATCAAATACGTTTGGCAGAAAAGTCAGCAAATATGACCAACTTTACAACAAGGAGTCAGGAAAAGATGCTCAAATGACCCACCATTCATGGAGGAAAAATGTACATAACATATCTTTGGTATGGAGGTTGATGATTGTTTCAAGAAGTGGAAAATAGCAGAAGGTTCTGCTGTTAAGATAAAAAAATTATTACTCCGTCATCATCAAAGTGCTTACTATCACAGTAAGCACTTTGATGATGACGGAGTTCAACGAACAATTATTATATGATGTTTATGTAATTTGGTTTAGTTGCAGGAGTTTAAGAATGAATGCCGTCCTTATCAGCAGGGGATTTACTTTGGTGTTTATTAACATGAGATATGGTTAGTGACAGGGAATAGAATTAAATAAAGCCACTCTGCTTATCTCTGATACACAAAACTCCGGTTTTACTTGGATGCTACGTGCAGATGGTCTCTGTGAGGTTAGATGCTGGGAGCCGTCTTGTTTCCAGTCGATGAATCTTCCGTCCGTCACAGCTGCTTCAGGGACCTTAGCAAAGAGACTCTGCCGGTCACCGTGCCCGGTTTTGTTGGTTACCAGGGGCGATTTAAGTTGTGAGCGCTGTGACTTGTGACGGCGCTTCGATCGCTTCGCAGCTCAAGCTGACCTGGATGTATATATTTCTGCAGAGTTTGCTGTCTGGGATCGTCACAATAAAGGCTTGAGTGTCTTTATTTTCTATTCGCCAAAACAAAAATTCTTCCTTCATCATTGTCTTTGAAAGCCAGGTCAAATCAAAAATTCAATACAAAAATAGTTGACTTTGTAAGAAAAATGTTCACGAGGTGAATTTGGAGTTCAAGAAGAAAAAGGTTTTAATTTGAAAAATCATCAAAGGACGTCAACTGCGCCTGCACATTTAACTTGACAAAAGTGGAGAGAAAGTTATCTGTAGGAAAAAGTGAAAAAGTAATTTCTTGTTGCATGCATAAACAAGAAATAAGTTAAGACCACATGTGGTTGTAAGAACAAAGGGTCATAAAATTTTGATGGCTGAGGCGGTGTCCCGAGAAGAAAAATGAAGGAGGAAGAGTTGGCATGTAAGAGCGGAGCGTAAGAGGAGAAGAGAGTATTCCCCGGGGTTGCATGCTTTTAAAGGGTTAAAAGCTCCACCCCCAAGAATTCTAAGTACTGTAGTTTTTCTCTGCGTTTCATTGTCAAGTTTTATAATAAATCCGTGTCCGTTTCTTAAATCCCCCCTTAAAACCAAGCAAGTCCTGCATTACAAAACCTTAATACACAATTTCCTTAGAAATATCACACAATACAGTCATATGTGGAAAAAGCACACATTTGATGAACTTTTTACAATCTATGATCAGAGCACAAAGTACAAGATATATCAATTCCATGTGTGAGGTTAAATGATCACAGGTTTGTTTCTTTCTTTTGTTTTTCTGGTCACAATAACAATAGTACAATTTTTACAATGTAATCTTCAACTTACAACACTCACTAATTGGGCACATGTCCTTCCCCAATTTGCCCAACAGGGGTCACTCTTGCTCCACAGACTGGAAGAGGCTGGTTTTTGGATTTCCTCATAAAATGTGAAATCTGTCAATGTGGGGTTGATTTTAACCAGAAAAACTGTACTGTGATCCCCAAGTTGGTGGCAATTCTTCTGTGATGTGGTCTCATTGGAATTGTGCTGTAAAGGCACAGTTTTTGGACTTTGGGGAAAAGTAGGTCTTTCTGGGGTCTGTGTTTTTAGATGAAAAGGGGGGTTCTCGCCATCTGGTTTTAGGAGCTGATAAGAACCCAAGGCTCTGTGAGGAATGCACTTTAGGGAGTCTTAAATCCTGGTAGGGGCAGTTTTATGACACCTGGCCATCCTGTGCTAGGCTCAGGAAAACCTCCTTTTGGCACTTAGATATATTCCAGAACTTACTACAGCTCGCTACAGCTCTATGGAGCTAAAACAGCCTGATTCTGTAAAGACATTCAAATCCAGATTTAAGATGCATTTATTCTCCCTTTCATATGGCTAGCATACTGGCGTATGGAACTATGCTTCCTGTCCTGTTAAATTCACTTTATTAGTAATGGAACAGATCATCTAAATTCTGCTTTCCTGTTGATTTACTGCTGATGAATTATACCTTAGGCGTAGGTTTTACGGCCGACTGATCCTGCACTTTTTTCTCTCTGTCTGAGGGGGATGGCTACTGAAGACAAGGTGCAGGACTGACCGTGAGATGTCATGCCTGAAGCTGGTGCTGCACAATGTAGTCTGCATTTGGAATAGACATTGCAGCGAGAATAGTCCCGCTGACGGCACGAGGAATGCTGAATAACCCATGCCTGTGGCATAACCACCTGCATGGAATTCTCATCAAATACAAATTCTATGTTAGGTTTTAGTACCAGGAACTGAATCAAGTCAAATCCTACAGCAGGACAGTGAAAACACAAGGGTGAGTTTCAAAAACACGCCCAGGTTTAATTAACAACAAGTGAGTGCAAAACACAAAGACAAGTTTGTGGACAGTTCCAACACAATTACAGCTTCAAAAACCTGATGCAGGGTTGGGAAGTCTGGGACCTAAACCAGTGGGGGGAAAGTTCCAACAAAAATATAGTTTTAACCCAACTCTTGGTGAGGTGATAAACCCATGAGGAAAAGGCGAAGGTGAAGTGCAAAACCAAAGGCAAAATACTTGCACCCCGAGCAGAAACACAGAGAGAACTGGTAACCATGAACTATGTAACAAACACGAGTAACACAGAGCAACAAGATACAATGGACCCGCACTGGAAAACAAACAGAAGTGGCTAAATAGACACACTAATACGAGCAAAGTGACGTGCAGCAGTGTAAAGCTTGCTCATGGTACACTGTCTCCCAAACAGGAAGTGACAAATTTTGAATCCACAGTGAAACAGGAAATGTCAAATGTTGAACACTTCCTGGATCGACACTTCCTGGATTAACAATAGACAAGATCTCATGTGATCTCACAGGAATTCAGTGGCAAGTCAAGACTGAAACAGGAAGTGCCAAATCTTGATTTTACAGTGAAACAGGAAATGTCAAATTTTGAACCCTTCCTGGCATGGGTGTAGCTAAAGGGTAGGCCAGGATGGCACTGGACTCCCGTGAAATCGGATTGGACACCCCAGGTGCCACCCCAGATGACTGATACACGGCACCACATACAGTGAGGAAAATAAGTATTTCAACACCCTGTGGTTTTGCAAGTCATGCATTTTCAATGGGCAACAGGTCTGAACTGCAGGTAGGCCAGTCTAGTACTCGCACTTACTACGAAGTCACGCTGTTGTAACATATGCAGAATGTGGCTTGGCATTGTCTTGCTGAAATAACAGGGACGTCCCTGAAAAAGACGTTGCTTGGATGGCAGCATGTGTTGCTCCAAAACCTGGATGTACCTTTCAGCATTGATGGTGCCATCACAGATGTGTAAGTTGCCCATGCCATGGGCACGAACACACCCCCATACCATCAATGATGCTGGCTTTTGAATTTTGCGCTGGTAACAATCTAGATGGTCTTTGTCCACTTTTGTCCGGAGGACACAATGTCCATGATTTCCAAAAACAATTTGAAATGTGGACTCATCAGACGACAGCACACTTTTCCACTTTGCATCTGTCCATTTCAAATGAGCTCGGGCCCAGAGAAGGCGGCGGCATTTCTGGATGTTGCTGATGTGTGGCTTTTGCCTTGCATGGCAGAGTTTTAACTTGCACTTGTAGATGCAGCGACGAACTGTGTTAACTGACAATGGTTTTCTGAAGTGTTTCTGAGCCCACGTGGTAAGATCCTTTACACAATGATGTCGGTTTTAATGCAGTGCTGCCTGAGTGATTGAAGGTCATGGGCATTCAATGTTGGTTTTCAGCCTTGCCACTTACGTGTAGAAAGTTCTCCAGATTATCTGAATCTTCTGATTATATTATGGACTGTAGATGATGGAATACCTAAATTCCTTGCAACTGAACCTTGAGAAACATTGTTCTTAAACTGTTGGACTATTTTTTCATGCAGTTGTTCACAAATTGGTGATCCTTGCTCCATCTTTGTTGTGAATGGCTGAGACTTTTGAGGATGTTTCTTTTATACTCAATCATGACACTCACAATTAGTGTCCTCAATTCCACTTAATGAGTGTTGTTAGAAGGAAAGGTGATGTAACACAGTGGTAAACATACCACTGTGAATAAAGGTTGAAGAGGATTTGCAAATAATTTTATTCCGTTTTTATTTACATTTCACATAACGTCCCAACTTCATTGGAATTGGGGTTGTATATCGATAGAGATATAATATTTGGCTTCCATACTGAGATATGATCATTTGGCCATATTGTGCAGACCTACTGTTAACTAGCTGAAAAGTCTGAATATCAATATAATCTATATCTCAAGTGGCAGGGGATTAAGGGAGCTGTAGTTAGGGGGTCTGCAGGGCTTCATCCCCCAGAAGCCAATTACTTTTAACCATGCTCGTGCTCCCCAGAAGTATTTACTGAAAATAAAGTGTGAAGGACCTAATTGAGATGGTGAGGACTTTCCAGGCATGTGAGACACAAATAAAGAAAAATGGTTAAAATGGTGGGGGATTAAGAGGGCCGTAGTTGGGGTTAGGTTTTTAGTCATGATAATGCCTTCCCAGAAACATTTACTGAAAAGAAAATGTGAAGGGCCGAAGTGAGATGGTGAGGAAATTCCAGGCATGTGAGAGGTAAAAAAAAAAAAAAAAAAAAATTGCTCTTAAGGGGTTTATTTTAACCGAACTCAAGGTCAATGGGGTCAAAGGTCAAAATTCATATAAAAACAGTCTCTTTTTTGTATGTTTTCAGCACCTTAATTAAACTTTTCAGCACCTACTTCTGTGTTGCACCAGCTGCTTTCCTCGTCTACAAATCAGTCCTACCTGGATGCACCGGATTTTTGTGCTGTGCAGAAGTGCAGAGAACTCTCCCTTTTTTCTCAAAATTTAGGTTAATCTGTTTGTTTCCCAACCCTTCAATGGTCTTTAATTTAATTTAATCTTTAATTAACCTGGTTAGTCCCATTGAGATTGAGACCACTTTTGCAATAGAGACCAGCAGACTGAAAAACTCCTTTGTCCCTCAGGCCATCAGACTTTAACAACTTCTCACTCTGGGGGAGGAGGAGTAACAGGAAGACAGAGGGCAGGAAGGAGAGGAACAGTAGCAGCCAGTAAACAAGTAGCGATCAGTATGTCTGGTATTTATATTTATATTTGCAAATTAGTTTTTATTTTATTTTCCTTCACATCAGCAGAGCGATGTGATGCACCTCATCCCACAGTGCGAGCAACTGCAGCAGACACCATAACTTGCATGAACCGTCGCACCGGGATTGTGCATGCCTGCCTGTCAGCATGATTTTTCTTGGTGTGCTAATTCAAACCATTTTGTGCTGTTTCACCGTAATTTGACCAAATTCGCACTGTGTGTGAAGCAGCCCTTAGGTTTGTCACTCTGATTTCATTGCCTCCAAGATCAAAATTAGCAATGGTTGTCTGTTTGTTCTCCTACTCCTTCCAGTACCTTCCAATACCGACCCAATACCGATACTTTGTGCAAATATACCTAATGTGTATGGTAAATCTAAAAAAGTAGTGAATTTCAAATCATACCCTCATAAAGAATTACTTTGTCTCTGCATTCATTAAACATCTTTACAAGATGAGTCTGTCAGGTTTTTCTTCCTGGGAGTTTATATTTTGGGACAAGAGCTCTCACAAATCCTTGGAAACCTTGGTCTATGGACAGAGGCTGGAGATCCTTTGCAATCATCTCTCCCAGACATCTTGTGAGTGTTACTGCTCTTGGGAAAACATCTTCAAACGATGGAAGAACACAGGGCAAAACAGATGATGGGGCTACTCTGCACTGAGTGTTTAATGATTCAACTATGTATATAATCTCTCCAAATAGCCTCCAATAAGGGGATACAAACACTTGCTGTTTTCTAATACAGGGTAACTCAAATTGAAATTGCCAGTAAAATATTTAAAAAAGCATAAATTATAAATAAAACCAACCGCGTGTCATTTAGGAAAAAACTCAACAGTTATGTTACTTTCCATTTTGTTCCTGTTAATGATACCTACCCTGCATCTGAGGGAACCCACGCAAACTTGCAAACTCCTCACAAATAGAACCTGGTCACATTTGAACCTAGAAATTTCATTCTCAACCCAATTTAGACCAAATGTGACACAACTGCCCTGACATGGTCAGCCAGAGATCAATCATTTGGGTGAAGGTCAAAGTCACTGGTGTCAAAGATCTGAATTTTGATTTTCAATCCAATTTCAAACAAATCTGGTGCACATATGAAGGTGGTTTCCTATTATTGAGGTCAAGATCTTTGTGGTTACAGGTTAAACTTTTGATTTGGACTTTGATTTGTACCAACAACAGCCAAAATATGGCCAAATATAAATTAATTTGCATGACAATACTGAACATCTTACTCTTTCACCTGACGGCAGTGAAACATCAAAACTCCTGCCGTTCACTTCAATCAAAGATCAGCCAGTGCAATCGGAGCTTTCAACATAAAACATTAGAATCTAACATCTACTCCACAAATTTTGAGCTGGACATTAACCTCCTACTTTTGCACTGTACTCTTTTTTTTAATCAAACATTCTCACTGTTTGCGCAATCCATCACCAATAACTCTTTTTCATTAACTCGTCTTCCACAGTACGCACATTTTTGCTACTAAAGGCAAAGTACCAGTTCATATATATATATATATATATATATATATATATATATATATATATATATATATATATATATATATATATATATATATATATATATATATATATAAGACAGGGTGAGAGAGAGAGCGAGAGAGAGAGGAGTTGTTTGTCAGACAGTGGCCAGGCTGTGGTCTGTGAGCAACAAGCAGCTGATACTCCTTTTGATAAAAAGAACCTTTCATACACTTGCACAGAAAGCAGCATAACATCCTGCAGTTGATGCAATCCATGTCATTGTGCCCTCCTTTCACAGAGTGACAAGTCTTTTCTTTCCATCTGTTGGGACGATACCGACAGTATCTCTCAAATGGAAGGGCCCCTTCACACATCGTACTAATGTGGTTGAATTGTGCATGATGTGTGCATGAAGCAGGAATTGTATGTAATATGTGTAAAATCCTAGCTGCCCCCAATGCCTCGTACACCTCTTGTTACAACTATCTGCACACACCAGTGGCTGAAAGACAGAGTGTGTCCTGTGAGAGCCCATTTGATCTCTCTCACAGCAGGTGTCGGACAAATTCCAGGTGACACACATGAACATCTAACACCACTTGCTTGACACTTAGAAAATGTGTGGCCATTCACCCCAATAGAGCGCTTCGCTCTCAGACTGCAGGCTTACTTGTAGTTCCTAGGGTTTGTAAGAGTAGAATGGGAGGCAGAGCCTTCAGCTTTCAGGCTCCTCTCCTGTGGAACCAGCTCCCAATTCAGATCAGGGAGACAGACACCCTCTCTACTTTTAAGATTAGGCTTAAAACTTTCCTTTTTGCTAAAGCTTATAGTTAGGGCTGGATCAGGTGACCCTGAACCATCCCTTAGTTATGCTGCTATAGACGTAGACTGCTGGGGGGTTCCCATGATGCACTGTTTCTTTTTCTTTTTGCTCTGTATGCACCACTCTGCATTTAATCATTAGTGATCGATCTCTGCTCCCCTCCACAGCATGTCTTTTTCCTGGTTCTCTCCCTCAGCCCCAACCAGTCCCAGCAGAAGACTGCCCCTCCCTGAGCCTGGTTCTGCTGGAGGTTTCTTCCTGTTAAAAGGGAGTTTTTCCTTCCCACTGTAGCCAAGTGCTTGCTCACAGGGGGTCGTTTTGACCGTTGGGGTTTTACATAATTATTGTATGGCCTTGCCTTACAATATAAAGCGCCTTGGGGCAACTGTTTGTTGTGATTTGGCGCTATATAAAAAAAAAATTGATTGATTGATTGATTCACGCTATTAGCATGACAACAGTCAGCAGCCAATCACTTTCAAGCTGGATGTGAAATTTGTCTAAGTGCCCCCACAACAGTGGCGTTGCAAAACAGCAATGTACATGTGGTGCACGTGTGTGCGTGTGTCACCCCCCCACCCCAACTCCCTCCAACACATGTGGTATGCCGGCAGGGGGGGGGGGGGGGCACACTTGCATAAAATGCTGATATGTATGTACAGATCTGATAACATGGGGGCCGGACAGCGAGATCTGAGCACACTCAGCACGCGGAGGTGCTTGTCAGCTGATCACAGCACACTGACAGCTGGATGACAGCTTAGTGCACACATTACAAACACAGAAACCACTGCCAGGACAGTTATATACAACTACTACAATACCTGCATACGCAATTACATAACAAATAACAAAAATGAATGACCACATAACACAGAGTGACACGTTGGTCTGGGTGCTGTGAATGGACAGGAGGGCATGTCTGCTCACAGCAGCTGCTGTTGTGATCTGTTCTCCTGGATGTCCCACCTGGAGAACACCTATGTGTTTTGAAGGACATGAACTTACAACATTCCTCTGTAAGGCCTGCTGTCCTCATGTGGAAATACATAAAACATCTTTCACCTTTACACCGGTCTGCAGCAGCCACACACAGTGCACCTCGTCCATGTCCTTGTTGATTTCAGGCATTTTTTCGCACCATTTACAGGCCAGCAATGGTAGCACAGTGGTAAAGTTTCTGGCTGGCAGTCAGAGCTTTTGTAAATTGCAGGTTTGAGTCCCGTGGGTGGCACGTATTTTTCTTTCTTTGTTTTCACAGCAGCTGCATGATGTGGTTACACATGCTCCAGCTGCTCACACTGTGTTCCTGCTGCAATGGTTTCGTGCACGCTATTGCACAAAACCATCGCAGCAGGTTCGTTCACACCTGCCCGTCAGCTCGATGGTTTCGTGGTTTGCTCATACGAGCTGTTCTGCTGTGATTAGCCCTGATTTGTGCTTATTTGTACTATGTGTGAAGGGGCCCAAAGCAAAGGTTGCTTTCAACAACAGCAGAACAGCATCCGATAACCCATCTTAAGATGTTGATCCCTGATATTTCAGGTCCCTACAGCTTTAACTGCCTTCAGCTGTTTCACCATATTTGAAATCTCACTGAAATTATTTACTTCCCAGCTGACTGTGGTATCAACCACTATGGTGCTGGTACTACATATGTCCAACATTCTGGCAGGAGTATCAGCATTATACAACTACTCAAAGTAGCCATCTGTCACAGCCACACCATGCCACTTGCCATGATTGTGGTGGGATGAGGTGTACAGTAGATTGACAGAAACACAGTTCTACAACTATAATATGTGATTAGAGTTCATAAACTGGGCACTCATACAGGTTCTGCAGTTCTGTAGTCTCCAATATTTTCCCATGTGCCCAAGATCAATGTCCTGAGCTACACCACCAATATTGGTGTACAATGCCAGGCAGTGCCACTCTGGATGCTCGAACGAGGATAAAGCACTGAGCCATTTTCACCACAGTTGCTAGATCCATGGAGACCAATAAAGTCTCCATAGCAAGCCCTGCCAGGGCTCATGGTTGGATTGAAATCACCCATGACCAGAGAACTGTCACCTCTGGAGCAGTCATCAATAACAGAGTGAATCAGAGTGAACTGTCTCTCTCACATAGATATACTGACTGCAGTCTGTAAGTACAATGAAATGACAATCAAGACACTGAAAGAGCACCTTAGACTCAGCTTCATCATATGCTCACTGACATCATCAGAAGGAGCTGGTCAACTATAGAAACTGCCACCCCGTCTGTGTGACCACTGATGATGACCACTGTGTGACCACTGACCTCTTTTATTAAAGAGATTAGAGCATGTCATAGGTATTAAAGGCACTGCGCTGCGGTGGTTTGAATCATATTTGTCTAATAGATTACAGTTTGTTCATGTAAATGGGGAATCTTCTTCACAGACTAAAGTTAATTATGGAGTTCCACAAGGTTCTGTGCTAGGACCAATTTTATTCACTTTATACATGCTTCCCTTGGGCAGTATTATTAGACGGTATTGCTTAAATTTTCATTGTTACGCAGATGATACCCAGCTTTATCTATCCATGAAGCCAGAGGATACACACCAATTAGCTAAACTGCAGGATTGTCTTACAGACATAAAGACATGGATGACCTCTAATTTCCTGCTTTTAAACTCAGATAAAACTTAGTTTTATCTGAGTTATTGTACTTGGCCCCACAAATCTTAGAAGCATGGTGTCTAACCAGATCGTTACTCTGGATGGCATTTCCCTGATCTCTAGTAATACTGTGAGAAATCTTGGAGTTATTTTTGATCAGGATATGTCATTCAAAGCGCATATTAAACAAATATGTAGGACTGCCTTTTTTCATTTACGCAATATCTCTAAAATCAGAAAGGTCTTGTCTCAGAGTGATGCTGAAAAACTAATTCATGCATTTATTTCCTCTAGGCTGGACTATTGTAATTCATTATTATCAGGTTGTCCTAAAAGTTCCCTAAAAAGCCTTCAGTTGGTTCAGAATGCTGCAGCTAGAGTACTGACGGGGACTAGCAGGAGAGAGCATATCTCACCCGTGTTGGCCTCTCTTCATTGGCTTCCTGTTAATTCTAGAATAGAATTTAAAATTCTTCTTCTTACTTATAAGGTTTTGAATAATCAGGTCCCATCTTATCTTAGGGACCTCGTAGTACCATATTACCCCATTAGAGCGCTTCGCTCTCAGACTGCGGGCTTACTTGTAGTTCCTAGGGTTTGTAAGAGTAGAATGGGAGGCAGAGCCTTCAGCTTTCAGGCTCCTCTCCTGTGGAACCAGCTCCCAATTCAGATCAGGGAGACAGATACCCTCTCTACTTTTAAGATTAGGCTTAAAACTTTCCTTTTCGCTAAGGCTTATAGTTAGGGCTGGATCGGGTGACCCTGGACCATCCCTTGGTTATGTTGCTTTAGACGTAGACTGTGGGGGGGTTCCCATGATGCACTGTTTCTTTCTTTTTTTGCTCCGTATGCATCACTCTGCATTTAATCATTAGTGATCGATCTCTGCCCCCCTTCTCGGCATGTCTTTTTCCTGGTTCTTTCCCTCAGCCCCAACCAGTCTCAGCAGAAGACTGCCCCTCCCTGAGCCTGGTTCTGCTGGAGGTTTCTTCCTGTTAAAAGGGAGTTTTTCCTTCCCACTGTGGCCAAGTGCTTGCTCATAGGGGGTCGTTTTGACCGTTGGGGTTTTTCATGGTTATTGTATGGCCTTGCCTTGCAATATGGAGCGCCTTGGGGCAACTGTTTGTTGTGATTTGGCGCTATATAAGAAAAAAGTTGATTGATTGATTGATTGATTGATGTAAACAAGACAACAGTAGATGCTTGGCTTCAGGTTCATGGGCTTCAAAGTTCAGCAGATGCACACTTTTGAGGCTGCAATAGTCAGCCATTTATGTCACTGGTGGCGTCACTATTCTGTCAAGACTGCTGAGGGATACAACAGGTGGATCCTCTTTGGCCCAAACAATCCCATGAATCACTGCACAATTTTGTTTTCGCAAAATGGTTGATAAATAAAATAAAAAAGACTATGTACAACTGGAAACTATTTATTGCAGTTCTAATTGTTGCTAAACTATGGGTTATGCTCAGTACACTAGCTTGGCGCATGGAGTTGTCAAGGTTGCCAGGTGACAGTATTTAGGGATGGGGAAACGTAATGATGTCACGGCAAAATGCTCCATGGCGTAGACTAATTCATTTCAGAAAGATTTATTCCAGCTTTCACTGTGTCTGAAGGGCTGAAGCCTGAAGAGTTTAATGGGGCATAGTCCTTAGAAGGGTACAGACCATTAATTGGGAAACAGCCAAAGAGTTCTGCCACTACAGTATAGAGGTTTCCAAGCTCCTCCAACTCCAGTGGAAGATGGTCCTCCTTCTTGAGGTAACAGACATTTCAGATCCTCAGATTAGGACCTGGCCGTTGCCGTGCAGTCACGACTCCACATTTATACTCATTTTGTCCAGTAGAATTTCGTCATTAGATGTTTCATACCATATTTGACACCAGGGCTACAGCAATTTTCTGCACAGTCATATTTCAGTTTGAAATTTAAATATGAGCCAAAATTTAGAACAGCTGAGCATCTTGTCAGTACCACAGTGTACGTCAGTGCTCTTGTCCTATTTTAATTATGTGACATCTCTAATGAAAGAGAGTACACTCTATTCTCTGCCCATCACCCTGGGAGACTCTATGGCAACCACAGTGTAATGTGTGCTATTATTGTGAGGTGGCTGTTTGGCAGATTGTGAAGAAAAACCATCACCACCTAAAAGCAAATGCTGCAGGTAAATAATAAGAGAGAGAGCTCACCTAATAAAATGCATGCAGTAAATAAACACAAGGCATGAAACAACACCTAAAGAGCATCCTGTAAATTATAAAGGTGGACACCGTTTCCCTTTCTTCTTGTACAAGCTGTATGTTTCAATGCACCTATTTATCATTTGCTGCCTCTATTTTTTGTTGATATTTCAGTAGCTGTCCTTTTTTGCCATTTCTTCTTCTCCTCACCTGACAGCTACTTTCATGTTTCTTTCATCATTTTCAAGCCTCTTTTGCCTCCCATTCAAATTAATTCTTGCATCTTTTGTCACCCTCACTCCTCCCTCTTTTTATCCTTTTACATCCTTCTGTTTCATCTCTTTTTCATGACACCTCATCCATTTACATCTCTCCAATGCAACATTTGTGTTAGATGCGCTGCTTTAATATCAAAGACGGCAAAAAAAGGCAAGGACTCCAGAAGGAATTATGTCATCATATTGTCACCATGTTATTAATGAATGTCTGTCAGTATGCACAACAATTTTTTATATAACACCTGAGTGGATCTTTGTCATTGGCTTTGTTTGTCACATGACATGGATTATTTGTCCCATTTGTGTTTCATTTCGGTTCCATGTAGAGTGCAAATTTGGTTCCATACGTTTGTTACCATTGCACTCTGCGCGCGCGCACACACACACACACACATGCACACCTGCACGCATGTGTGCGCACATACACATGCATACGTGCATGCACACACACACACGCGCGTGTGCGCGCACACACAAAGCGTGCACGCACACACAAAACAATGCCACTGCGCTGTCTGGAGGCTGTTAGCAGGAAGTTAGAATGAAAAGCTGGACTAATTTATGATGTGAATTTTTTTCATTGCACTGAGGATGTACACAGTCTTTTTTTTTTGGTAGTACACTTGTGCACAGGTGCCGACCTGGTTGCGTGTGCATGTGTATGTGTGCGGGGGACAACGACTTTACTAAGATGACGATTTGATTGAGCTAACTGACACTGTTAATTCTTGTAACATACACACACACACACACAGACACACAAACAGACACACACACAAAATCAACTCCGCTGTAAGCCGTCTGAATGCATGAAGAACTGTTCAGATGAAAAGCTGACATGATTTTTGGCTGGACTGAGGAACTACACAAAGTCTTTTTTTTATGGAAGTCCGAAGTCAGTGCACTGCATCACCGGACTACATGTCACAATTTGGACTTTAGCAGCAGTGGAACACCAAAATGTAAGTCCCTTTTCTGTTGTTTATAAATTACTAAAATATCAAATGACAAGGATCTATTTTAGCCATTATACTATAAAACAAATAATGAATGTTTTTACATTCTTTCAATGGAACGTTTGGAATGTTTAATTCGGTGAAAGCTGGAACAAACCATTCAACTCAGCTTCGCCTTGTTGAATGGCATGTTCCAGCTTTCACCTCATGAAATATTCATACCATTGAACTCATAAACATGCATTATTTGTATAACAACAAATGATAAGACAGCTCGGTCTCCAGTGTCTTTTTGCTTTGAAAACCTTCAAGCTCGTCTGGAAGAAAGGGACAGAGATCACTGAAAATGTAATTTCATTCATTTCCTGCATTCACCCCATTATACCATATCCATGTGCCCCCCCCCCCCCCCCCCCCAACAAAATTTGATGCAAACATATATTAACATTAAACATGATGGTGAAAAGTGATGTTTTTATACTAGAAAATTCCATACAATACTGCCATAGAAATTTGATTTGTTTTATATTCATGCATTTAAATAATCTAATAACAAACCATTCTTTCAGTTTTGGCTAAAGGAGAATTTATTGAGAAGAACATATATGTTATCCATTTTAAAAAATCATTTATTGGATTATTTTATTAGTTTGTTTCCATCAATTTAACATAACTCAAACAATAAATGGTCTAATCTTGTATGGTTCTGAATTAAAAGGTCATATAATGAGGATGAACTGCCAAAACATTGGTTAACTGTCACATACCAAATGAATAGAAAAGTTTGTTTTGCTCAAAATTACAAAAACCTGGCTGCCACCAACTGAACACTGTCACCTGCCAGCATGTCTGGGCTCGTTGTAGGAAATAATCTTATTATCACATACATGATGGATACTTGAAGCAGTTTGACTGAATTTACTTGTAGCTTGAAGTTAGCTTGTTTGTCAGTTTCTTTCATTTTCAAATCTTAGGTCTGGCCACCAATGACACCCCTGCTTTTGTTATAGTAGAAACACATATTCAGGATTAATATGCATTACAAGTCAAAATTGAATTGAATGGGAATGTGTGTCCAAACATTTGACTGGTAGGGTAAATGCTCTGCATAGAGATGTTTATATGCACTGGTCTGTACTGTGACTGAATGGTGGCCCATCCAGGGTGTACTCCACCTCTTGGCCAATGCTGCTGGGATAGGTCCCAGCCACCCCCCACCCACCCCGTGACCCTTAATTGCAATAATATAGAAAATGAAGGCATGACCAAATATATATGTTTGTTTGTAGAGTAGTTCAGTGTGCTACTATGTGGTCTACACCAAACAATGTTCCAGGCAAGTAGCTGAGATCCTACAAGCAGGGCTCAAAGATGTAATAAAAACAAAAGTGTGACACAAATAAATGTCTGTATACAGCATAATTTGTCCTGCTGACTCTTTTTGCTTTTATAAAAATCATTGTTAAGTTTTATGCCTATGTCTTCCATACGAGGTCTGTCAATAAAGTATAGGTCCTTTTTATTTTTTTCAAAAACTATATGGATTTCATTCATATGTTTTTACGTCAGACATGCTTGAACCCTCGTGCGCATGCGTGAGTTTTTCCACGCCTGTCGGTGACGTCATTCGCCTGTGAGCACTCCTTGTGGGAGGAGTCGTCCAGCCCCTCATCGGAATTCCTTTGTCTGAGAAGTTGCTGAGAGACTGGCGCTTTGTTTGATCAAAATTTTTTCTAAACCTGTAAGGCACATCAAAGTGGACACGATTCGAAAAATTAAGCTGGTTTTCGGTGAAAATTTTAACGGCTGATGAGAGATTTTGAGGTGATACTGTCGCTTTAAGGACTTCCCACGGTGCAAGACGTCGTGCAGCAGTCCCAGGCGCCGTCGTCAGCCTGTTTCAAGCTGAAAACCTCCACATTTCAGGCTCTATTGATCCAGGACGTCGTGAGAGAACAGAGAAGTTTCAGAAGAAGTCGGTTTCAGCATTTTATCCAGATATTCCACTGTTAAAGGAGATTTTTTTAATGAAAGACGTGCGGACAGGTCCGCGCGTCGGGACGCAGCCAGCGCGGTGCGGCGGCACAGGAAAAACACCTCCGTTGGAAGCCTTAAGGACAAGTTGGAACATGTCCAGCTGTTAAACAATTTTTCATATACTCACTCTACTGAAAGCCATCAAAAGCCGCCTGGATTTTACAAATGGTTATCAACACGGAGGTGTTTTTCCTGTGCCGCCGCACCGCGCTGGCTGCGTCCCGACGCGCGGACCCGTCCGCACGTCTTTCATTAAAAAAATCTCCTTTAACAGTGGAATATCTGGATAAAATGCTGAAACCGACTTCTTCTGAAACTTCTCTGTTCTCTCACGACGTCCTGGATCAATAGAGCCTGAAATGTGGAGGTTTTCAGCTTGAAACAGGCTGACAACGGCGCCTGGGAGTGCTGCGCGATGTCTCGCACCGTGGGAAGTCCTTAAAGCGACAGTATCACCTCAAAATCTCTCATCAGCCGTTAAAATTTTCACTGAAAACCAACTTAATTTTTCGAACCGTGTCCACTTCGATGTGTCTCACAGGTTTAGAAAAAATTTTGATCAAACAAAGCGCCAGTCTCTCAGCAACTTCTCAGACAAAGGAATTCCGACAAGAGGCTGGATGACTCCTCCCACAAGGAGTGCTCACAGGCGAATGACGTCACCGACAGGCATGGAAAAACTCACACATGCGCACGAGGGTTCAAGCATGTCTGACGTAAAAACATATGAATAAAATCCATATAGTTTTTGAAAAAAATAAAAAGGACCTATACTTTATTGACAGCCCTCGTATAATCGAACCAGTGAAGGAACATTAGACCTGGTTTGCTTTTTCAGAGGTTTCCAGCCTCAATCATGATGAAAAACGGAAAAAGCATGAAGATGACAGCAAAGTTTAAAAGAAGAGACAGAAAGAAAAGGGGGGTATTTGGAGGAAAGGAAGACTCGAAATTATGATTTACAAAGGAGAGAGAGGGAGAAGAACTGAGGGAGATTGCTGAACGCAGATTCAAAATTTAAAGTGCCAGACATGTCAAACTGAAAGCTAAACAGATAAGAGAGGGAGAAGGAGTCCTGACAAGAGCAAGGATTTACATGGTTTCAAAGTAAAACTGAAAGGAAACGCTGTGCATCTAAAAAGTATTCATGGCGCTTCACTTTTTCCACATTTTGTTCAGTCATATTCCAAAATGAATTAATTTTTTTTCATCAAAATTCGACACACAATATCCCAGTTTTCAGATTTTTGCAAATTTATTAAAATTAAAAAGCAAAAAAATAAATAAATAAATAAACAAATAAAAATAAAAAAAATCACATGCACATAAGTATTCACAGCCTTTACCACAAAGCTCAAAATTGCGCTCAGGTGCATCCTGTTTCCACTGATCATCCTCGAGATGTTTTAACAGTGTAACACTCTGGAATCATTTGATGCGTCTCTGTGTAAAAGTCACATGAATGAATTAAGTGGCCCTCCCATCAAATTCACCAATCTCCAAGTCTCTGAATGTGTGTTGAAAGTGCAAATTTCTTAAATGTGTGAATTTATGTGAATTTCTCCTCTGTGAGATCAAAAAAGTTTTATCTTATCTTACCTTTTTTTTCCCCCTGTTTGCATAGGGGTGGTGGCCAAGTGGTTAATACGCTTGGTTTCAGTGCAGAAGGTTCCGGGTTCAAATCCCACCCCTGCCACATTTCTCCATGTAATGTGGAGTTGCGTCAGGAAGGGCATCCGGCGTAAAACCTGCGCCAATTCAACACGCAGATCCACCTTGGATTTGCTGCGGCGACCCCGAGTGTAAACAAGGGAGCAGCCGAAGGGACTTACTTACTTTGCATATATAGTAATGGTAAACGCTATACTGGCAGAACCATTTATGTACATTAATACACATGCAATTTATTCTTGCAAGACAGAAGATATGTAGTGCATGAGTGAACATGGTGTGTGTGTGTGTGACCCCCATCCGCCCTTCCCGATCAGCCTACAACATCCAACTCAAAGCCAACCGACAACTTCTATCAGGAAGGGCCGACGACCAACAAAACACAAAGACAGACAAGAACGAAAGACGAGTGGTGAAGGCAATGACTGTGAAGTGAGATACCGAGGAGACGGGGCACCAACCATACAACTTACCAGGACAAACACCCACACATGAACAAACAGTGACAGCAACAGTCTGTTGTCTAATTAGTGAGCATCCATGCCTTAAACTAGGACACCATAGTCTCAATCCCCTTGAGAGCACCTAAAACTGAGTTGTGGTGACGGCCACAAACACATAAGCATCCATGCACAGAAACCCAGATCACTACTGTGGCTGGTGTGTTGGGCCAAGACAAAAGTACAGAACCTTACCATATGACATGGACCACTCTGGCACGTCAGAAGCCATACGGCCGACTGCATGCAACAGACGGAAATGGGTCCAGGACGCAGGGCCCCAGGAGAAACCAGGAGAAAAACGACAGTGGAAGGGCATAGGGGCCAGGAAGCCACTAGAGCAGTCTGTCGAACCACCAGGGGAACGGGCTGGCGGAACCAGAACACCCCCCCCTCCACACACACACACACCCGAACGGAGGCACTGGAAGCAACCCCATTCCCAAGTGAACCAAGCCAAGGAGCCATTGCAGTCAAACCCAAAGCGCGGGCAGGGACCACAGAGTTAAATAAGGGCGGGATCAGGCCCCCAGACAAGAGGCAGGACCCAACCCCCCTGGCCAGGAAGCACAAGCCCCCCCAACACCCAAGATTCCCCCAGCACAGCCAGCAGGACCTCCCACATTTCAAACTATAGATAGTTTTTAAATTGTATTGCTAGACCTAGTGTAACTTGAATTATGATTTATAATTTCTACAATGTTTTTTTTCCTGAATATTATGATCATTTTTGGTGTGCATATTTGAAATAAGGAGCAGCAAACAGTCTCATTTCCCACTTGAGCCAGGTCCATTTTGGGGCAGGGGAAGCAGAAAAAAAACCACGCCTTTTCCTTTATCATTGGTGGAAAACACACAACCTAAGCCAATCAAAATCACCAACCCCACATGGTGTGATCACCAATCCACGTGGGGCTGAGGACATTTTAGTCAAGACGCCACCTGACGGCAGACAAAAGTACCAACACTACCTCCAGGTAGCCAACAGGAGTAGTGACACTCTTGTGAGTGAGACCTGCGTCCAGTCTGTCTTGTTTTGTACAGGAATTAAAAAACAGATCACTTTTAAGATATTTCAAACTGTCACTCATGCAAATGTTGTTTGGGATCTTAAACGGTAAACAAGAGGACTTCTTGCTTACCACTTAAACCACTTAAACATCCAAAGTATTGTCTCAAAAACTGAACAATTATGTCATCTGTTAGCAAACTCAAACTTGGACTTTTTGTGCATATCTAAAACATGGCTCAAACATTCTACTCACGTTAATGTATTTACAATGAGTGCGTTCCAATGTTTCAGGCGTGACAGGACTGTGGGAAAAGTCCTGTCATGCCTGTCACTCATGTCACAGAGTAATACTATACTTGCAGGACTCTATCAAGTGCAAACACATGTTTTCAAGTCGGCAATCTCCCTGGAGTATGTCACAGTAAAAATTGTCTTGTCATTCATTAATATAGGCTTTTACAGACCTGCGACTGCCAGTGACACATTTTATGAAGAATTTAATGGAATCCTGAAAGAATGTGAACACAACAAAGAAATTATTCTAATGAGGGATTTCAATCTCAACTGGGAGGATACGTCTAAGAGGAGAAAGTTAAAAGTTACAGATAAATTGTTGTGAAAGTGTAGTGACACGGACCCACAACAGGGGGCGCAAATGAACGGTCAATAGATGAGCCAAAAAGTAACAATTTAATGTTGTGAAGGTGCACAACGAATACACAGACAATCTCAGAATCTGATAACAGTCAATCCACAAAGGTGACGTGTGGGCAGGCTCGAGGATAGAAGACGTCTGTCCTGAGAAGGGCCGGAACCACACGATTTCTGCCGCCACCGAACCTGGTGAATACTGGAGCCGCCAAGTCCCGAATTCCCAGGTGATCACCGTCCCCGACTGTCGGATCTGGTACTGCTGGCGAAGAACAAAGACAGTCAAGTGTGGGTGTGTGTACACCCAGTAACAACAACGGTGGGAATGCCACCTCCACCTCTAACACACACTCGTGCAGCGTCTGTTTAACCACTTATCTGACGGACGTAGGACGAAACAGTCGCGACCCACGCCGGTCTGCTGGTTGACAGCTGCAAAACAATAGCTCTTGGAATCAATTAATACAGGCAGAGAAAGTTACCTCCATAGAAGTACGATATCTCGGCAACGAGGTGGAGATGACGCCTGGTCTTCATGGGGTGAGATGCTGTAGAGTAGATGGGTGACGGCTGTCAAGAGATAATGAGTGACAGCTGTCACCCTCGGCTGTGTCCGTGGCAGCAGCGCCCTCTCGTGCCTGAAGCCCGCACTTCAGGCAGGGCGCCCTCTGGTGGTGGGCCAGCAGTACCTCCTCTTCTGGCGGCCCACACAACATAAATATCATTTGGAGCAGCTGATAAAAGGCCCAACCAGAATCACAAAATGCTCAAGCACACAACTTTTTTTTTCTCTGATAAACCAGAAAGGATAACAAAAAGCTATAATTTGATTATTGGTTTGGCTGACCACAGTTTAACTCTGGTGGCAAGGAAATTAACCAAAAACAGATTTAAGAGTAATACATTAAAGCCTGGGCCCCACCGAATAATGAAGGATGAATAATGAGCCACGCAGCATGTTTTCTTTGCTACGAGAGGGTTTCTTCAACTATCGTGGGAGAATAGTGGCTCTGAGTGGCTCTTAGAGGCATTATCTTCAGTTAACGATAATGTAATTAATCGTGTAATAATATAATTAAAGTGGCCACCTCACTGTGTATGCAGAATGGCAGCTCTCGTGCAAAAGAGCGATTTTGCAGAAATAAACAGATGAACACAAAGTCTGATCCATTGCAGGTGGACAGCAGCCTGGTGCACAGCGCACAACCGCAGGTCTGTACTGGAGTGTCTATTTTTGGACTGCATTTAAAAAATGTGACATCTTTAAATGCTGCTGTGAATTGAAAACCCACACTTTAAAGAGACCAGGTGTGAGAGGGCTTGGAGGTTTGGACCAAACCCATGCCTAAACGTGTATCAACATTGCGTTATCATGGTGTTATCACAGCCCTACGTGGCTTAGTGTGGCTGATGTGAGCCATTCGAGGTTCTAATGACAGGTCGGTTGTGGCTCACATGGCCCATACGGGGTACAGAGAGGCACATAGAGGCACCTTAATAGCGGACACGTGATAGATGAAGACGTGGGTCATTCTTTGAGTAATCGCTGACACACCCATGCGTGGCTCATTATTCATGATTTATTATTTGGTGGGACCTGGGCTTAACTTTTCACTGTAAAAATGTCTTCTGTATACCTAAAAGTAAACGGGACACATTTGATAATGACATAAATAACTTGGATTGGGGAGACATTCCATTCTCTGAAAATTTGGAGCGTAGCTGTCAGTTATTTACATCTAAGATCAATGCTGTTAGAGATATATTCACTGTTAAAATTCATAGAAAAAAACTGAAACTGAAAATAGGGGAGGTGATGGTCTAGTGGTTAAGGTGTTGGGCTTGAGTCCAGAAGATCATGGGTTCAAATCCCCGCCTGACTGGAAAATCACTCAGGGCCCTTGGGTAAGGCCTTTAATCCCCTATTGCTCCCGGTGTGTAGTGAGCGCCTTGTACGGCAGCACCCTGACATCGGGGTGAATGTGAGGCATAATTGTAAAGCACTTTGAGCGTCTGATGCAGATGGAAAAGTGCTACATAAATGCAGTCCATTTGAAACAAGGTCAACCTGCCTTGGTTCAGTGAAAACATATGGCAACATTAAAACCAGAAGAGAAACAGATTTGAGTTTTATTTAAGGAACAAAGTGATGAACAAACTGAGAATAGCCAAGTCAGTTAGGGGAGGTGATGGTCCAGTGGTTAAGCGTTGGGCTTGAGAACAGAGAATCCTCGGTTCAAATCCCAGTCTGACTGTAAAAATCACTAAGGGCCCTGGGGCAAGGTCCTTAATCCCCCAGTTGCTCCCGGTGTGTAGTGGGTGCCTTGCATGGCAGCAGCTTGACATCAGGGTGAATGTGAGGCATTGATGTGTAAAGCGCTTTGAGCATCTGATGCAAATGGAAAAGCGCTATATAAATGCAGTCCATTTACCATTTAAGTCACACTTTTTCCTCCAAATTATGAATGATGCAAAAGGTAACAGCAGCAAAATTTGGAAAAGTGTCAACAATTTAATAGTGAGAGCTCACCGTCATACAGGGAATATCCAGTTCACCGTTCAGGGCAAGACAATAGATGGTACTGCTGAAAATGCCTCTATTTTTAGTTTTTTTTTTTTTTTTTTAGCCATTCTGTTCAGCAACACTTTTCAAAAAAGCTGGGACAGTGGTATGTTTTCCACTGTGTTACATCACCTTTACTTCTAACAACACTCAATAAGCATTTGGAAACTGAGGACACTAATTGTTGAAGCTTTGTAGCTGCAATTCTTTCCCATTTTTCTTTAACGTACGACTTCAGTTGTTCAACAGTCCGAGGTCTCCATTGTCGTATTTTGTGCTATATAATGCACCACACATTTTCAATGGGTGACAGGTCTGGACTGCAGGCAGACCAATCTAGTACCCGCACTCTTTTACTATGAGACCACACTGTTGTAACATGTGCAGAATGTGGCTTAGCATTGTCTTGCTGAAATAAGCAGGGACGTCCCTGAAAAAGACGCTACTTGGATGGCAGCATGTGTTGCTCCAAAACCTGGATGTACCTTTCAGCATTGATGGTGCCATCACAGATGTGTAAGTTGCCCATTCCATGGGCACTAACACACCCCCATACCATCACAGATGCTGGCTTTTGAACTTTGCACTGGTAACAATCTGGATGGTCTTTTTCTTCTTTTGTCTGAAAGACACGACATCCATGATTTCCAAAAACAATTTGAAATGTGGACTCATCAGACCACAGCAAACTTTTCCACTTTGCATCTGTCCATTTCAAATGAGCTTGGGCCCAGAGAAGGCAGCGGCGTTTCTGGATGATGCTGATGTATGGCTTTCACTTTACATGGTAGAGTTTTAACTTGCACTTGTGGATGTAGCGACAAACTGTGTTAACTGACAATGTCAAGTGTTCTTGAACCCACGCAGTAAGATCCTTTACACAATGATGTCGGTTTTAAATGTAGTGCCGCCTGAGGGATCAAAGGTCACGGGCATTCAATGTTGGTTTTCGGCCTTGCTACTTACGCGTAGAAAGTTGTCCAGATTCTCTGAATCTTCTGATTATATTATGGACTGTAGATGATGGAATACCTAAATTCCTTGCAATTGAGCGTCGAGAAACATTGTTCTTAAACTGCTGGACTATTTTTTCACACAGTTGTTCACAAAGTGTTGATCCTTGCCCCATCTTTGCTTGTGAACAGCTGAGCCTTTTGGGGATGCTCCTTTTGTACCCAATCATGACACTCACAATTAGTGTCCTCAGTTCCCAAATGCTTATTGAGTGTTGTTAAAAGGAAAGGTGATGTAACACAGTGGCAAACATACCACTGTCCCAGCTTTTTTGAAATGCCTTGCAGGCATCCATTTCAAAATGAGGAAATATCTGCACAAAAACAAAGTTTATCAGTTTGAACATTAAATATCTTGTCTTTGTGGTGTATTCAATTGAATATAGGTTGAAGAGGATTTGCAAATCGTATTCTGTTTATATTTACATTTTACACAACATCCCAACTTAATTGGAATGTGGGTTGTATTTAACTATTCAAAGAATTTCTAAAAGCACATTTCAAATTTTGTTTAGCAAAATTATATATTTCACACAGTGTACTCTAGACAAATATTGTATATGTCTCACATTCAGAATATTTGAGATTTTTTTGAATATTTTGATATACACCACATGGGTATTATACTAAAAGAAAGTACCTTTCAGGGGGAGTTATTGAAAGTATGGTAAAACTGAGAACATGCCATTTGACTGCAAATGGTTTAAACCATGACTAAACAACCAATCAAACATAATACTGAGAATTTTATGATAAAGCACAAATGAAACACAATAAAGAAAAGAGACAGGCATCAGGATTATGACACTACAATGATGATTTAATACAGTATTCCAGATTTATTTGTATGCATATTTATATCCTTGATAATCAAACCACATGGAAATTTGTTGTGCAACATTTTATGATGATGTTTTCTCAATTAAATTGCAACAAATGAGTATCAAAGGAAAGGTGGATTTACTGCATAAAGAACAAAATTAGCCCAAACAAAAACATTTTATCACAACATGAGCTTGAAAAAAATCAGATGGAAGTACAAGCCCGAATTTTTCTGTTGCAGTTTGATAACATCACTTTTGGTAGGCTTTTCAATTCTAATGTCCTTGAAAGGAACACAAACTACACTGCCATAAATAAGTCAAACACAGCAATTAGTTGTGTTTTTAAGATGTCAGTTTCAACAAAAGTGTCCTGTTCTCCCGGAATGTATGCCCATACTGCTGCTCTGATGGATCTATAGCAACACTTAAAGGTCAGAGCTCTCTTCCATGCACAGACTCAATACTAGATCAATAACAACCCTCAGGACCACAATGGAGACTAGAGCACCGCGCTCGTAGAGCACAAACCTCTGCCAACACAAGTTTCCAATTCCACAAAATTTTACCTTGACAAAACATTTTCAAGGTCAAAGCCCTGTTAGAAGTGGCTTTTCATGAGCTAAATGAGATGTATCAAATGTCAGGAGTATGTTTTTACTTCAGGTACCTGAATTGAAGGGGTTTTTTTGTTGGGTTTTTTTGTAGTGTTGTCAGTTTTTTTTTCTTTCAACTTTTTCAGTTTCTGAATTCTGTCCAGATACGTTTCACAGAACATTGGTTATCTCTGCTAACAACTCAACTCAACCTTTATTTCTAAAGCACAATTAAAATGACAGCAGTTGACCAAAGTGCTGTACATAACAAAAAAATGGGCACCAAGTTACCCCCAATTGTAAATAAATTAATTAAAAATGATAACAAAATTACAACAGGCAATAAAACAAATAAAAGACAAAGTAAAATAAAGAGTAAAAAGTAGTAGGAAATAATTTAATTTGATTTAATTTATTTTATTTACATAGTGCAAAATCACAACAAAGCTGCCACAGGCACAACGCATAATACACAATTTGTCATTGCTTTTTGGCACTTAGTTTCTGACTGATATCTGGAAGATTGACAAACAGGAATAAATTTGTAACCTCCATCTGATTTTGGTGGTGTAGGTAAATCCATAACAGAAAAATTAGTGATTGAGGCACTTGTTATTAAGATATAATGCAAAATGTACACCAAATGGAGTTTTCAAGATTAAATTCAAATGTCCACAAAATCCACAATCCAGATAAAACATTGTCAGTCGATAAAGGATACCATCCTACATAAGGCTCTCAAGTATGAAAGAAATTTGATCTTTTTTGACAAAGTTATGAATTTTTGAAAATTCGTTCAGTGTTAAAGGATAGGGATTTTTCCAATTTTCCAAGATTTTTCATGACTTTGACCTTTGACCTAAGACCTTGAAAACTGAATCAGTTCTTGCCCATCAGGATATGAATCTTCAATAAAAAATTAATAATTTCATATGAAAAAAATGTGTGCTTCAGGTTGTTCACCAACAGACAAACAAACGAACAAGAGCGAAAACATAACCTCCTCCAGCTTCATTGGCAGAGGTAATTACAGCCCAAGGTTCAAACCCAGGGGAAAATGAAGCAGGACTGTAATGAGACATTTAAAAGCAAAGTGGAGAAAGTAGTCAAGAATGAGTTCACAAGACTGGGAGACAGTGGCTCAGACTGAGGATGTGGCAAAGGATGTGCTGGGTGTGTTGCTGAGTCAGAAAGAGTCACACAAAAAATACTGCTAAGCAGAAGAAAATAGCAAAGTAAGAATGATAAGTAAGCAGAGATGGAGACTACAAGATAACAGGTCATAATGTGAAAAATTCTGGTGCAGATGCCGAATTGGAAGTGTATATGCAGCTAAACAGAGGGAAAAGACTGGGAAGGATTTATTGCAAGTGATGGTGAAAAACAACAAAGAACAGAATGCTGTGACAAATGAAGAGGGGATGAGAAGAAGAAAGGAAGAAAAGGTCATAGGCAGAAAGGAAATATGTGAGTGAGGTGCCAAATATGAGCACGGCGAAGGTGAAAAACATGATACAGAAAATGAAAAAGAAGACCCCAGCGGGAGCAACAGTGAAAGTTCCTTGTGAGGATGTTCAACAATGTACTGAGGGCTGGGAGGGTGCTAGGAGAACAGAGACAACACCCACTGGTTTAAATTTTCAAGAACAAGGGATGCACATCGAATAACACAAACCGTCATGGGTTCAAACGTAAGATTCACATAATAAAGATGTGGGAAAGTGTGGTTGAAGATACACAGAGTGCAAGTGGAAATACAGAAACAGCAAGGTGGGCTCATGCTGGGAAACAGTACAACAGATCATCACGCAGCCATCATTATGCTGAGAGAAACTGCAAATCCAGGAGGAGGTGAACTGTGTGCTCACGAGGGGTGCAATGATATACTTTTCTCATGATTTGCTACAAATCAAGGTTTCAAGGTCATGGTAGGCTCCTCTCAGTCATCCGTATACACAAATGCAACAAAAAACTGACAAAATTAAAAGATGGATTAATATCACTTGAAATAGTTCGACAACTGGCTTTAGGATTCATAGCTCCTACATCGTGAAATGATTTCTAAAGCATGTGGATCACATTTTGCTGAATCATACAAAACAGACAAAAATAAATAAATAAATACTCTAATTGATGTCATGAAACTCACTTTTTGCAGTGGAAGGTCTGGAGAAGTTGTTTCATAGGCTGCCATGGGAAGCAGTGTGGCATTGTGAGATGAATACAGAAGTATGGTAAACTGATGTGAAGGTGACAGTGGTGTGTTTTTAGAGTGTATCTGGCTGTGCATCAGGGATAAGCACTACTACGAAGCCTAATTCCATTTGGTGTAATGGAGTGTAATAACCTGATTTTTAGTAAATCCATATATTTTGTTTTTTACAAGATGTATTTTATTTTATTACAAAAAAAATAATGGAGCACTGAGGTATTTAATGCTTTTCTCTACATAGGAAGAAAGGTTACACTATTTCATGGTTTGTAAAATATGCATTTTGCATTGTGTTAAAAACATTAATATTAAGAAATTCATAGTTCATTTGTTAGATAAAAAGTAAAACTCCAGATCCATTTAATTTCATTATTATTGCATCCGCCAAGGACATAATAAAATCATTTGCTTTTATTTATTTGTCTGTCTGTCTGTTAGCGAGATTATGTCAAAACTACTGCATGGATTTTGATGAGATTTTCACCACATATATAGATATTAGACCAAGGAAGACTCCATTAAACTTTGGAGGTGATCCATATCCGGATTCTGGATCAAGTTTCACTTTACACAGGCTTTGAATGATTACGTCACAACTACTTCACAGATTCTCACCATGTTTTCACCACAGGCACATATGAAAGACTCCATTAAATTTTAGAGGTGATCTGGATCTGGATTCAGATTCTGAATGAAGATTTGAATGTCAAAACTACATCATTGATTCTCACCATATCTGCACCACAGATAGATACGAGGCCATGGAAGACTCCACTGAATTTTGTACATGATCCGAATCTGGATCCGAATTCTGGATCAAGACTTTCCTTTATACAGGCTTTGAAGGATTACTTAAAAACTACTTCACAGATACCAGACTCCACTGAATTTTAGATGTGATCTGGATTTGGATTCTGTATCAAGATTTCTCTTTATATGGGCTTACGTCAAAGGATTACGTCAAAACAACTTCACGGATTCTCACCATATTTGCACCACAGATCGAAGTTAGGGCATGGAAGACTCCACTGCATTTTGGAGGTGATCCAGATATGGATTCTGGTTCAAGATTTCTCTTTAAATATGCTTTGAAGGATTGCGTCAGAACTACTTCACGGATTCTCACCAAATTTGCACCACAGATAGATATTAGGACATGGAAGACTCCACTGAATTTTGGAGGTGATTTGGATCCAGATTGACGGATGACAGAAATCTCTGATTGCTCTTGTTTTATTTATATATTTTTGTAATGATGCTTTGAGTGTTTTACGTTAGACCGGAAGTGTAGAAGAAAAAGTTGTTGCGAGGCGCTGAAGGACAAAACAGGTCATGCTGATGTATGGACGGGACATGCGTTTGGGAAGACTACAAACGTAATTAAAGCCAAGGTACCTTGAGCCTGGATAACTGTTCCTCACATCCGTGGACTGCAGAGGACTTTTATAAATGACCCACACCGCGAAGGAGTGAATTGAGCTGTGTTTCCAGGATGGAGCTGGGCAAGCTAGGCAAAGCTAAGCTAATGATATGAAGAAGTGTTGTCGCCAGTGGATCAGCACTCACTCAAGATGAGACGGAAGAGGGATTCTAGGTGCACACGGTGGGTCTCTGTGTCGTGAGGACGAGGCTCTTTTCCAGAATGGTAGGATTATCCTTTTCAAATGTATTTTCCAATGGATATAAGCTCTAACGCACGCCAACGATCCTAATTGCAAGCATGCATAAAAAAGTGCACTCAAGAGTGCACTCTTAAGACTAAACTTTAATTTAACAGGGATAAAACAATATTTTATATCTCAACTTAATTTTGTGTTTACCTTATTCTTGAATTCATTTAATACTAAAGGAGAAAGATCCTAAGACTGTATTTATTTTGTGTGTTAATTATTTCTTTAACTTAAGTGTAGGTGACACCAAACAATGTGCACAAATAATCACTAAAAATGATGAAATGTTGATATTTTTTTAAAATCATGAACAATAAAAGTCGATAAGTGCGCAGGTGAAGGATAAACAGCTGTCTGAACCTTGCGCTCTATTTCAGCCCTCAGCAGCAGCCATATTGTTGCTATGTCATCACCAGAACGGGACCTGCTGATTCAAGCCCAAATCTATTGTAAATACGGCGGAGGTCGAGCTGTTTATAGACAATTTTTTTTTTTTTTCTTTCTAGAGTGGAGCTTTTTTTAAGTCCAGTTTGAAGGTGATTCTGAAGAAGCTGTTGGGACACAGCCTTATGGTTTTGAGCCTTATATAGATGATAATAAGGGAGATGAAACCTTGGAGGAAAATCTTCAGTCTGACAACAGTGACGGTACTGGCAGAGTTCGGAACACAGAATGGTGATTATAAAAAAATGAAAAAAATAAATAAATAATGCAGGTGATTTTGGCATACAGGTGGAGGTAATAAACTTTTTTTTTTTTGCCAGCTCTTTGGTCATAATCAACTGATTTTTTTTTTTTTTTTTTTTTTTAGTGTGTTTTACTATCTGTGAAATCAGAAAAAGTGATGAGGAAGTGTGGATTTTTTTTTTCTTAGAAACGGGTGCATACATTTCAAATCTGAAAAATGACAAGAAGGACTGAAAATATCAGTTATTTTTAAAATAAATATTGTTTACTTGTTGAATAAAGTTGGTGTACTGTACGTTAGTAGCGTAACACATTATTATTAAATATTTAAACCATTCACACAAAGAGTAAATAATATAGTCTTACCTGTCCGTTTCAGTGAGATCAGTCTGATGAAAACTTATCCACCTTTACAAAACGACGTCTGAAAATAATTTAATTCCTTATGTCATGGCTAAAGAAAAATCTGTTTGTCACAGGGCAGTTTGATGCCAGGTTACAGCACTGGTTGTAACCTGTTACTGCGGCTGATGGATCGAGTCTTTGCTACGAACGGATCCTCCTTTTGTTCCACCGCGTTGCTTTGCGCCACAAGTTGAAAGACTCGCAGTCCTTCATCTGCTCATAATGTCTCAGTCTGCATGCAATGATATTATCCCATAATCCACAAAACAACAAAATAAAATAAAACAATGTGAAAATACTGAGTTCTACCTCTGTGTGGATTGAAGAAGCCACCCAACACCGTGCGTGCGCACTCGTCAATATAAGTGTTCCACCTGCCAATCAAAAGGATTCTGCCAGCAACAATTAATCGTTTTGACACTGCAAACACAGTGCAGCACTGACCTGAACCACTCGGTGGAAACGGGACTGTTAGTAGCCTGTAATGGGGCTATAATGCTTCTGGCACTGATGCCACTTCCTCCTTCTTCTCCAATGTCGTGACTCACCCGGAAGTTTAGTAGCACACAGTTCAAAATCCGAATATTTATCTCTTCAGTAACTGCGCACCAGGAAAGGATAAATTTCAAACTGTTGTTTAATTTTAGTCTTAATTACTCAAAAAATATTACATATCGTGACACTTTAAGCAGTACATTAAAAAAAATAATATTTCTGAGTTAACTGGTAAGTTACTGTACTCATTGACTTATTTGTTGATAATTTCTGGGAAAACTTCTTATTGTTAGATTTGTAATTGAGAGTCATAATTAACCCTAGACAAAGATTTTTATACATTGGAATGTCTCTTTTACCATAGTATTTAAGAAAAAAGGGTGTGTACTGAGCAGCCACTCCTTTACCATAACAAGCCGGGTGGTAAAAAGGTTACAGGAGTAACTGAAAGAAGGGAGACGTGAACCACAATGGACGTTGGTGTATATGGATGACATTGTGCTGATATACCACAACAGGGAGCAAGTGGAGTTGGATCTGGAACATTGGACAAACATGTTTGAAAGAAGTACCTCTGTATAAACAGAAATGAGTCAGCCTGTGAAGCTGAAGAGAGTGGATGTGCTTGAAATGATGGCCTTCAAGGTCAATAATCCAACAAAATGGTCATTACAAGATATCGACAAGCATGTTCAGGCATTGCATGCTACGTCATGTAGAGTAGGTTAATACCATACCATATAGCATCTATCTAAATAGATCCTTGTCATTTGATTGGTGGACTGTATGTCAAGTGACACTGATTTGTCCCATTGCATGAGTGGCATCACAACCATGCCTTTTTTGTACTATTTACTCAGCATTTTTGTACCATTGCATGCCTCCATTAGCTTTCAGAAAATGCTTCCATGACACAAGGAATCTAAACTGAAATTATTTGTATAGTAGACCGTGCTACATTTTATGAAATTAAATAAAATCAAATGTGGAAATTTTCTGTTTCCGATATTTAATTAAACATACATTTGAGTGCACTTAAAGAAGCTTTGTGCTGAAGCTTATGTTGCTATGAAATTAGACATTTTAAATTACACTTTTTTTTAAAAGAGGTAAATTACACCTAATGCTACAAAGTGGGCCATGTGCTCTTGATAAGGCTCTGAGATACAAGCATATCTTTTGGGTACTAGACATTGACTGACATGCAGCAGAGGGTCAATAACAAGGCCATATTGCAGACAATAGTGCCTACACTGAGGCTAACAGTCAATCAATAACCTTTTTCAAAGTCTCCACCTGAAGACGGCATTTGGAGGAAAAGACCAAAGTGTATTTTATTGACATAAAAGAATGTGGCCAGCGTGGAGGAACGAAGCACTGAAAAAAGCTGTTTCCATTCAGTTGGTTGCATTATCAGAGTGAATGTGCCGGCTCACAAACCAGCAGCATATTTCCCAAAAGGGTATGTGAGAATAGTTGTAGGAAATGAGCTGTGCCAGGTTATGCTTCCCAGCATCAACCTAAACCCATCACCGTCATCCAAAAAAAAAAAAAAAAAAAAACCAATATGGTGGTTTCTTTCATCAAATCAACCAGTCAGACTAAAGTTGGGATCGGAACATTGAATGGAAAAAATATTAATTCAAGAGGCATTACCATCATCCTGAATTGATGTCAGTGGAAACAGTGAGATTTATCCTCAAGTGTTCCCCAAGGTTCAGTGCTTGGTCCTCTCTTATTTATTCTGTACATCCTCCCACTTGGCAAAATTCGTTGTTTTGGTCTCCGCTTCCACTGTTATGCCGACGACATTCAACTTTACATCTCCACTTCATCTGTCAACCCCCAAACCCAGTCCACCCTCACTACCTGTCTCAGTGGCATAAAAACTTGGATGTCACACAATTTTCTCAAACTCAGCAATGACAAAACAGACATAATAATCATTGGTCCAAAAAACATCACAAAATCCGCTTCAAACTTCACCCTAAATCTTGACAGCACCACACTCACTCCTTCCCCTCTTGTCCATAACCTTGGTGTCCTCTTTGACCCCACCCTCTCATTTGAATCCCATGTTAAACAAATAACCCGGTCTGCTTTCTTCCACCTTAAAAATATCGCCCGTCTCCGCTCATCTCTGAACTTCTCAGCCGCTGAAACCTTAATCCATGCATTCATTACATCCGGAATCGACTACTGCAATAGTATTCTCTATGGTACACCATCCAAAACTCTCAAGAAACTTCAATATATCCAGAACTATGCTGCTCGACTCCTCACACAAACCCGGTCCCACCAACACATCACCCCTGTCCTCCAACATCTTCACTGGCTCCCCATCCCTCAGCGCATACAGTTTAAAGTTCTCCTTATCACCTTCAAAGCCCTCCACAACCTAGCACCTTCTTACCTCTCTGACCTGCTCCTGCCCCATACTCCATCACAATCCCTAACCTCCTGTCCCTCCCCTGTAGGACCAAGCTCCGAACCTGGGGTGACAGAGCCTTCTCCATCGCCGCCCCCACCCTCTGGAACTCCCTCCCACAACAACTCCATGACTGCTCTGAAATTTCCACCTTTAAATCACTCCTCAAGACACACTTATTCAAGACTACTTTTAATGTTTAACCTGTTTTAATGT
This sequence comes from Thalassophryne amazonica, assembly GCF_902500255.1. Classification (NCBI taxonomy): domain Eukaryota; kingdom Metazoa; phylum Chordata; class Actinopteri; order Batrachoidiformes; family Batrachoididae; genus Thalassophryne; species Thalassophryne amazonica. The sequence continues at coordinate 50,368,045 of NC_047108.1, read as the reverse complement.
GTTTTCTTTTTCTTTTTTTTTTTTCTTTTTTTTGCATTTTAACCCTATAAATTGTTATTTATTAATGTGTCTGTGAAGTGTCTTTGAGTTTCTAGAAAAGCGCTATACAAATAAAATGTATTATTATTATTTATTACTATTATCCAAAAATATAACTCAGCCACATGGGATGTGCAGTGAGTACATTCTGAGTGCCGGTCCCAAGCCCGGATAAATGAGGAGGGTTGCGTCAGGAAGGGCATCCGGCATAAAACAAGCCAACCCAACTATGCAGACTCAGAATCGAATTCCCATAATGGATCGGTCGCGGCCCGGGTTAACAATGTCCACCACCGGTGCTATTGCCCAAAAGGGTGCCGGTGGAAATTGGGCTACTGCTGGGCGAAGACGACGAAGAAGAGGAGGAAAACGTTGCCACGAACAGCGGGAGAAGAAGAAAACTAGAAGGGTGGAAATGAGAGTGGGGACTTTGAATGTTGGTAGTATGACTGGTAAAGGGAGAGAGCTGGCTGATATGATGGAGAGGAGAAAGGTAGACATATTGTGTGTGCAAGAGACCAAGTGGAAGGGAAGTAAGAGCAGGAGCATCGGCGGTGGGTACAAGTTGTTGTACCATGGTGAGGACAGGAAGAGAAATGGTGTTGGGGTCATTTTAAAGGAAGAGTATGTTAAAAGTGTGTTGGAGGTTAAGCGAGTGTCTGACAGGGTGATGAGTGTGAAGTTGGAAATTGAAGGGGTGATGATGAATATCATCAGTGCATATGCCCCACAGGTAGGTTGTGAGATGAAGGAGAAAGAAGATTTCTGGAGTGTGTTAGATGAGGTGGTGGAGAGTGTGCCCAAGCATGAAAGAGTGGTGATAGGAGCAGACTTCAATGGGCATGTTAGTGAAGGGAACAGAGGTGATGAGGAAGTAATGGGTAGATATGGTATCAAGGATAGGAATGGGGAAGGACAGATGGTAGTTGATTTTGCAAAAAGGATGGAAATGGCTGTGGTGAATACCTACTTTAAGAAAGGGGAGGAGCACAGGGTAACATATAAGAGTGGAGGAAGGTGCACACATTGGACTACATTCTTTATAGGAGATGCAAGCTAAAAGAAATCACAGACTGTAAGGTGGTAGCAGGAGAGAGTGTCACTAGACAGCATAGGATGGTTGTTTGTAGGATGACTTTAGAGGTAAAGAAGAAGAGAGTGAGAGCTCAACAAAGGATCAGATGGTGGAAGCTGAAGGAGGAAGACTGTTGCGTGAAATTTAGCGAGCAGGTGAGAGAAGCACTAGTTGGAGGGGAAGCAATTTTGGACAACTGGAAAAGTACTGCAGATGTGGTGAGGGAGACAGCTAGGGCAGTACTGGGTATGACATCTGGACAGTGGAAGGAAGACAAGGAGACTTGGTGGTGGAATGAAGAGGTCCAGGAAAGCATAAGGAGAAAGAGGTTGGCAAAAAAGTTTTGGGATAGTCGGAGAGATGAAGAAATTAGACAGGAGTACAAGGAGATGCGGCGTAAGGCGAGAAGTGGCAAAAGCAAAGGAAAAGGCATATTGCGAGCTGTACAAGAAGTTGAATAGTAAGGAAGGAGAAAAGGACTTGTACCAATTGGCCAGACAAAGGGCCAGAGCTGGAAGGGTGTGCAGCAGGTTAGGGTGGTAAAAGATGCACATGGTAATGTGCTGACAAGTGAGGAGTGTGTGCTGAGAAGGTAGAGGGAATATTTTGAAGAGTTGATGAATAAAGAAAATGAGCGAGAGAAAAGGCTGGATGATGTGGTGAGAGTAAATCAGGAAGTAAAAGAGATTAGCAAGGAAGAAGTGAGGGCTGCTATGAAGAGGATGAAGAGTGGAAAGGCAGTTGGTCCAGATGACATTCCAATGGAGGCATGGACATGTCTAGGAGAGATGGCAGTAGAGTTTCTAACCAGATTGTTTAATAAAATCTTGGAAAGTGAGAGGATGCCTGAGGAGTGGAGACGAAGTGTGCTGGTTCCTATTTTCAAGAACAAGGGTGATGTGCAGAGCTGCAGTAACTACAGAGGCATAAAGCTGATCAGCCACAGCATGAAGTTATGGGAAAGAGTAGTAGAAGCTAGGCTTAGAAAACAGGTGAAGATCTGTGAGCAGCAATATGGTTTCATGCCGAGAAAGAGCACTACAGATGCAATGTTTGCTCTGAGAATACTGTTGGAAAAGTACAGAGAAGGACAGAAAGAGTTACATTGTGTGTTTGTGGACTTAGAAAAAGCGTATGATAGGGTGCCAAGAGAAGAGTTGTGGCATTGTATGAGGAAGTCTGGAGTGGCAGAGAAGTATGTTAGGGTAGTGCAGGACATGTACAAGAATAGTGTGACAGTGGTGAGATGCGCAGTCGGAATGACAGACTCATTCAAGGTGGAGGTGGGATTACACCAATGATCAGCTCTGAGTCCTTTCTTGTTTGCAGTGGTGATGGACAGGTTGACAGATGAGATCAGACAGGAGTCCCCATGGACTATGATGTTTGCAGATGACATTGTGATCTGTAGTGAGAGTAGAGAGCAAGTTGAGTCTAGTCTGGAGAAGTGGAGATATGCTTTGGAGAGAAGGGGAATGAAAGTCAGTAGAAGCAAGACTGAGTACATGTGTGTGAATGAGAGGGAGCCCAGTGGAATAGTGCAGTTACAAGGAGTAGAGTAGATGAGTTTAAATATTTGGGGTCAACTGTTCAAAGTAATGGAGAGTGTGGTAGAGAGGTGAAGAAGAGAGTGCAGGCAGGGTGGAGTGGGTGGACAAAGGTGGCAGGAGTGATTTGTGACTGAAGAATATCAGCAAGAGTGAAGGGGAAAGTTTACAAACAGTAGTGAGACCAGCTATGTTGTATGGTTTAGAGACAGTGGCACTAACAAAAAGACAGGAGGCAGAGATGGAGGTGGCAGAGCTGAAGATGTTGAGATTCTCTTTGGGAGTGACAAGAATGGACAAGATTAGGAATGAACATATCAGAGGGACAGCTCAGGTGGGACGGTTTGGAGAAAAAGTCAGAGAGGCGAGATTGAGATGGTTTGGACATGTGCAGAGGAAGGACCCAGGGTATATAGGGAGAAGGATGCTGAGGATGGAGCCACCAGGCAGGAGGAGAAGAGGGAGGCCAAAGAGGAGGTTCATGGATGTGCTGAGAGAGGACATGCAGGTGGTTGGTGTGACAGAGGAAGATACAGAGGACAGGGTGAGATGGAAATGATTGATCTGCTGTGGCGACCCCTAACAGGAACAGCCGAAAGACAAAGAAGAAGATTATTATCCAAAAATAAATGACTGTAGTGTTCTTTGTAGTAGTAGCATGATATCTAGTTTTGACTTATTTGCTCAAAGCAGGATTGGCCCTACAGCTGAAGTGATAATTCAATGTATTTAACATATCTATCTACAAATACACAGCATGTCGCAGATTTTGATCATCAACAGCTTATTTAATCAGAGAAATATTCAATCAAGACTCTTCACTTTGGGATTTGGTGCCAAATGCAAAGTGCATTATAAATAAAATTTATTATTATTATTATTATTATTATTATTATTATTATTATTATTATTATTATTATTATTATTATTATTCTGTTCCCTCAGAACGCTAATCTCTCTAATGCAGGGGTCACCAATCTTGTTCCTGGGGGGCCCCTGCCCTGCATGTTTTCTAACTCTCCCTGTTCCACTCCCAGGCAATTAACTCTATCAGTTCTACTCAGCCTCCCTGGTAAAGTCTACCCCAGAGTGCTGGAAAGGAGGGTTTGGCCGATAGTCGAACCTCTGATCGAAGAGGAACAATGCGGGTTCCGTCCTGGTCGTGGACCAACCAACCAGCACTTCACTCTGACAAGCATCCTGGGGGGTGCCTGGAAGTATGCCCATCCAGTCTACATGCATGTTGTGGATTTGGAGAAGGCATATGATCGGGTACCCCGGGAGATACTGTGGGAGGTGCTGCGAGAGTATGGAGTGAGGGGATCACTTCTCAGGGCCATCCAATCTCTGTACCTACAAAGTGAGAACTGTGTTCAGGTGCTTGACAGTAAGTCGGACTTGTTTCCGTTGAGGGTTGGCCTCCACCAGGGCTGCACCTTGTCGCCAATCCTGTTTGTGATATTCACGGACAGGATATCGAGGCATAGTCAGGGGGAGGAAGGTCTCCAGTTTGGTGGGCTCAGGGTCTCATCACTGCTTTTTGCAGATGATGTGTCCTGTTGGCTTCATCAGCCTGTGACATCCAACACTCACTGGATCGGTTCACAGTGGAGTGTGAAGCATCTGGGATGAGAAGCAGCACCTCTAAATCTGAGACCATGGTTCTCAGCAGGAAACGATGGGTTGCCTTCTCCAGGTAGGGGAAGCGGCCGAAATGGGTTTCCTTAGGAAGGTGGCTGGTGTCTCCCTTAGAGATAGGGTGAGAAGCTTGGTCATCCATGGGGAGCTCACTGGCTCTTTCACATTGAAAGGAGCCAGCTGAGGTGGTTCAGGCATCTGGTAAGGATGCCGCCTGGGCGCGTCCCTGGGGAGGTGTTCCAGGCACGTCCATCTGGGAGGAGGCCCCAGGGAAGACCCAGGACTAGGTGGAGAGATTACATCTCCACACTGGCCTGGGAATGCCCTGGGGATCCCCCAGTCAGACGTGGTCAATGTGGCCCAGGAAAGGGAAGTCTGGGGTCCCCTGCTGGAGCTGTTGCCCCTGTGACCCAATCCCGAATAAGTGGTTGAAGATGACGGAGTGAGTGAGGCATGAACATCAAAGGAACCAGTCAAGCAACTGGAAATTTTGTATACAGTAGTGTTCAGAATAATAGTAGTGCTATGTGACTAAAAAGAGGTTTTGAGTATATTTCTTATTGTTACATGGGAAACAAGGTACCAGTAGATTCAGCAGATTCTCACAAATCCAACAAGACCAAGCATTCATGATATGCACACTCTTAAGGCTATGAAATTGGGCTATTATTAAAAAAAAGTAGAAAAGGGGGTGTTCACAATAATAGTAGTGAGGCATTCAGTCAGTGAGTTTGTCGATTTTGTGGAACAAACAGGTGTGAATCAGGTGTCCCCCATTTAAGGATGAAGCCAGCACCTGTTGAACATGCTTTTCTCTTTGAAAGCCTGAGGAAAATGGGACGTTCAAGACATTGTTCAGAAGAACAGCGTAGTTTGATTAAAAAGTTGATTGGAGAGGGGAAAACTTATACGCAGGTGCAAAAAATTATAGGCTGTTCATCTACAGTGATCTCCAATGCTTTAAAATGGACAAAAAAAAAACAGAGACGCGTGGAAGAAAACGGAAAACAACCATCAAAATGGATAGAAGAATAACCAGAATGGCAAAGGCTCACCCACTGATCAGCTCCAGGATGATCAAAGACAGTCTGGAGTTACCTGTAAGACAGTTAGAAGACGCCTGTGTGAAGCTAATTTATATACAAGAATCCCCCGCAAAGTCCCTCTGTTAAATAAAAGACATGTGCAGAAGAGGTTACAATTTGCCAAAGAACACATCAACTGGCCTAAAGAGAAACGGAGGAATATTTCGTGGACTGATGAGAGTAAAACTGTTCTTTTTGGGTCCAAGGGCCGCAGACAGTTTGTGAGACGACCCCCAAACTCTGAATTCAAGCCACAGTTCACAGTGAAGACAGTGAAGCATGGTGGTGCAAGCATCATGATATGGGCATGTTTCTCCAACTATGGTGTTGGGCCTATATATCGCATACCAGGTATCATGGATCAGTTTGGATATGTCAGAATACTTGAAGAGGTCATGTTGCCTTATGCTGAAGAGGACATGCCCTTGAAATGGGTGTTTCAACAAGACAATGACTCCAAGCACACTAGTAAATGAGCAAAATCTTGGTTCCAAACCAACAACATTAATGCCTTGCAGATGTGAAGAAATCATGAAAAACTGTGGTTATACAACTAAATACTGGTTTAGTGATTCACCGGATTGCTAAAAAAGGTGTTTGAACATAATAGTTTTGAGTTTGTAGCGTCAACAGCAGATGCTACTATTATTGTGAACACCCCCTTTTCTACTTTTTTTACTAATAGCCCAATTTGATAGCCTTAAGAGTGTACATATCATGAATGCTTGGTCTTGTTGGATTTGTGAGAATCTACTGAATCTACTGGTACCTTGTTTCCCATGTAACAATAAGAAATATACTCAAAACCTGGATTAATCTTTTCAGTCACATAGCACTACTATTATTCTGAACATTACTGTATGTCATAACAAGAAGGACTAAAATGGAATCTAAATGCACCTGTTGCGTTATTGGAAATATTAGAAACTTAAATTGGGTGCACTTTTTGATAATTACCTTAATGATGTTATTATGGACCGGCACATTGACTTCATTCATGAAGGGGAGACAGGAGCAAAGACCACTCTGCAAGGTCCTCGGAGGCTTCCACAGTCATCACCACTTGCGACCCAGGACTGCAATATGAGAGTCGACCTGGGCAGGAGGTTGCAGTTTCCTGCCGAGATTATCACCACAAGCCTGTGTCCAGATATTGTGCTGTGGTCCAGCAGCATCAAGACATTGCTTCTCATAGAGCTAACTGTCCCGTGGGAAGCAGGCGTGGAGGTGGCATGGGAGCGGAAGAGGCTTAAATACTCTGACCTTGCAGAAGAGTGCAGGGAGGCGGGCTGGAGGACCACTATTTACCCTGTGGAGGTTGACTGCCATGGTTTCATAGGAACATCAGCCATCCACCTCCTGAGGGAGGTGGGTGTGTGTGAGGCAGGTCTCTGAAAAGCAACGAAAGACCTGGCAGAGGAGGCGGAGAGAAGTAGCTTCTGGCTTTGGCTTAAAAGGAGGGATACATACTGGGGCACAACCTAGCTCAAGGGCAGGCTGCAGGGGGCGACTGGGAGACATCCCAGTTGCTGCCCCGCCACCGGAGACGTTCCGGGTTCAAAGGGGTGAAAGGTCAAGGATTGGTGGTACCCGGCTGATGACCCTGCAACAGGCCAACCCGTAGGCACTGGAGGAGGTGCGTTAGGGAGCAAATACCATGGCAGGCAAACACCTACCTGTGATCATGTACTGTAATCATAATAAAGCTAATTAAATATCACCGTTTTTGAAAAGAACACCTATTTTACCAGCCCTTCTACTAATGATACACCTAGAGCTATTCTTGTAGCTCCTCTTTCTCCAATAGCACACCAGATCAGAGAGCATCATTGCCCTGCTGTCCAAACAGGGAGCATAAATACACCATATTCCAACAATTTATTCCATGGAAAGATCACAAATAGTATGAACTTGCTTTGGAGAAACATCTGAAATTGTGCTACAGCTGTGTGGAAAAAACAATCCATTATTCGTTCCTTGTTTTTCAGCTGCATTGCTCAGATTTAAAACGTGTTTGATCACAAACTGCAGGGTAGTGTTTACTCACTCTCTGTCAGTGTTCCTGCAGCAAAGCAGAATAATCCATAGAATTTGTAATGCTAGCATCTGATTTGGAGTGGAATGACAAAGTCACTTCAAGAGGTGTTTCTAAGGCACTGGTCACACCAAAGATATGACCAGGTTACAATTCGCCCACAACCAAAAAACGAGGAATCACCAGACTGATCGTAAGAAGATTGTGCGACCAATCGCAGAAGCAGTGGCTGAACACTGTATGAAAACGCAGTTGTGGGTGCTTTTTAAGTGATTGTTCAAAAGAAGGTTCCTCCACTGGTATTGAGCCATCACATAACTAGTCTTGCTTCATTATACGACAACTTGTGGCACAAGTTGTTGTGCTGCTGCTGGTGCCACCTAACAATCAGCGGTGCCACCAGTGGTATGATCAGTCATACCACTTGCCATCATCTCTCCTGACTTGTGGCATGAGTGGTCGTACTATCACCTCAGCAACTGGAATCAGTTTGTTGCATCCCAGGGCAATTTTGGAATTTGTAATAATAAAAGCTTAATCAATACTGTGCTAGGCACTGTGCTTTTACATACATTCTGTAAGGGTTCATGTGTCCACATTTACAAAAACAGCTCTTCTGCCACTGTGCTGTTTCTATCATAAACACACACAAATATGCTCTGTGCATGCATGTGGGCACACACATGCATATGCTTTGAAGCAAACCTGGAGATGTAGGACGAGGTGTGGGGGAATGTATTATTCTTTCTCTCTCAGCTACGTTCAGTCCCACGGACAGCGATCGGTATATTTCATTCACAAGTCCTCACGACCACAAATTTGTGGAGAAAGGATGTGCCACTACCAGATTGTTGGTCACGTGCAGGTTTAACTAAGTGCATGTGTTGGTGTGACATTGCTTTAAGGGACTTAGTAACCAGGTGAAAGATGTCTTAGCCACAAGGGACAATATCGATGTTTACTGGTTATCAAATTGGATTATTGCCTCAGTGCGTTTCACAGGGGGAGATTCAACTGACCATCACCATTAGTAACCACATTCTGTCACTTAAATAATCATCGTTCCACATTCTAATCCTTCGTTTAAATGGAGAAAGGTTGTTGACACCAGAATGGCTGACTGGTGAATTTCACAAACTGCTGAATTACTGATATTTCACACACAGGGACTACAGAGAATGATCTGAAAACTAAAGTGCATCAAATTCTGAGAAAAATGGGCAGAGTGATTCAAGGCAATAGAAACAAACAATATCTTGACACACCAAGATATACAGAAGAATGTCTGTAATGCACCTGGGGAACACTGAAGCAGATGGGTTATAGCAGCAGAAGACCACACCAGGTGTCACCTCTGTCAGTTAAGAAAAGATACCGGAGGTGCAGTGGGCATGACTCTCCAACATAGGACAAGATGAGGTTGAAATGAACATTATTTGGTCTGATGAGTTTTAATTTCTGCTGCAAAATTAGGAGGATAGAGTCAGAAATTCACTTAAGTAACATAAAAGCATATCACCATTCTGACATGTATCAAATTCAGGCTCCTAGGGGTTGTGTGGCAACTGCATGATTCTATCATACCAACATAGCCCATAATCTCAGAGGTATAGAACCCAAAAATGCTTGAATGCTAGATGTAATTTGACATTCAATATTTTAAGCATGTTTTCTTTCGAAGACAGAGACACTAAAGCTTAAGGGTGTTTTAGTATTGGTTTGTTGTTTAGCAGCATGTGGTTAATTGAGAACTAAGAAACTACAGCGGTCTCCTTGCACTCTCTGTGATCATCTGTTTTGTCGGTGTGTTTAGTCTGAAAGGCATAATTAGTGTATGATCCATTGCTTGCTATTCTTTTTTCGACACCAGTCTGCATTCCTTCAGTGTGACTGTAGTGCCTTTCTTATCCTGCTACACTGTTGCTTTTAATAACTAAGTATCATTTTTACAATTTTAAAGATTTTTCCCACATCCATTTTTTTTCTGGTGATGAAATACACATTTGCTTTATCTATAGAAAGTCAGCTGTTCAAAGTCAATGCAGTAAGCGAACAGGTAGTGTAAACAGGATTTAAACAAAGGTGTGAAGGCCCCCTGACACATTCATGACTTTGACCCGCGCAATTGCACTCGTCTCAAACTCTTAAACCAGTGTAAACTGGACACTGTGTTGTGCATGTGCTTAAAGAAAATTTTGAAATAGTCAAAATCTCCATCACGCATTAATGACGTGAACTTCAAGTGAACATTGCGCAAACAAGACAAAAACACTGCATGTGAGTGCGAGTGATTGCGTGAGTGCACCGCATCAGAGCGCAGCTCGTCTGAACGAGATGTTAAATCTATCATAAACATACTTTTATAGCTGCTCACAAGAAGGAAAGAACATGCAACTGTTTTACCAAGCTGTTACAATCTAAACATGACAAATAATTACCTTTTTAGACTGTTCCAAATGCTTTCAGCCCTATGTGATTCCAGAAGCGATTAGAGGCATTTTCAACAGCCAACTCGCAGAGAAAATGATTAATCCACTACGAAATGATTATTTTATATATGCAGCATCCAGCGCACAATGCATGGCATCCAGTGGAACAAAGCGCGGTGCCCAGCTGGGAACACAGCAGGTGGGATCATCACGATGATGTGTGTGCAAGTACGTGGATCAAAGTCGTACAAGTGTTAGGGCACCTTTAGGACTATCAGGCCAGCCTGTTTTCCACTAAGCAACCTGCTCTGCTGTTATAAAGACATTTAAAATAAATCCCAAATGACAAAAAAAAAAAACAACCTACAATGGCCACTGCATTTAGAGGTCAATTGCTTTGCTCAATGGCAGTTACAGTACTTCTCTCTGAGGAGGTAATAGGATTTGAACAGTGAGTGTCAATGTGGCAGCTACTCTCAGACGGCTACTCGACTAATTAGCTAACCAGGAAACAACAGCTGTTCCTTCCTGACCTTTCCAATTCCAACAGTCTTGCAGTATAAAAGTTTTACTGACCACTGTCACACTACTTTCACATCCAGTGATATCGTCTTCTAGAAATAAATGATTCCTGTGACAATACTGCACCTGTTATACTCCGAAAATAGGCACAAATCCAGATAGGTAAGGATTCAAATCCTAATAATTATGATATCTGCCTGTGGCACCTGGCTTCATTAACATTTGAGAAAGTCTTGTTACATGGTAACCTGGCAGCAGTGAGCCCATGTCAGCTTTACACCTCAAACTGTGCTTTAGGAAATGAAGCATTCAACAAAATTAGCTTTTCATTAGAGGCCCGCTAAAAAGTCAATTTGTGATTGTGGGTATTACCAATATATTCATTTTGACAAGAGTCAAAGCGTATGAGCAGAAAAAGGCTGTACTACTGTGTACTACTGTAATGAGACCACCAAACCCAATAAAGGGATTGTGCTTGAAGTTTAGCCATTACATAATGCATAGCATGAAAGAAGCATTCTCCTCTGTCACTGCACTTAATTCCCCAGGCAGTGTTTTACAAGTTGGCCCATTTTTCTACTGGTGGCTTCTGCAGTTTTCTGGGCAGAGAACAAAAAAAATGTTGCCAGGATTTGTTTCCAGCTCTCTAATCGTATCCACTCAGAGCACAGTAAGGCACTGTCAGGTTTCACTCCCCTCCAGAGGCACATGCAGTGCTGTATTTAGTGCTGATTGAACACAGATTTTCTTCTGTGTCTAAAAGCACGTGACAAACACATCAAATCCCTGCATTTAATTTGAAATGCTGTCATTAACGGTTTACGATTTTTAGTACTTCACTAATGTGCGTCATGTGACGTAATCGGTGGTTCTTGAAGGGAGTTGGGCAGCATCAGCTGCTTTCATCTTAACATCTGTGAGAGATGAAAAAATGTTAAGCTTCTGAAACATCTGGCCATGTTTGTCTCCATTATGCACCATAATGGGCCAAACTACAATTCAGCTTACATTAGCCCAGGCACCTCTCACCTGGGCACATTCAGTCCTCCTGAGCAGGCACATCACTCAGCATAAGTTTAAACATGAGCAATCAGAGATTTTTGACATCCACCAATCCGGATGCAGAAAATTCAGTGGAGTCTTCCATGGCCTAATATCTATCTGTGGTGAAAATTTGGTGAGAATCCATGAAGTATTCAATATTTTTTATGCAATCCTTTAAAGCCTGTATAGACTGAAATCTTGGCCCAAAATCCGGATCCAGATCACCTCCAAAAAGTCTACCATGGCCTAATATCTATCTGTGATGCAGATTTGGTGAGAATCCGTGAAATAGTTTTATTTATTTATTTATTTATTTATTGAGGTAATCCTTTAGAGCCTATAGAAAGTGAAATCTTGATCCAGAATCCAGGTCCAGATCCGGATCACCTCCAAAATCTGTGGTGGAAATTTCATCAAAATCTGTGCAGTTGTTTTGACGTAATCCTGCTAAAAGCAGATAGATAAATAAATAAACACAGATGATTTTATTACATCCTTGGTGGATGTAAAAAGTCTTCAGTGGACTACAAGACACCTCCACCACACCCACATTGTGATCAGGATGGGCCAGGGCAGGCCTAATTCAAAATGTTGTCAGACCAGGTGAAAGCGGTGTTTACACTGTCCTCAGCTCTTGATATCATGGGGTACTTATTCCTATGCCTTTTGTGAAACCTGAATGCTGATATATCAAGCCTGCATTGGGACACCTGGAGCTGAGCACAAGGTAGACAAGGTTGCCAGAAGAGCAGCCAAGCTATCCAAAATATTCAACACATAATAATAATAATAATAATAACATTTTCCTGAAGTGCTGGTTGATGCCAATCATCATGCTGACCTCCCCAACAAACTCAGTCAGACATAAGAGCTGTCTTAATAATACTCACGATGATAATCATTATGTTCACATACAATTATGTCTTGTGTCAGAAAAGACTAACTACAGTATTTGTACTTTAACAGGAGTCTTTATTCGTCCAGTTGAGACTGCGGCCTGTCTCCACAGAGGTGCCCATAAAAATCATAGAGGGATATGCTTTGCAAGCTTAATACCCATTACTACATTGGATGATGATGACATTGAGGATGGCCCGCTGGCTGTTCCAGAAATATCAAATATTTTGTGTTTGCAACCTACAACCCGCGTGGAATGTCTCAAACCTAAACCTACTTCCACGCATCTCATATATGCTACTCTGGAACCATCTAAACAGTCCAACGATCAACCCCACTGAGGTCCTTAGTCTGGGTCTCATTAACATAAGATCATGGTCCTCAAAATCAATGTTGATTAATGATCTATTTATGGATCACCACTTAGATATGATTGGGTTATGTGAAACCTGGCTAAAACCTACAGCTGTCCTCCCCTTAAATGAGGCCTGCCCACGAGCATACACATTTAGTCACGTCCCTTATGATGCAAAGCAAGGTGGGGGTGTTGCTCTTATGTATAAATAGAATAACAATCACCCGTATTACTTTGTCACTGTATATAGGCCCCCTGGCCCATACTCTGAATTCTTAGAGGATATTGGTGAGTTTATTTCTAACTTGTCAACTACTGCAGATAACATTCTGATTATTGGTGACTTCAATATTAATGTAAATAAGCCTTCTGATCCCCTCTGCAAATCATTTATGGACATTATGGATGTATTAGGATTCCAGCAATACACTGAGGATTCAACACACATTAGTGGAAATACCCTGGATTTGGTTCTCACATGGGGTATTGCTGTCACAAATATTGAGATCATAACTCTTGCATCAGTGGTTTCTGATCAGTCTTTTATTAGGTTTACAGTTTCACTGCGGTGTTTAGTGGAACAACAACCCTTATTTATCACTAACCTTAGAAGATTGCCTTGCATCAGTGAAAAGCTGGATGTCTAGCAATTTCCTACTTTTAAACCCTGACAAGACTGAAATGATGATTCTTGGTCCAGTGAGACATCGGCATCAATTTGACCAGCTAACGCTTAGCCAAGGCTTGTGTGTCATGCATCCCACTGACAAGTGTGAGGAATCTTGGTGTAATTTTTTATCCTAGATTGTCCTTTGACCTCCACATTAAAGATGTTACGAGGACGGCTTTCTTCCCCCTGCAAAATATAGCGAAGATTCGTCTCATCCTGTCAATGGCTGATGCTGAGACCCTGATTCATGCACTTGTCTCTTCTAGATTTGAATACCACAATGTTCTATTTTCTGGTTTAATGCAGTCTAGCATTAGGGGTCTCTAATTGGTTCAAAATGCTGCTGCCAGACTTTTGACAGGAAGCAGAAAGTTTGACCACATTACACCTATTTTGGCATCTCGTCACTGGCTTCCTGTCCCTGTGAGATCAGATTTTAAGGTTCTGCTACCAACCTATAAAATTATTCATGGACTAGCCCCTCCCTACTTAGCTCACCTACTTAAACCCTACGTACCAGCTCAGGCTCTGCATTCTCAGGGTACAGGACTACTTAGTGTCCCTTGGGTAAATAAAAAAGTCTGCGGTTCACAGAGCTTTCTCTTATCATGCCCCTGTTCTGTGGAATGATCTCCCCATGTCAATAAAACAGTCAGATTCTCTAGCATGCTGGCATAGTATGGTACTATGCTTTCTACCCTTTTAAATTCATTTTATTCATGAAGAGAGTGGGCTGCGGCCTCAACTTTATCTAAAGTCTGGGTCTTTTAGTAAAGGTAAATGCTGATAAATAATATTGCATGGTCTTTCTGCCACCTGATTCTGTTTTTTGTTTTTTTTCTCCCTCTAATGATATTGAGGAAGAAACCTCAAGCAGACCAGACTCAGAGGGGTGACCCACTGCTTAGGCCATTCAAGGTTTTTATAATGTTTGAGCAAGCTGAAGAAACACAAAGCAAATGACACATGGGGCACTCTGATTGGTGTATTTCATGCCATCCCCAAAACACACAAATAATGAAGAGGATACTCACACTTATATTATTACAGACTAGGTCCAATGACCTTCTCATTACAGGTTTGGACATTAAGCCTCGAAGTTATGCAAGAGCGGTGGCTTCAGGAAGGGAGCCCTCTGAAATGGACAACCTCTCTGTAGAGGAACAGGTGATTTCACTTTTGAAGGACAAAGGAATTCTAATAAACCCTAATGATATCGATAGTAGTCACCTTTTACCGCGGAGAGGTCAAAATCAACCTAAAGTCATATTATTGAGGCTTACAAACAGGAAACAGAAGATTGCAACTCTAAAACAAGCAAAGAATTTAAAAGGAACGAATGTATATATAAATGAATACTTGACCAAGAAAAATTCAGATTTAGCAAGACAGGCACGATTTTTAAGAAAACAAAACAAGATACAGGCTACATGGACATTTAACTGTAAAGTTTATATTAAATTAAATGGAACACCTGAAGAAGCTAAAACCTTATGGATTAAAGATGAACATGATCTTAGTAAGTTTAACTGATGTAAGTTGTGAAGTAATACATAAAGAAATGTACTGGTTGATTGTGATGATGGAGGAAAATCTGTATATAATATAATGAACACGGTTAATAATCAGTTTATTTCTGCCAAGGAGCTCTGTTTGGAAACATTTAATTATAGTCATCCTGCCTCTCGCCATTTTGAACTTGAATCAGATCCAGATTCCTTTTTTAGTGACAATATCGAGCGACAATGTAATTATTTTACAGAAGAACAATTTAATGATTATAAAATTAAAGATGGAGATTTTTCAATAATACATTTTAATAGTAGAAGTCTTTCTCGGAATTTTTCAAGGATAAATGATTGTTTAGATACATCTAGAAAAAGTTTTTCAGTGATCGCTATATCAGAAACATGGTTAACTGATGTCAATCAAGATCTTGTACAGTTGGAAGGTTATCAATTGTTTCAGGTAAATCGACAGAAGAGAAGAGGCGGGGGTGTGGCATTATATGTAAGGTCTGATTACAACTGTAAATTAGTTCACAATATGTCATTCACAGTTGATAATATCATGGAATGTGTTACGGTTAAAATTACATCCATAAATTCAAAAAATACGGTTGTTAGTTGTTTATACAGAGCTCCCGGAGCAAATATTGATACTTTTGAAGAAGTAATTATGGGAATGTACAACAAAATAAATAAGAACTCACATTTATTTATCTGTGGTGATTTTAATATCGATTTTCTAAATCCTCACAATCATCCACAAACCACTTCATTTATAAATTCTTTATATTGTTTGGGAGTATTTCCGACCATCATTCATCCAAGAAGAATAACTGTGAATTCAACAACCCTTATTGACAATATTTTAACTAATGTCATATCTGGTAATGTCAGTGCGGGATTGCTGGTAAATGATATTAGTGATCACCTGCCAGTATTTACTGTTTTTGCATCACATGATCGAGTGTTTCAAAAGGATTGTAATAGATTGAGTAGAAATGTCACACCAATAACTGTTGATAATTTAAGGGTGGATTTATTATGCCAGAATTGGAATGATGTTTATGTTGATGATGTTGATGAATCTTATGATGGTTTTATTTCTATCATTTCTAAGTTATACGATAAACACTGTCCTCTTGTTAACAAGATATATACTAACCGATACAGCAATAAACCATGGATAACCAAGGGTCTTCAGAGGGCATGTAAAAAGAAGAACTTACTGTATAAACAATTTATAAAATCGAGATCAAAGGAAGCTGAAAGTAAATATAAAATATATAAGAATAAATTAATTCATATTATGAGATTTAGTAAGAAAAGATATTATAGTGACTTACTTGTTAAAAATAAGAATAATATAAAAAATACATGGAATATTTTAAATGAAGTAAAAAAAAAGAACAAAAATGGTAGAGATTATCCTTCTTTTTTCTTTCCAATAATACTGTGATAGAAGATAATGAGACCATTGCTGACCATTTTAATGAATATTTTGTCAATGTAGGTAAAAATCTTGCCAGTAATATTGATTCATTGAGCGTTAAATCTTTTGAAAATAAGATAACATTTAATAAATCTGTGTCAATGTTTGTTGGTGGAACAAATGAAAAAGAAATAATTGATCTGGTGCAGAATTCTAAAAGTAAGAAATCAAAGGACTTCAATAATTTGGATATGGCTTTGTTGAAAAAAATCATTGATTGTATAGTAAAACCTTTCACTTATATTTGTAATATATCATTAAGTTTTGGTAAATTTCCTTCACAGATGAAGATAGCCAAAGTAATACCTTTGTTTAAAACTGGTGACAAACACACTTTTTCAAATTACAGACCTATCTCACTTTTACCCCAATTTTCTAAAATACTAGAAAAAATTTTTGTAAAAAGACTGGATAATTACTTACTAAAGCATGAGATACTCTGTGAAGAACAATATGGATTTAGAAAATCTAGGACTACTTCACATGCATTGATGGATTTCGTGGAAAATATAGCGACTGCAGTCGATAACAAGCAATATACAGTAGGTATTTTTTTGATTTACAGAAAGCGTTTGACACTGTCAATCATGAAATATTGCTAACTAAATTACAGAAATATGGAATCAGAGGATTAGCATATGACTGGATAAATAGTTATTTACATGGTCGGTATCAGTATGTTCAATACAATAACATTGATTCCGAACTTCGGGAAATTACGTGTGGGGTGCCCCAGGGTTCAGTGTTAGGTCCTTTGTTATTTATTTTATATATAAATGATATATGTTATGTGTCACGGGTACTGAGGTGTGTTCTTTTTGCAGATGACACAACTGTATTTTGCAGTGGTGATAATCTTGAACAGCTTCTGGACACGGTGGTAAACGAACTGGATAAATTTAAGGCTTGGTTTGATGCTAATAAATTGTCACTTCATCTTGGGAAAACCAAATGTATGATTTTTGGAAATAAACTTGTGCCTAAATGTAAAAGTGTAACCATTAACAATATGGAAATACAGATAGTAACTGAGAACAAATTTCTAGGTGTTATAATTGACAATAAACTCAGCTGGAAACCTCATATAAATTATATAAAATTTAAAATGTCAAAATCTATCGCTATCATGTACAGGGTCAAGGACATATTGTCCCAGGATGGGCTACTCAGATTATATCATTCTTTAATTGTACCATATATGACATATTGTATCGAACTCTGGGGTAACACTTACAAATCAAATACCAATCATGTATTTCTTTTACAAAAACATGCCATCAGAATCATCTGTAATAAACCTTATCTTGAGCCAACGCATTCTCTGTTTATGACTTTAAATTTACTGAAATTTAGAGATTTAGTGGAATATATCACCATACAAACTTTGTACAAAGCTAATAACCAGGCCTTGCCACTTTATGTCCAGAGCCTGTTCAAGATCAGGAAATCTGAATACGGTTTACGAGGATGTATGGTTTTTAAGAAGCCTCCCGTACGTACTAATGTCAAGGGTTTTTGTGTTTCAGTTAAAGGGGTGAAGATTTGGAACAAATGTCCTGTGGAAATTAGATTATGTAGTTCTTTAGTCTGTTTTAAGAAACATTATAAGAAATTAATAATTTCTGGATATAAAGAAAATCATAATTAAAAAAAAAAAAAAAAAAAAGATGTATACATTTGTGGATGTATGTATTTAATTTGCATATTTGTATATATAGGAGTGTGAGCATAAGTGTAATTATATGTTGGACTTGGACTTTTGGGATGGGGTATGAGGGGTGGGTAATTTATAAGCTTTGCTTCTTCCCACCCCCTTTTCAGGCACACGGTGTTAAATTTGATCTTGTTTTTTTTTATTTGTTTGATATGTTGTCTTTATGCTGCTGTGTTGTTGCTGAAATAAATAACCTGTTTACTGTTTACTTGTGCCGTGCGCTAAAGATCATGCCCCATAGACGATCAAGATAGAGATTATAGCATGGACAGGGTGGGCCAAAAAATGTTACCAATTCTGATCGTACACTACTTTTTTAAGTGTGAATACTTTTTTTCAAAAATATGTCACAGAAGCATGAAATTTTTGCTCGATATCAACAGACTCATTTTTCATAATTTCTGAACATACCTGTGGTGATTCCTTCAAACGTCATCTGAGTTTCAATATTATTGCCTGTCCTTGCAGACTGTGGCTGGCCAATGTGTCCTTTATTTGTATCCACAACACTTCCTGTTTCCCTGAACTTCTACATTAGATGCTTGATTGTGAGTTTTCTGGGAGAATTTCTCCTGGGGAAGTCCCTCCTGAGTTTTTGCTGAAAGAGGAGTACCAAATTTGTTGCAAAATATGTCTCTGCAATTTTTACCCTGTCTTGCACAGTGTATCGTGTTTTTGGTTCCATTGATTATTTGGGATGAAAATCTAAGGCTTTGTATTTGAAATACCTGAAAATTATATAGATTTGTTAGTTATTGTTGAACTCGCAAGAATTTAATAAGGGTAACATTTTTTGGCCCACCCTGTATATCAGAGAGGTGATGGTCTAATGATTAAGCAGTGGGCTTGACACCAGAGGATCGACTGTTCAAACCCCCAGTCTGGCTGGAATTTCACTAAGGGGCCTTGGGTAAGGTCCTCCAGAACAATTCACGGACGAATATACAAGAAATGCTATTGGTGCACAGCACAGGAGGATCACCAACACGAATATAACTCCCATCTCTGGATGGAGCTGCACTTTAAACAGAGAGAAAAAAACAGAATCAGGCATCAAAAAGACAAAAAATACTGTATAATTTGCCAGCATTAAACAACAAGAAAAACACAGAAATACTAAGGTGATCACCGACCACTAGCCCTAAACTTCACTAAAAGACCCAGAATTTAGGTAAAGTTGAGGCCGCAGCCTGCTCCAATTACTAATAAATGAATTAAAAGAGTAAAAAGAGTAAAACAAAACTGTACCAGTATGCTAGCCATATGAAAGGGAAAATAAGTGCGTCTTAAGTCTGGACTTGAAAATCTCCACAGAATATGAAATATGACTTGTTTTATTGATGCAGGGAGATCATTCCACAGAACAGGGGCACGATAAGCGAAAGCTCTGTGACCCGCAGTCGTCTTATTCACATTAGGGACACAAAGTAGTCCTGCACCCTGAGAACATAAAGCCCGGGCCGGTACGTAAGGTTTAATTAGGTCAGCTAGGTAGGGAGGTGCCAGTCCATGAAATATTTTATAGGTTAGTAGCAGAACCTTAAAAACTG
Source organism: Thalassophryne amazonica (assembly GCF_902500255.1). Classification (NCBI taxonomy): domain Eukaryota; kingdom Metazoa; phylum Chordata; class Actinopteri; order Batrachoidiformes; family Batrachoididae; genus Thalassophryne; species Thalassophryne amazonica. Next base: position 50,348,448 of record NC_047108.1, on the reverse strand, counting down.
ATCTCACTGGGACAGGAAGCCAGTGAAGGGATGCCAAAATGGGTGTAATGTGATTGTACTTTCTGCTTCGTGTCAAAAGTCTGGCTGCAGCATTTTGAACCAGTTGGAGACCCCTAATGCTAGACTGCGGTAAACCAGAAAATAGAACATTGCAGTAGTCCAAACTAGAAGAGATAAATACATGGATTAGGGTCTCAGCATCAGCCATGGACAAGATGGGACGAATCTTCGCTATTTTTCGCAGGTGGAAGAAAGCAGTCCTACTAATATTTCTAATGTGGAGGCCAAAGGACAACGAAGGATCAAACATTACCCCAAGGTTCCTCACTTTGTCAGTGTGATGTATGACGCATGAGCCGAGGCTGAGCGTTAACTGGTCAAATTGATGCTGATGTCTCACTGGACCAAGAGCCATCATTTCAGTCTTAACAGAGTTTAAAAGTAGGAAGTTTCTAGACATCCAACTTTTCACTGCTGCATGGCAATCTTCTAAGGATTTTATGTGAACGAGATTACCAGCAGTTATCGGCATGTATAACTGAGTATCATCTGCATAGCAGTGAAAGGTAATCCCAAAACGCCACAATATGTGCCCAAGGGGTGCTATATAAAGGGAGAAAAGCAGGGGGCCTAAGAAAGACCCCTGTGGAACCCCAAATTTCATGTCACTAAGGTTAGAGGTAGTGTTACTGTACAAAACACAGTGAGAATGACTGGTCAAGTATGACGTCAGCCATGCAAGGGCACTCCCAGTAATGATTTTCCAGCCTATCAAGTAGAATATGATGATCCACTTTAACAAATGCAGCACTGAGATCTAACAGCAACAGAACCGTAGTGGTGTCCGAATCCATTGTAAGCAGAAGATCATTCACCACTTTAGTGAGAGCCATCTCTGTGGAATGATATTTTCTAAAAGCAGACTGCAGTGGCTCAAAGAGATTATTCTCAGTAAGATGCCGTGACACCACTTTTTCCAGAATTTTAGAATAGTTTTTCAATACACTAGGGCAAAGATTAGGTTTCTTAAGTAATGGTTTAGTCACTGCAGATTTGAAACATTTAGGAACAGATCCAGAAGTTAAAGAAAGATTAATAATTTCCAGCACAGTCGGCCCAAGAGTGGGCCACAGGTTCTTAAGCAGTTTTGTTGGTATAGGACCAAATAATAGGTTGTGCTTTTTGTTGACATTACGAGTTTTGTCAGCATGCCTAGTGAGATACTATCAAATTCCGTAAATCTAGGTAATACCTCAGTAGTGGCGCCCACCTCAATAGCAGGGTGTAGTGGCTGGGTTAAGGCATGCCGGGATATGTTTAACCTGATGTCTTCTATTTTCTTCCCAAAGTAATCCAGGAAATCTTGTGCTGTAAAAGGAGCGCGAACTACAGGTGGTTGTCCATGCATAAGTGTTGCCACCGTGTCGAACAAGAACTTTGAGTTATGCTTGTTTTTGTTGGTCATATCAGAGTAGTAGGTCCGCTTTGTAGCCAATAATGCATACTTATTTATAGTCTTAGATAGCATCACGCCACGCATGGTGAAATACTTCTAATTTTGAACGACGCCATTTCCTTTTGAGCACTGAGTTTAAACTATCCACAAGTCTGTCTACTGACTGGGTATTTGTCAAATGTGAAGCTAAGACATCAGGCAGTCTAGCTTCGAGTCTTAGTTGAGGAGTTGATGCATCGCCGTAATGATATATAAGGTTGTTGTTCCACTAAACATGGCAGAAAAACTGTAAACTTAATAAGTGAGTGATCAGACACCACTGATGTAAGAGGCATGATGTCAATATTCGTGACAGCAATACCACGTGTGAGAACCAGATCCAGGGTATTTCCACTAATGTGCGTCAAATCCCGAATGCATTGCCGAAATCCTAATGCATCCACAATTTCCATAAATGATTTTCAGAGGGGATCAGAAGGCTTATTTATATGAATGTTAAAGTCACCAATGATCAAAATGTTATCTACACTAGTTGACAAGTTAGAGATGAACGCACCAAATTCATCTAAGAATTCAGAATATGGGCCAGGAGGCCTATATACAGTGACAAAGTAATACGACTGATTTTTATTCTTCTGACCTTGGCAATGTGTAATATCCTGAGCAGAGCAGAGAATCAGATGCTCAAACGAGTGATATTTGTAACCTCCAGCTAATGAGCTAAACCTAGATTTATAAATAAGAGCAACACCCCTGCCTTGCTTCGCGTCACGAGGGACGTGACTAAATGTAAATGCTGGTGGGCAGGCCTCATTTAAGGGGAGGACAGCTGTAGGTTTAAGCCAGGTTTCACAGAGCCCAATCATATCTAAGTGATGATCAATAATTAGATAATTGATTAATAATGATTTTGAGGACAGTGATCTTATGTTAATGAGACCCAGTCTAAGGACCTCAGTGGGGTTGACAGTTGAACTGTTTGGGTTTAGGGGTGATTCCAGAGCAGCATATACAAGATGCCTAGAAGTAGGTTTAGGTTTGAGACATTCCACGCAAGTTGTAGGTAGCAGACACGAAAACTTTGCTATTGCTGGAACAACCACTAAGCCATCCTCAATTTCAACATCATCCAATATAGTAATGGGTATTAAGTTTGGAAGGCATATCCCTCTATGATTTTATGGACACGACTACGGAAGCAGGCCACAGTCTCAACTTGTTGAAATTCCCTCCCTGGTAAATAAACCACACTATCAACATAGTGGATTTTCTGCACTAAATTCCCCGCTAAGCTAATGGATTCCACACCCACATTTGTCATAGGCCTTGCAGGGTCTCTAATCACCTGCTCCATGGCCTGCTGTAGATTCCTAATGTTACCCTCCCTGTAGAGCTCTATCTATGTTAGCAGACAAGATGGCAGTGCCTTCCCCAGCAGGGTGGAGGCCGTCCGGCATCAACAAGCCATGGCGGCCCCAGAACAAAGGCCAGTTATCAATAAAACTAAAGCCTTACTGTCTACAAAATTGTGTCAGCCACCTATTCAGTGATCTCAGCCTGCTAAAATGCCTCATTATTACCCCTAGAGGGGAGTGGACCAGAGTCTACTAATCGATGCGGACACATCTTTCTGGCAAGTCCTCTCTATGTCCATTTTTGTGACCTCTGAGTGCTTCATCCTGACATCATTGGCACCGACATGAATAACTATGTGACTGTATCTCATGTCATGTTCCTGTCGTCTGCCTTCCCTTCTGCAGCGTCAGCACCCTAAGATGAGATGCAATGTCGGGAGCTCTGGCCCCAGGACTACATTTACGTCAGCCACCGTCTCATCTGGAAGTGTCCATAACATCTAACTCCACTGAGCTAAGAAGCTGCATCTAACTTACGAACACGGCTCTCTAAGAGAGCCACCCTATCTTCCAACATCACAAAGGATTTACGGAGGGTGTAAAGTAGAATTAGTAGTGTACTTTGTGCACTAAGAAATTCAAAGAATGTGGGTCCCAAGCAAATACAAGCTAATGGATAGCTAACCACTCCTAAGGCTCACAAAGATGCAATAAATGAATTAAAATTCACAGCAGTTACACTGAAAAACTAACAGAATTATAAACAGGGTAAAAAAGCAGCAGCTATAAATACACTAAATAGTTAATTAACTAAACAAGAGTGTAAAAAAATGAAATGAAAAAATGATGACAGGGATCCGAAATAGCTGCTAACCACTAGCGAAATGCTAGCCGCTCCTAAGATTTTACACAGGAGTAAAATAATTACTTAAAATCACAGCAGTTTCGAAAAACGAACAGAAGTATTAACGGGTAAAAAAGAAACAGCTAGAAAAAGTAACGACGGAGGATGGGAGGGGTTGACCTAGCTAGCGAAAGCTAACCACTAGCGAATGCTAACTGCTAGGGATTCACAACAGGGACTGTTGTTAAATAACATTCAGAGTAGATACAATTAATAACCAGAAGAGTGCTAACAGAAATAAAAGAAGCATATACAACCGTGTGAAGTTCAGAGTGGCGTCACAGCAACAAACAATCCGTCAGAAGCAAGTTGCCAGATCTGTGAAAATCAGTAAGCCTGTAACAGCTTTCTTCAGCCGAATTTTCTTCAGCTAAAGGCCCCTTCACACATAGTACTTATTCGTACTATGCCTTAAGATTGACCACACAATTAGGCATTAGGCATTCCGTATTTAAAGTAAACCTGCATTGAAATAAATGCAGTCAGATCTTTGGACCAAAAAATGACTTACATTTACACATAAGATCCTTCTGAATGTAGTAAGTAAATCTGCAGAGCCCAGATCTGGGAGAAGACCCTATCCCAGCATGCATTGCGCACGCCAACTGTAATTTGTGGATTTACGTCAGTTTGCATCTGCACCTTTTATTGTCTTATATGGAGTATCTACTTTTATTTAAACTTCATATTGTCTTGCGGTACGCTTGGTGAGTACACATTTGATTGAGTGGATGTTTCATTGAAAATCTACTGTCTTTCCCCTCCGGTGTTACTGTCGCGGGGGTACGGAGGCGGGACCTGCAAGAATCCAAGTCATTTAAAACAGATATAAACCTCTCCCAGCAGCCACGGAGCTCTGCTGCTCCGATTACCGAGACATGCGGCGCTGCGGATTTTGCAAGAAGTCTGTCCTTGCGAGCAACGGTGTCACCCGGGTGCTCCGCATCAAATGGCAAGCGTAGTCTCTGGACTTGTGCCAAGTTGCCTGCACCTCCATTCAGTAGACAGGGGTGTGAGTGGCCCGCGTGATATTTAACGAGCGCATGCACTCAGTAAGCGCATCGGAGGCAGTGAGATCGAGGCGTCGTGGAAGAACGGCGCCCGCTGTCGATGCCCGGAGCCGCTGATCTGAGCATGCAGAGCTGTATCTCACATTCATTGCAGCTTACTTTTGGATGTTGAAACAGGATGTGTATAAACAGTAACATTACTAACAGATAAAATCAATTTCAATGCGGGATCGGACTGAAGGCGCGAGCGCGTCGTCTTGTCTCTGAAGTCATGGAAATGATCCGGATACAAACTGTTTTCGCGGAGGGCTAAATTTTAGCTGCAAATTTGTAATTTTTTAAACGAAGATTTCTCCGCTGAATTACAAATTTGGGCTTACAGATTACTTAATTGCATTCACAAGGGTCTTATAAATACATATCAGCTATTTCTTTCTGAAATCGACCACATTTATTTCAATGCAGGTCAATTAGAACTTCACCATTTCATTGATGTTAAATTCACAATACATGATTGTGCGCACCTATTATATAAATGGACTGCATTTATATAGCACTTTTCCATCTGCATCAGACGCTCAAAGCGCTTTACAGTATGTCTCACATTCACCCCGATGTCAGGGTGCTGCCATCAAGGTGCTCAATACACACTGGAGCAATAGGGATTAAAGGCCTGCCCAAGGGCCCTTAGTGATTTTCCAGTCAGGAGGGGGATTTGAACCCACGATCTTCTGGGCTCAAGCCCAACACCTAACCACTAGACCATCACCTCCCCTATAATCAGCTTACAAGCAATGAAAGGACTGTGGACAGTGAAAATGGGTTGACGCTGACACTCAGCAGCCACATCCTCCCTGTAGATAAACACATCCAAAGCATTCAGGTTGTGACATGTGCTAAACATTCCACACATGCATGCAGCCCAGCACTTGAAAGATGAAGTGTCGAAAGAATTGCATTGGTCCTTCTCTTAACAGATTCAACTGATGTGCCATTTAATACACGACTGGAAAATCCGAAATAAATAAAAGTATGTACATACTCCAAGTCATCCTGCAAGATGCCCTCCAAAATATACCGCCTTAAAAAGATACTGACCTAGAAAAAAAAAACAAGCCATGGATGGATGCAGGATAAGTGAACAGACCAGCTGGGAATAATCAATCTGCTGTCGAAATCGGTTTCTGGAGATGCCATACTAATCAAGCTTTGTGTTGTTCTAACTAGGGATAATCACAAGTATCCACTCCAAAGAAGCAGGGGAATAAGAGTGTTTGTCATACAGTTGATGCCTCCGCAGTTGTGCTTTAGAAGTGAAACGTCTGCAATGACCCACCTCCATAAATCACTTCAAGCACATTTCCATTAAGACGTCTATCCACCTGTGTAACGGCTTTGTCTCCAACATTAGCTGCTGCTTCTGTCTGCACACTGAACTAATCAGATTTCCTGTAATGCCATGACTGAAATGATGAGTAACAGTAATGACTGTGCATGGTTGTTCATTATAACTCTTGTACCAAGTGTATAGATGTTTGCAAGCAGATATAGCCCCATTTAAAATGTGATCAGTCAAGGATCAATCTTGACATAAATTTATAAGATCAAATCTAAGCATGACAATGTCAGTGTTTCCCCAGATCCTGGTTTTATTCTGTTTTTTACTGGTTGTCATGTGTGAATTTTTTCCCCCAGATGGCCCCCTCTGTGTGTCCACACCAGCCGCTCAGCTTTGCCGCACACCTGGACCGGATCAGTGGCTGATGAGTGACAGACTATATATACTCTGACTTTCTGATCAGTCGTTGCCAGATTCTTGTGTAGAATTCCATGAAGCCCGATTCTTCAAGGAGCCATGCTAGATTCTTCCATGATTCTAGAGCTGATGATTGATGATCCAGGACATTCTGTGAGACTCCTCAAGCCTAAGACTTCCAAGAGTCTTACCAGATGCTTCCATGATCCAGACTATGCAGTAGGACCAAGTCTGACTCCTCTCTGTGACCTTGACCGTGTCTTCCTGCTGCTTCCAAGCACCCAAGACATCAGCGCTTTCCGCAGTTAAGCTCAAAGTAACCAGGCCAAACTCTCTAATTACCGAATTTGAGCAAACTGTCTTTCCTGGTGTTCCAGATGCTTCTGCGCGGCTCCCACACTGCCTACCTGCCTACCTGCACAACACACGACTTTGGAAAGCTACGGCTCTCTGCTCAGACCTCTGACCTCTGGATACAATTTATGAACTGTGAACAATTCCTGAACAGTTAACCTTAGTTCCTAAGAAGAGAACATTATTTACAGACCTCTGAAGAATCCTGTGTTAAGCCTTCTGTGAACTGTGACTGTCTTAAGGCTTCAGTGTTATGAGTGCACTCACTTACCAGTTGTGTTTTCATTCCCCCTAGTTCCTGGTCTTGGAGGCGAGTGTTCACCTGGTCCTGGTCCCTGATCCCGTTATCAGTCTGCTTCAAGACTGGCTTGGGATACTGCAGCTCCTATTTTCACTGGCAGGAGGCGGGCCATCTCTCCATTCTGCAGGCACACCCAGCACAGCATTTTTATTTTATTCTTATAAGTAAGCATCTTTTCTTTGCAATCCTTTCCAGTGTCCTGCTCCCGAGCATTTGGGTCCATTGCTTGATACGGTCCGGTTTCGCCCGGACCTCTAACCATAACAGAAGAATCTGCTCAAAAAGATGGACCCAGCAGGAGACGCCATCCAGCAGGCACTTAATTACCAAGGACAGCTCCTGGGAAAGATCCAGCAGACCATTCAAGCCATGGGAACCAAGGTCTGGAGTCTCTCAGCACAGGGAAATCACTGACACTCACCTTTCCCAGTTTGAAGTGTAGGTCATTCACCTAGACACTCACATTACATAGCTCTCAGATCAACTCACACAGTCAACTCGCTGATCTCAAAGCCTCCTCTGCATCAGCCCTGCCTCCTCCCGTACAGTCAGTTTCTTCCTCCACGGTGGTAGCTGAAACTCCCGAACTGATGGTCAGTCATCCTGAACCATTTGCTGGGTGTGCTGAAACATGTGTCACTTTTCTGATGCAGTGTTCGCTCGTGTTCTCCCAGTGACCTTCGTAGTATGCCTCCGACGGCAGCCAAGTCACCTACTTGATGAATCGCTGTGCAGTAATGCACAGGCTTGGGCCACTGCTCTGTGGAGCAGCAATTCTCCTGTATTTAATACATATTCCAAGTTTTCCCGTGAGCTCCGCCTCGTCTTCAACCATCCAACCAAGCTTATCCATGACTCAGCGTCTGTTGTCTCTCCGTCAAGAGCACCAGAGTGTGGCTGAGTTTCAGTTGACTTCCGCATGCTCCCTGCGGACGTTGGCTGTGACTCTGTGGCTCTTCTGAGTATTTTTGATAGGGGGCTCTCAGATCCTCTTAAGGATTAACTAGTTATCTGAGATGAACCTGAGGATCTTGACTAATTCATTTCTTTGGTAATCCGCTTAGACACTTGGTTAAGAGAAAGATGCAGAGAGAAAGGCAGTGGCCCAGATAGGTCTGCCTCTGTTTGGGCTCCTCCTTGTTCTTGCCCAACTGCATCTGTACCACCATTCCCTGAGCTCTCTCACTCCGACTCACCAGCTCCCCTTTCCAAGGAAGCTATGGAACTCGCAGGGCCAGATTATCACAAACGGAGAGAAAATGGAGACTGGAAGCTGGAGTCTGCATTTATTGCGGATCTCAGGGACATGTCCGCCTTAACTGCCCTGTTCAGCCTATTAGCATGGGCTCACTTGTCATGTCCGGGTTGTGAGTGAGACGTGCTGAATTCACGGGTGGGTCATCGGAGTGCATGCAAATCCCAGCCACAGTTATTTTCTGAGATTCCTCCATTTCAGTTCCTGCACTGGGCGGACACTGGGGCTGAGGCAGCTTTCTCAGCGAGAAGGCTGTTACCGAAAACCAAATTCCATTTTTCTGTTGTCTGTCCTCTTCACTCACATCCCTGGACGGGACTCTCTTTCCGTCAGTGACCCATGAGCCCAAACCTGTCACTTTGGGATTTTGGTAATCATCGGGAGCAAATGTGTTTATCATTGTTCCATCCACATCTCCCTTAGTTCTTGGGCACCCCTGGGTAATTGAGCACAACCCCCAAATTGACTGTCCATCTGGTGCAGTTAACCAGTGGAGTGAGGCTTGTCACCGTGGATGCCTGCGTTCCGCAAATCCTCCCGATGAGACCATCCCAAGAACAGTCCCCCGTCTTCTGAGTGGTTCCCAGCACCTCCTAAGCCCCATGACTTCCGTGGGTTCATAGCAGCTCCTAGCAGTAGTGATCCGGTCCCCTCTAAGGTAAATGCTGTCACTAATCAGCCCGTTCTGTCAACCCACACGAAGCTGCAACAATTCTTGGGGTTTACAAACTGTTATCAACAGTTTATCTGCTGGTATAGCCAGGTTACAGCTCTGCTCACTGCATTAACTTCCTCAAAAGTCTCCTTTCACTGATCATCTGCAGCAGACAATTCATTCAACACTCTCAAACACCGCTTCTCCGCACCCATACTCACTCAACCTGACCTTGAAAGACAATTCTTCATTGAGGTGGATGCCTCAGAGTTAGGGGTGGGTGCAGTATTATCTCAGAGAACTGTGGAGGACAACTGGATGCACCCATGTGCCTTTTTCTCCCTGGATGCACCCGTGTGCCTTTTTCTCCCGGTGCTTAATGCCAGCAGAGGGAAATTATGATGTAGGCAACCAGGAATTGTTAGCTGTCAACACTGGTTGGAAGGAGCTGGAGTCCCGTTTATTGTGTGGACAGACCACAAAGTCCTGGAATACATCAGAACAGCTAAACACCTCGTTAAATTCACCATCATCTTTCATCCAGGCAAAAAAAAAAAAAATGGCAAACGAGATGATATTCTGGTGTGCAGGTATAAAGATATTTGTGATATTTTCACTTTGTAAAAATGACAGTTGACGTTAATATCAATAAACCGTCCAGGATCAGTTTGATTTTAATCAAACCATAAATCTAACCTGCTTTTCTGTTATGACTTTGGCCCACATCAGGGAGCTCTGTATGCTGTGAATGAAAATGACTTTTTTGTAGCAGCCAGGTCCCTTCTGTTGGGGTAAGGGGTGAGCTCAGCTTCTCACAGCTGGCTGACTGCTGCAAAACACAACAGAGAGGAACTAACATGTAGGATTTTAGGGTTTACAAATGTTTAGACCGTTTGGATTTACTCAGTGGTGTGGGCACAGTTCCAATAATCCGATAACCGATAATTATCGAAGATAATGTTTTCATTATCGGATTATCTTTTTAGATAACTTTAAAAACCATTATCGGACTAATTATCCTGTGATAAATTTTTGTCTGATAATTTTTAGACTGATAACGTGGTAAATAAAGCTGAACAGCTACAAATATTTATAAAACTTAAAATCAGTTGAGCATCTACCTGTTAAATGTTTCGTAGCTGATGTGTAGTTCCACCCTCTGCAAAACAGAGAAGAGCTGCTTTAAGAAGAAACCGCTCTATCCTCTGAGGACAAAGGAGAACTGGTCCCCCAAAAAAATAAAAACTCATTTCTCTTAACACCATACTGATACGCTGGCAATATCACCCAAGTCATCCAGAGGCATAGATTTTCACTTATGGTTCAACTTTTAACCAAACTAATGTCGGACAAGTTATTTAAATTAATGTCATGTCTGAAGTTTTATAAAGTGAAAATATCAGATATATGTTTTAGTTTTAAAGTAATGCGCTAATTTTTAAGGTTTTAGTGTGGATATATGCTGTGCCCAGCAGTGCAGTATGGGTAGGATAGGGTAATCTCAGTATGTTCATGACATGAGAAATGCATTTGAAACACTCTGATCAGGCTCTACGAACAACAGCATTAAACTCTAGTGCCTAAAACTCTCGTGAATATATTCTCTGGGTTTATAGACGTTGTTATTGTGTCTGCGTTTATTAAATTCCACGCATCTTAAATATAGCAGACACGGATTATCTGGACTTTTGTTTTAGCAAGTTTTCAAGGTCGCTACTGCCATCTACTGGCCAGTAGTGTTCATTCGCCCTATTGACGTATCCCATAATCCCTTGCGTGCCAGAGAGTCGCTGCAGTCAACAACATATAGAGAATCAACACGATGACAGTTGTAAATTAATATTATGCTACAAAAATGTATTTTTTTATGCTTTTCGTCACATTAATAAGAGACTGCATGCATGATACCCTGAAAACTTGCTAAACCAATTATAACAAATAATCAGTGTCTGTTACGTTTAATCTGCGTGGAATTTAATAAACGCAAACCGAATTTCAGACATATTATATATATTAGTCTCGAACAAAGAGGACAAACAGGTGTTGCAAAGAACAATAATCAAGATGTTAAAGAGCAAACTTCACTTTCCCCCAGAACGACATGAACAGGAAGCGACTGTAGCTCACAGCAGCTCCCATTGAAATAACAGAGAGACACTATGATTCTCGCATGTTACATAAAACAAATGCATTAACAATGTCTATAACCCAGAGAATATTCACGAGAGTTTAGGCACAATATAAAAATAGTTTTATATTGCGATGTTAATGGTGTTGTCTGTGTGCAGCGGACGGTTAAACTGCAGCGTAATCAGAGCGTCTCAATGCAGTTCTCAATGTTACTGAGCTCTCACAGCGCGGCAACCTCTCCAAGGTTTGTGGGATTTGAAACGTCAATAGGGCGAATAGCCAACATTTATGTGTCAAGACAATATTGAGTGCACGTTTTACAATATAATAAAACGTGCGCACAACATCATAAAACATGCGCACATTCTCTCCACATGCAATACATTTTGCGATGACACTTCCAGGGCTCTGTAAAAATGCCTGTTTTTACAAATAAAAAAATGGAATATTTTCCAAAAGCACATTTATCTGTAAACACCAACAAATGACACACATCACTTTAACGTGTTGGTTTACATAATGAATGACTGAACCAATCAGTGTTTAGCAGAGGCATATTTTACCCAGAATCCTTTGCGATCTGTCTATGTTTGTTACAAAACCTCAGAATTAGTGCATTATTCAACATTAAAAGATATATGTTATATTTTAACTTTGTACAAATGACAGAATTGACATTAATGGAGTTATTCTATCGGTATGTTCAAAGACAGAAGTGTGGGCTCATTGTTTGGGTTTGCTGTCACTTTTGATGCTACCAGAAGAGATCATGGTGTTAAAACTCAAATTCAATTTATTATTAGTAGTTGCAAATGTACCAGAGACAATACTGAATTTATTGATTATCGGTTATCTGTAACTTCCGATACATTTTTGGGTGGTTTATCATTTTATCTTTATCAAAGATAACTTTTCAGTTATCTGATTATCTGTTATCAAGTTAATTTTTTGGTTATCTGTGCCCACCACTGGATTTACTTACTATGCCAGCAAAAAACAAACAAAAAAAAAACAAATGTTAGTGGACTAAAAGTTAGCAAAACTAAATATAACGGAAGCTAATTGGTCCATTGATGGTTTTTAGAGTAATCTGAAAAATTAATCTGCTAAAAAGTTAGCTTTGCTAATTAGCAGTTATCCGGATAAAATGCTGAAACCGACTTCTTCTGAAACTTCTCTGTTCTCTCACGACGTCGTGGATCAATAGAGCCTGGAATGTGGAGGTTTTCAGCTTGAAACAGGCTGACGACGGCGCCTGGGAGTGCTGCGCGACGTCTCGCACCGTGGGAAGTCCTTAAAGCAACACTATCACCTCAAAATCTCTAATCAGCCATTAAAATTTTCACTGAAAACCAGCTTAATTTTTCGAACCGTGTCCACTTCGATGTGCCTCACAGGTTTAGAAAAAATTTTGATCAAACAAAGCGCCAGTCTCTCAGCAACTTCTCAGACAAAGGAATTCCGACGAGGGGCTGGACGACTCCTCCCACAAGGAGTGCTCACAGGCGAATGACGTCACCGACAGGCGTGGAAAAACTCACGCATGCGCACGAGGGTTCACGCATGTCTGACGTAAAAAACATATGAATGAAATCCATATAGCTTTTGAAAAAAATAAAAAAGGACCTATACTTTATTGACAGACCTCGTATAATGAGACTAGGGAGCATGTGCTGGTGCCATGCATCGCCACATTCACCACACCAAAAAACTGCCCCAGGTCCCAGATGGCAACCATCCTGGCAGACGACCAATCCATCCACACCTCTCAAAACTAGTTCTGTCACTCAATTCAGAATGCTAATAAATCTCAAACCTGAATGCTTAAAGGAAATTAGACTGTCAACTGTCGAGGCTTTTGCTAAATCCTTAGAATAACAAAATGGCTGATCAAAGCTGGAGCTCACACAATTTGTATACAGCTGTGTACCAGCAAAACACAAAGTGTACTAGTGTGATGATGAGGATGATGGCAATGATGATGTCATACAGAAACAAACCAGCTGTGATTTTGCTGCTGAAGCTGACATGACAAATTGGTAATGCACAGTAGCGGGTATGACAGCGACATTCTCTCTCTCATCTCACACACTCATACAAAATCAGCCCCACTCCCTGATTTAGTCACACATATTTCCTAATTTCCCAATGTCTGATGTCCCACAGATGTGACGGCATTGATTGTGTTACGCTGATGGCCTGAAACACAACGAAGCACAGCAGCAGGGTTGGTTTCACACAGTTCAAACAAAGTGACACAACATCATCATTAAGCATCATTCTCCACTTACCAACAGTGGCACAAACAGGCTGTGACAGCCCATCTCCTCTGACTGCAAAACAAACAGTGTGTGTACAGAGAAACGCCTCGCTGAAGATTACAGTGATGGGTGTTTATGTTCTCCTGGGCCGCAAAAACAACAATGTGGAGAATGACAACAGTTACATTAAAAGGCAACACACTCATTAATACAAACGTGACATTATGGGAACTGTCTGACCATTGGAGATTATGTTTGTCACATTGTTGTGTACATGTTTCTCTGTCATAATCATTACTAGAAGGCATGAACTCACCAACAGTGTGCACAAAATTCAAGTTAAGATAAGGAAACCGTTGTGTACAATCATGTCACTGTAACAAACATCTGCGCAGATATATAATTGTTATTGCTGTAACAAAATTAAATATTAAGGTTTATTAATAATTGATATTGAAATGTGCCTCACATGCAGGCACCATAAAATGCAATGAATTTTAATATTTAATAATTTCACCTCACACAACGGACCCTAATAATATGTAGTGAATTTCAATTTTAAGATTTCTTCATCTTTAATATTGAAATGTGGCTCACACGCGGGCACCAATAAAATATTTAGCGATGTAAGTGTTAATAACCTTTATTAATATTAATAGCTAATATACCTCGCATGGAAGCACCAGAATATACTACAAACTGAAGTATTAATAATTATTAATTATTTCATATCAAATGCCCTCCCTATGGGGGGGCCAGAATAAGTCATACATAATTAGTATTATCGTTAATATTATTATTTTTGGAAAACACCTATGTGCTCACAACAAATTTACATAATAAAATATAAGTTAAGACGATATTTAATTAAATATGAAATTGAATTAAACCTCGAAAGGGCACCACCTGTTTAGACATACAGTAATGTTACTAATATAAATATTAAACAGTCTCTGATCTGAAAGTTATCAATTACCCATATGAATGATGAAACCTCAGTTTCAGCTGAACACACAGTAAAACCACTGGTGTAATATTTACACATTTATTTACATATATACAGGGATAAACAGGTGACTGACATTTTGAGAATATGAATAATGACATAGCTTTATTATGGAGACAGTCTGTTATCATGATATGTTAAAAGATAAAGCAGTGAAAGAATAAAGTTTAAGAATTATAAGGAATAAATCTTATTGGAATTTAATAATTAATGTGGGTTCACCAGTGGTTGCTATTATTAAGACAATTACCAAACAGATATGTGTAGCCACTTCGCATCATTTGACAACAAAGCCCTGAGGAACACCTGGTTGATTCATTTAGCTGGGGACCATTGAAACAGATGTGGTTTTGGTCACATTTCTTGATGGGCCTTTGCAGCCTTGGTCACCTGTGTTTGGGGATAAAACCTCAAGTTTTCCCCACTGACTGCAGGTGGGTCCAGCTTGTTTTGCCGGCAGGACCGAACAGTTGTTCTGTGGGTCCGTTGATTGGTTCTGAGTGACCCACAGATGAAGGTTTTAGGTGTTTGTTCTTAACAGATGCTCTGGCAGCTTAAAAAAACTTGTAGAAGACCGAATTAAAGTCTGTAAAAGTTTAGAAAAAATTCAAGGCTTGCTAATAGGATTGGTTAAGTTAAAAAAAAAACTCTTGGCATGAGCGAAGGTGATAAGGATTTAGCCACTTCACAAATTCATTCTTGATCTTAAAAACACCGCGAGGAGATTGTGTTTAAAATGAAGAAAACTTGACTCAAGTCTTAGAAATTATTACACTGGTGTGTCAGACAACAAAAGCTATGGAGCAATGAACAAAAGAACAACGGAACTAAAAGAAGACCACAAGGTGGAGGGTCCAAAACAAAAGAAAGCCACACGTGATTTGCAGGAGTCCATAAAAAAAAACACACAACGGAAACAGAAAAGAAAATACAGAGACCAAAGAAGAGACAAAATGGCTTTGTTCTGGGCTTTTTAAAGGGAGCTCCGTCTCGTCAATAAGCTCTGCCCATTTGGGGCATTAGGTTCTGCCCACAGAAAATCAGAAAAACTAATTCTAACTAGTCTGTTCTTTTTTTCTACAACATATACAATTACTGAGTCTTCTAAATATCTCCAAAGAAAGAAGCTGATTCAAAAAACACTTTCCACCATGACAATTCATTAATAATTCAAGAAATAAAATTTGACATACATCACAGTTACAAAAAGCTTTACCTGAAAGAAACATGTCAACAGGTTAATTTGGAATATACAATTTGTCTTTTGATTTATTGTACAAACAGGAAAAACAACTTTTCTACTTGATAAAAAGGTTATTTGTGTACCAGAGTGTGTATGTGTTCTTCCCACCCTGGGCCTCCAGGGGGAGCTCTGGTTCTGCCCCAGTGTTGGTCACTTTTACAACCCTTAATCCATGGAATCTGCAGGGAGGCGAATCTGGGATGATTGCTCTGTTATATTGTCAGTAGTGCTTTGGCTGATTTGGAATGTCTCTGGCTTGGACAGATGGCTCTTACAATGTCTGATAACTCATGCTGAACTGAGTTTAACCTAATCTGGTTTCAGAAAAACCTTTAAAGTATAACCATATTGTTCATGACTGATTACTCTTGTGAGCGGTGGGGGCTCGAACAGCAACTCCACAGGAATCCTCCTGTGGAGTTGTAATCTTGGGTCAAGTAATAACAGTATTTTCAGTTCAAGACATCTGGCCTTTGGAAGGTCTGGAAAGACAGTTCATTGGAAAGGAGAACATTAATGTATTTTGATTTTGTGTGAAGATGAGTCTGATACCGGATTCATTACATAGCAATGTGTTATGACTGCTTGTTGAGTTGCCAATCCCATTACTGTCAGTAATGAACTTTCTTAGCCAAAGTGAATTGGCCATAAATTTTACAGACCTGCTGTGGTAAAATTACTTCAGTCCAACTCTCCATATAAAACTAATCTGTTTGAATAGGGCTACAATAAATAACAAATGTAATAAATCTTGCAATGATTATTTGATTTCAGATTACAGTAACCTCATGTTCATCTTCAAGAAGCCTTTGAGGATCACACTGTGTTCCCAAACAGCTAAAATATATGAGACCAAAAGCATGCAACAAAAGTCTTTTCTTCAATAATGCAACAACATCCTGTCCAGCACTGTTGTTGTTTTCTTTTATTATTCTGGGACAGACTGTTAGAGTATGTGTGTAATCAAAATGCGTATTGCTCAGGCAGGGCAGAAACTATGTAGCTAATCAGTGTGATCTCATTAGCCCTAATACACACTGGCAGCAACCAAGTTTAAAGAATTTCACTGTTTTCCACACAATGCATCCTGGGATTTGTCTGACCCTTTCCTACTCTAATGTGGAATAAATAACTAACAATAGTAAGTGCAGTTCACAGTAGATTTCCAATTACACCCCTTTCTTGGATAACCAAAAAAAAAGATGCAGACACAATATTTAGGGAAAAGAAAAATTCTCGTCTGCAGTGTGTTATTCCAGAGGACAGCTATGTTTGGATCCTCATACTCTTCTGATGTGCTCTCTGGTTTGAGCCGAGTGCTGATACAACCCCTGGCAATAATTATGGAATCACCAGCCTCGGAGGATGTTCATTCAGTTGTTTAATTTTGTATACAAAAAGCAGATCACAGACATGACACAAAACTAAAGTCATTTCAATGGCAACTTCCTGGCTTTAAGAAACACTATAAGAAATCAGGAAAAATAATTGTGGCAGCAACGGTTACTTTTTTAGACCAAGCAGAGGGGAAAAAATATGGACTCACTCAATTCTGAGGAATAAATTATGGAATCACCCTGTAAACTTTCATCCCCAAAACTAACACCTGCATCAAATCAGATCTGCTCATTAGTCTGCATCTAAAATGGAGTGATCACACCTTGGAGAGCTGTTGCACCAAGTGGACTGACATGAATCATGGCTCCAACACGAGAGATGTCAATTGAAACAAAGGAGAGGATTATCAAACTCTTAAAAGAGGGTAAATCATCACGCAATGTTGCAAAAGACGTTGGTTGTTCACAGTCAGCTGTGTCTAAACTCTGGACCAAATACAAATAACATGGGAAGGTTGTTAAAGGCAAACATACTGGTAGACCAAGGAAGACACCAAAGCGTCAAGACAGAAAACTTAAAGCAATATGTCTCAAAAATCGAAAATGCACAACAAAACAAATGAGGAACGAATGGGAGGAAACTGGAGTCAACGTCTGTGACCGAACTGTAAGAAACCGCCTAAAGGAAATGGGATTTACATACAGAAAAGCTAAACGAAAGCCATCATTAACACCTAAACAGAAAAAACAAGGTTACAATGGGCTAAGGAAAAGCAATTGTGGACTGTGGATGACTGGATGAAAGTCATATTCAGTGATGAATCTCGAATCTGCATTGGGCAAGGTGATGATGCTGGAACTTTTGTTTGGTGCCGTTCCAATTAAATTTATAAAGACGACTGCCTGAAGAGAACGTAAATTTCCACAGTCATTGATGATTATGGGGCTGCATGTCAGGTAAAGGCACTGGGGAGATGGCTGTCATTACATCATCAATAAATGCACAAGTTTACGTTGATATTTTGGACACTTTTCTTATCCCATCAATTGAAAGGATGTTTGGGGATGATGAAATCATTTTTCAAGATGATAATGCATCTTGCCATAGAGCAAAAACTGTGAAAACATTCCTTGCAAAAAGACACATAGGGTCAATGTCATGGCCTGCAAATAGTCCGGATCTTAATCCAATTGAAAATCTTTGGTGGAAGTTGAAGAAAATGGTCCATGACAAGGCTCCAACCTGCAAAGCTGATCTAGCAACAGCAATCAGAGAAAGCTGGAGCCAGATTGATGAAGAGTACTGTTTGTCACTCATTAAGTCCATGCCTCAGAGACTGCAAGCTGTTATAAAAACCAGAGGTGGTGCAACAAAATACTAGTGATGGAGCGTTCTTTTGTTTTTCATGATTCCATAATTTTTTCCTCAGAATTGAGTGACTCCATATTTTTTTCCCTCTGCTTGGTCTAAAAAAGTAACCGTTACTGACTGCCACAATTTTTTTTCCTGATTTCTTATAGTGTTTCTTAAAGCCAGAAAGTTGCCATTTGAAATGACTTTAGTTTTGTGTCATGTCTGTGATCTGCTTTTTTTCTACAAAATTAAACAACTGAATGAACATCCTCCGAGGCCGGTGATTCCATAATTTTTGCCAGGGGTTGTAGGAACTGTGTTGTTTCTGTTTGGAATTTTAGCAAAACACTTGATAGATGAGACCCTTTTTTTTTTTTTACTTAATATTTGTCCAGAGTTTCTGTTTGTTTTATATGATAACTATTGTGTACAGAAACAGTCTGTGATCCTAAGCCTGTCAGTGATAGAAATGAGTACTCCTTTTGTTTAACTGTTTTCTGGCTACTGTGACTTTATTTTCTGTTTAGTCTGCCCCAAACAAAATCCCTCTGAGTTGAAAACTTGTACAAATGTGATCAGAGTGTAGAAATGTGCACATTTTGCTTGTTTGTATTTTTCACAGGAGAAAATGTCATCACTGTTTATTGTAGAATTGCAGTGAGACACCATTATTGCGAACACTCATTTAATTTGTGTTTAACTGTTTATTCCTCTGTTGTTCAGGCCAACATGGACCAATCCAAAGATGCTGAAGATCTCAAAGCTAAATCATCCAATGATCAGCCCTCCTTGTCACCACTAGCCTCAAGTGAAGATTTGTCAGAATTATCCAGCTACAGTGGATCAGGTGAAGAGTACCATCCTCCACCACCATCATCATCGTTACTGTCACCATCTGCCAGTGGAGACGAGCTGCTCCCTAAGAAATCAGCCAGACACAAAGTTAAAGAGACGCATAAAAGGGGTTCAGAAGGTGAGATCAAGAATTGTGAAGAAAGGATAACAGACATTACCGTAAAGACAAGTAAAAATAAGGGTGGGAGGAGGGCCTCGGACAAACCACATTATTGCATATTTTGTAAAAAGGCAAATTTAAAAATAGCCAGGCATCTTGAAAGAAAACATGGGGATGAAAAGGAGGTTGCCCATGCTTTCAGCTTTCCACCACGGTCGAAAGATCGGAAAGAACTTTTGGAAGCTCTGCGCAATAAAGGAGACTGGCAGCACAACCTTGCAGTCTTGGAAAAAGGAAGTGGTGAAATAGTTACATGGCGACAGCCCACTAAAAAGATGGATGTTAAGAGATACCTCCCATGTCAACATTGTTTGGCCATGTTTGTTAGGACTGAACTCTGGAGACATGAAAAGACTTGCAAAGAAAAGCAAGGGGAAAGAGGTAAAAGTAAAAAAAAAAAAAAACAGAGCCAGAATACAAAAATCCTCCTCCCAACTAATGCCAGTTGCTGTGTCCTCAGAGGGACTCCATAAAATTATTCACTCCATGCAACAAGACCATGTGACCTCCCAGATTAGAAGTGATGAGATGATTTGCACATATGGAGATGCATTGTTTGCCAAAAAGGGCCGTGAACAGTCTCAACACAGATATATTGCACAAAAACTGAGGGATTAGGACGATTTGTGTTAGCTGCCAAAGAAATTGACAAGAAAATAAAATATCTGAGTCATATTGTTGATCCAGCACAGTTTCACCTGGCTATTAAAGCAGCCAGAAGAGTGTCAAACTATAACCCAGACAGTAGTGAATATGGAAAACCATCTACTGCAGTTAAGATAGGCTTTTCACTTAAAGCTGCAACAGAGGCCTGGATTGGCCACTGCTTGATGTCCTGTGATGCTTTAAATGAAAACAAGGCCAAAAAATTCAAGGAGCTGCTGGATTCCTCCTGGTCCATGTACGTGTCATCCAATGCTCACAGCACAATAGAGCAAAGAAAGTGGGGTAAAGAGGATAGCATACCTTTGACAGAAGATGTAGTGACCTTGCAGAACTACTTAAGGAGAATGGAGGATGAAGCGAAGGAGGAACTGAAGCTATGTGTGAGTACTACAGCGTACAAGAAGCTGAGTGAAAGCCTTCTGGCACAGATAATCGTTTTCAATAAAAAGCAGGAAGGAGAAGCCTCATGTTTAACCTTAGAGACATATCAGAAGGTAGATACTGGCCCTTTGAATAAGGACATCTATGATACCTTGTCACCAGTGGAGCAGCAACTTAGCCATAGATTGACACGCTTGGTGACACGTGGCAAAAGAGGAAAAAAGTCCCCATACTACTGCTGGAGCGCACCAAAGCATCACTGGACTTCCTGGTTGAGAGGCGAAACCAAGCTGGAATACTTGATGAAAATCCATATGTGTTTGCAAGGCCTGGGACAATGACTAACATCCGCGGATGCGACTGTCTCAGAAAGTTTGCAGAGGAAAGTAAAGCAAAACAGCCAGACCTGCTCAGGTCCACAAAGTTAAGAAAACACGTGGCTACTTTATGTCAGCTCCTGGACCTGGACAATCAAGAGCTGGAGCAAGTTGCTCGGTTCATGGGACACGATATTAGAGTCCATTGTGACTTTTATCGGCAGACTGACAAAACGTTTCAAGTGGCCAAGATCGGGAAGCTTCTTTTTGCAATGGAGCAAGGAGTGGAGTCGCTGAAGGGAAAGACTCTGAAGACCTTGGATTCTGTGATCAGTGGTATGTAACGTAACAGTAGATTTGTGTCTCTTTGTTTCTAATATTTCATGCTGTCTGCTATGAATGTCATTTCCATAACTATCTACATGTTTGAGTACATTTAGACTTGTAACGCAGATTGTGATCTTTTCACAGGAACAGGACATGGAGCCAGCAGAGGTCTGACAGGGAGCCATGCACAAGTGGAGGCTCATGATGGTGAGAAAAGATGCTTCCAGATCTTGGCCACTTGGAACGTTTGTTAGTCTGCAGATAAAAGTCACAATGGACTCTATATTAATAGTAATTATACTAATATTATGTCCCGTGAACCGAGCAACTCCAGATTGTCCAGGTCCAGGAGTTGAATGTAAAAACTAAAAGACCATATTGACCATAAATGGTGGTCTTTTAACACAAGCCTCATTTAAATAAGAATAAGATCCACTTGAATTTGTGAGGTTCAAATACATATATAATAGGAACATGTAAAAAATATAGTTTCTAATAATTGTTGATGACACTAAGGGTTGCAGCAAATCATTTCAGTTCTTGACTAGCAGGATTGTTTTTTGACTTGTCTTTTTGTCAAATGATTGATTAAAAATGCTTTGATAATCTATGTGCATTAAATATAGGTTGTAATTAATTAGAATGAAGATTCTCAAATTAAGTGTATAATGAAATTCCAATATTTAGACTTTATTATTTCACAGTTTGTATGGTCCAGCTATAACCAGATAATCCTGACCAGCCCTAATGACAATGCCATCTGCATGTGCCTCATGTGTCTGATGTGTGCTTCTTCATCAGGTGAAGAACCAAAGTCCTTATCTGCTCAGAGGCCAAAGAAGACTGCTACAACGACAGAACCTGATGAAAGTGATGTTGATACAGGTAACGTCAGACAATCTCAACTCACTCACATAACGTTATAAGGAGAATATATTCAATTGCTTATTTCAGTTCTGACAGTTCTATTTTTGGCTCTTACTTTTATTTTATGGTTTGAATAATCACATTTATTGATCAACTGAAAAGCCTTGACATACTGAGCTGTGACCAGTTATATTTTTACAGATGGAGAGATCACCTGTACGCAGCTGCCCCAGCAAAACATCGGGAGTCCAACTGCAGATGATCATTCAGAAGATGAGTGGGGTAGGTAGTCACAGCAGTGTTCTCAGGAAGAGGGGTTTTACTATTGTGACCATCAAAGATTCAGCATGGCTTGCTGTCAACAGAGTAGAGGTTACACTGGGTGAAGTTCATCAATGTGTATAAAATATTCAGACATATCTCCATAGAGCTGGTACAGCATATGGCATAAAAACAACCCTCTTTCAGGGATTGAAGCTCCCCTGGGACACGAGGCCTCTGGAACAGAGGTTTGAGGTTCAAACACAGAATTGATCTTATGGAGTTTGAGACATGAAGAACAGTGTTTCAGATGAAGTGTATTTTCATAATCCTAATCAGATCTTAGCTTTTCACAGAAAGACATTTGGTAGTTCTACAAGTTAGTTGTGGCATAATGTGGATAAGTTACTGATACAAAATGTTACTTTTTGGTTTTCAGCTTTTTCTTTAATTTAACTTCTCACATGTAAGAGTAGAGAAGAAGAGGAAAGGTTTTTGAAGTAGAAAAATGTAATGTCTTTAAAGTAGACCTGCATTGAAATAAATGTGCTCAGATCTCAGAAAGAAATAGCTGATATGTATTGATAAGACCCTTATGAATGCAGTAAAGTAAATCTGTAAGCCCAAATTTGTAATTCAGCGGAGAAATCTTCATTTAAAAATAACAAATTTGCAGCTAAAATTTGGCCCTCTGCGAAAACTGTTTGTACATCCATGACGTGAGGGAGAAGACGGAGCGCTCGCACCTTCAGTCCCATCCGTGTTGAAATTGATTTTATCTGTTAGTAATGTTACTGTTATACACATCCTGGTTTCAACATCCAAAAGTAAGCTGCAATGCATGTGAGATACAGCTCTGCATGCTCAGATCAGCGGCAACATCGACAGCGGGTGACGTTCTTCCCCGACACCTTGCTCTCACTGCCTCCGATGATCTTACCGAGTCTGCGGGCTCGGTAAACACTGCAGTGGGCCACTCACACCCCCGTGTCTGCTGTGCAGCCGGAACCACCTCCCTGTCTACTGAATTGAGGTGCGGCCAACTTGGAAACAAGTCCAGAGACTACGTTCACTGTTTTGATGCGGAGCAGCCGGTGACACCTGCACGGTCTCGGTAATCGGAGCCGCAGAGCTCCGTGGCCGCTGAGAGAGGTTTGTATCTTTTCAATGACTTCTTTGCAGATCCCGCATCCGTACCCCGCAACGGTAACACCAGAGGCTAAAGACAGTAGATTTTCAATGCGACACCACTCAATCAAATGGGCGCATGAAAAAGTCCCCAAAAATAATTTTCAGGCAAAAATAAAAGAAATGTGTACTCACCAAACATACCGCAAGACAGTATGAAGTTTTAAAAAAAGTTGATCCTTCCGTATAAGACAGTAAAAAGGTGCTTTTGTAAGAGATGCAAACTGACGTAAATCCACAAAATACAGTTGGCGCGTGCAATGCATGCTGGGATAGGGTCTTCTCTTTGACGTCTCGGCAGTGTCCCGGATGAGATGACAGTTTTGCGGAGAGCTAAATTTTAGCTGTAAATTTGTCATTTTTAAACAAAGATTTCTCCGTTGAATGACAGATCTGGGCTTGCAGATTTACTTTACTACGTTCAGAAGGAGCTTATGTGTAAATATAAGTCATTTTTTGGTCCAAAGATCTGACTGCATTTAATTCAATGCAGGTCTACTTTAATGATTCTAATCTCTTTTTGCAGACAAACAAGGCCACACTCAACTGGAGTCACAAGGCACAATGATGATGATGATGATGATGAAGAAAGAGGTGAGCCTGGGCATGGTAAACACAAAAATGGAACTCAATTTTGGGAATGTATTAAACATTATGATGTATATTTATGTACTTATTAGATGCAGACTTCACACGAAGGTTGGGTAGGATTACTTTGAAAGAATACATGTGGATTGTATGTATGTACATACATTTGGATTACTTGTAATCTGATTACTTTTGGATTACATTTCAAAGTAACCCTAACCCAACCTTGCTTCACACAATTGAAGTTGAAAGAAGATACAGTTGTGCATTACCTCTGCTCCTCTGTAATTAGTCAGATGTCCTAAGATGCACTGTATATAACCCCTGGCAAAAATTATGGAATCACTGGCCTCGGAGGATGTTCATTCAGTTGTTTAATTTTGTAGAAAAAAAGCAGATCACAGACATGACACAAAACTAAAGTCATTTCAAATGGCAACTTTCTGGCTTCAAGAAACACTATAAGAAATCAAGAAAAAAAAGATTGTGGCAGTCAGTAACGGTTACTTTTTTAGACCAAGCAGAGGAAAAAAATATGGACTCACTCAGTTCTGAGGAATAAATGATGGAATCACCCTGTAAATTTTCATCCCCAAAACTAACACCTGCATCATATCAGATCTGCTCGTTAGTCTGCATCTAACTTGATGAATACACTTGTTGGTGCCTTCCTCGGCTACCTTAGCAGGTAGCTGTAGCTTTAGGCCAGGGGCAGATGTCGTCAGGTGGTGTCCAACCTTCACTGGGTGTTTCAGCCCTGAACCACGACACCCTCCAGTTGGTGGGCCCGCAGTGAGTGGCCAGCTCACTGCCCATCTGCCCCCGGCTTCCAGCTTTCCTCTTCCCTTTTGCTCCAGATCCAGCATGAGGCACATTCTGCCTCCTCCCCCATCCGGCGAGCCGCTTGCTTTTTACTCTGCTCGTCCAACCGTATGGCAGAAAGGAAGCTCCATGTGGACTTCGCTGGGAAGCCCCTACACCCTATCTCTACAGGTAAAACCCATGCCTGCCAGCCCCTGTCTCGGCATTCTTGGGCCAGAGGTTGGTATTTTGCAGCCTTCCTTTCATGGGCCTCCTCGCAACCCTCTTCCCACAGCACCGTCAGCTCGACCAGGATTATCTTCTGGTCACTTGCCGACCACAGCACTATGTCAGGGCGGAGGGATGTTTGCACCACCTCAGGAAACTGCAACCTCCTCCCTAGGTCCACGCTCATCTCCCAGGAGCTTACGGCATGAAGTATGCTGGGTCTTTTCCCTTTGATGGTCTGTACAGGCCTGGCTCCTTCCTTAAGGAAGGTGATCTCTCTTCCTGCAATTGTGTGAACTGGTCTCTTCTTGACTCTCTCCCGCTCTATGGTGTCAGCCAATGAGAGGAGCACTTTGTCGTGGCGCCATCTATACCGCCCCTGGGTTAAGGATGTTTTACACTCAGAGAGTATGTGGGCCAGAGTCTCCTTCTGGCTACACAACTTGCAAAATGGATCCTCCCTTAGCCCCCATGTGTACAGATGTACTGGGGAGGGGAGGGTGTCATAGACCGACCGCAAGAGGAAGGAGATGCGGTATGGCTCCAAACGCCACAGCTCCCTCCACGTGACTTTGCGCCTGGGCAAATTCCATTTTGTCCAGGCCCCCTGGGATCCTTGCTGCACTGCTCTGGCTACTCGCTTCTCCTCCTCCCTGCTCCTCACTTCTGCCTGCACCATACCTTGCCTGGTTCTCATGTTTGCGCCTCCCCAGGTTTGAAATTGTGCAGAGCCAAGACCTTGTCGGTGGACGTATCGGTTGCCAACTATGTCCCGCAACTCCAGGGAACTGATGGCCTGTTCCACGGCTGTGTTGGCAGACCATTTGCGTCCAGACCTAGTTGTCATGCCAGCTTGTTTGATGAGATCGTCGTTGGAATTCCTCAGGCTTAGGATGACCCTGCATTTTGCCACCTTATACTCCTCTACTACTGATGACAGGGGGAGTTGCATTTGACCAGACCGGATATAAAGGCCCACTGCTGAGAAGCTTGGAGGAATTCCCAGCCACCTCCATAGGTGCTTGTTAATTTTCCTCTCTATGACCTCGATGGTAGTCATGGGAAACTCATAGACCGTGAAAAGCCAAAGTAGCCTGGGCAAGAGGCCGTGTTGATACAGCCAGGTCTTAAACTTGCCGGGGAGTAAAGACTTGTCTATCTTCTTCAGCCATTCCTCAGTCTGCTTCGCAACCTCAGCAACATTGACGCCATCCGTCAGCGAAGCATTGAACCATTTTCCCAGCCATTTTATTGGGTTGCCCTCGATGGATGGAATGACCTCACCCTGGACTTTAAGGCTAAACTTGCTGGTGACTCTGCCCTTCTTAATGACCATGCTCCTGGACTTCCTGGCTTTAAACAGCATAGCTGCCCAGGTGGCGACACTGCCCAAGGTTTCCAGCACCCATCTTGCTTGGACGTGCGTCACAGTTGTTACTGTGATGTCGTCCATGAATGCTCGAAGCACTGGCTGCATAGCACCGGATTCCAATTTGGGGCCCCGGGTTATGCCCTCTGCTGCGGATAACAATAAGTTCATTCCCATAAGGAACAAGATGGGGGAGATAGTGCACCCTGTTGGAATCCCCTTTTGGAGGTCCAGCCAGCTGGTGGTAAAGAGCGCTGATGAAAACCTGAGTCGGAAACCCGCAAGGTAGTTGTTAATCAAGCCTCGGCTCGCCATAGGGATGTGATAATGGTCAAGCCCTTCTTGGATGAGGTCATGTGAAATTGACCCGTAAGCGTTGGCAAGGTCTAGCCAGACGACTGTTAGGTCGCTTTTCTTCTGCCTTGCTTCTTGAATCAACTGACTGGTCATCGAGGTGCGTTCTAGACAGCCCGAAAAGCCTGGGATGCTACCTTTCTGGATGGACGTGTTGATATATTGGTTCTGCGTCATGTAGGTGGTAATTCTTCATGCCAAAACAGAGAAGAAGATCTTACACTCTACACTGAGGAGAGAGATTGTCCTAAACTGAGAGATTGTAGAGGACCCCTCCTCCTTCGGAACAAAACATCCCTCCGCCAGTTTCCAGCTAGGTGGAACTGTGCCCTTGGCCCAGATCTTCCTCATAATTTTCCACAGCCTCCTAAGGAGTTTGGGACATTTCTTGTATACCTTATATGGTATACCACTTGGGCCAGGGGCAGCTGAAGATTTAGCTTTGCGGACGATGTCCTGAAACTCCTGCCATGTGGGTTCTTTCACGTTCAACTCGATTGTTGGCTTTCCTGGCCTTGAGATATTGTGATTAGCTCCTAGACCCTGACTCCTATTGGGGTCGCTGTAGGCTTCCACGAGAAACTCTTCTACCTCCAACTTTGAGCTGGAGAGTATGTTGTGAAAGTGTAGTGACATGGACCCACAACAGGGGGCGCAAATGAACGGTCAATAGATGAGCCAAAAAGTAACAATTTAATGTTGTGAAATGTGCACAACGAATATACAGACAATCTCAGAATATGATTACAGTCAAATTACAAAGGTGACGTGTGGGCAGGCTCGAGGATAGAAGACGTCTGTCCTGAGAAGGGCCGGAACCACACGATTTCTGCCACCACCGAACCTGGTGAATACTGGAGCCGCCAAGTCCCGAATTCCCAGGTGATCACCATCTCCGACTGTAGGATCTGGTACTGCTGGCGAGAACAAAGACAGTCAAGTGTGGGTGTGTGTACACCCAGTAACAACAACGGTGGGAATGCCACCTCCACCTCTCACTCAATATGTGATGAGTACCGCAGTGATTCCTCAGGGGAAAAGAGTGCCGTCCTGCACTCACTCAGCTTCCACAGATAGAGGAACCGGTACTCCTGCAAACACTCACAATATACAGATATATTGTAACACAAAACGGCTGAGGATATTACCTTCAATGAAGTACGATATCTCGGCGATGAGGTGGAGATGACGTCTGGGTTTTATGGAGTGAGGTGATGAAGAATGAGTGACAGCTGTCAGGAAGTAATGAGTAACAGCTGTCACTCCCGGCTGTGTCCGTGGCGGCAGCGCCCTCTCGTGCCTGAAGCCCGCACTTCAGGCAGGGCGCCCTCTGGTGGTGGGCCAGCAGTACCTCCTCTTCTGGGGGCCCACACAACAGGACCCCCCCCTCAACGGGCGCCTCCTGGCGCCCGACCAGGTTTGTCGGGGTGTCGGCGGTAGAAGTCGGCCAGGAGGGCCGGATCCAGGATGAAGCTCCTCTTCACCCAGGAGCGTTCTTCGGGTCCATACCCTTCCCAGTCCACCAGATATTGGAACCCCGGCCCATTCGACGGACGTCCAGGAGCCGGTGCACTGTCCAAGCCGGCTCCCTGTCAATGATCCGGGCAGGAGGCGGCGCCGGACCGGGAGCACAGAGGGGTGAGGTGTGGTGAGGTTTGATTCTGGAAACATGGAAGACCGGGTGGATCCGCAGTGAAGCTGGGAGCTGGAGCTTCACCGCGGCAGGGCTGAGGACTTTGAGGATACGGAAGGGGCCGATGAACCTGTCCATCAATTTTGGAGACTGTACTTGCAGGGGGATGTCCTTTGTTGACAACCACACCTCCTGCCCGGGCTGGTATGCAGGGCCGGGGACCGCCGGCGGTCTGCATGGGTCTTGGCCCTCGTCCGGGCTTTCAACAAGGCAAAACAGGCGGTGCGCCACACCCGACGGCACCTCCGAAGATGGGCCCGGACCAAGGGCACACCGACCTCTCCCTCCACCACGGGAAATAATGGGGGCTGGTACCCCAAACACACCTCAAATGGGGAGAGGCTGGTGGCAGAAGACACCTGGCTGTTATGCGCATACTCGATCCAGGCCAGATGGTTACTCCAGGCCGTCGGGTGCGCGGATGTTACGCAGCGGAGGGTCTGTTCCAGTTCCTGGTTGGCCCGCTCTGCCTGTCCGTTCGTCTGTGGATGGTACCCGGACGAGAGGCTCACGTCGGCCCCCAGTTCCCTGCAGAAGCTCCTCCAGACGTGTGAGGAGAACTGGGGACCACGGTCAGAGCGATGTCGGTGGGTATCCCATGCAGACGGACGACGTGGTGGACCAGGAGGTCTGCTGTCTCCTGGGCTGTTGGGAGCTTCGGGAGGGCCACGAAGTGGGCCGCATTGGAGAATTGGTCCACTATCGTGAAGATGGTGGTGTTGCCCTGGGACGGCGAGAGGCCCGTGACGAAATCCAGGCCGATGTGGGACCAGGGGCGATGAGGCATCGGTAATGGCTGGAGAAGTCCTTGGGACCTTTTATGGTCTGCCTTGCCCCTGGCACAGGTGGTGCAGGCCTGGATATACTCCCGGACGTCGGCCTCCATAGACGCCCACCAGAAGCGCTGCCGGACAACTGCCACGGTCCTTCGCACCCCTGGATGACAGGAGAGCTTGGAACCGTGACAGAAGTCCAAGACTGCAGCTCTGGCCTCTGGTGGGACGTATAAACGGTTCTTCGGACCTGTTCCTGGGTCCGGGCTCCGTGCCAGGGCCTCCCGGACGGTCTTCTCCACGTCCCAGGTGAGGGTGGCCACGATAGTGGACTCCGGCAGGATGGGC
This sequence comes from Thalassophryne amazonica, assembly GCF_902500255.1. Classification (NCBI taxonomy): domain Eukaryota; kingdom Metazoa; phylum Chordata; class Actinopteri; order Batrachoidiformes; family Batrachoididae; genus Thalassophryne; species Thalassophryne amazonica. The sequence goes on along the minus strand of NC_047108.1, from coordinate 50,318,895 downwards.
TCCGGTGGATCTGACAGTGCAGTTTTGACCTCCTCTTCGTGTACCCGGGACAAGGCATCCGACCTCTGGTTCTTGGTCCCGGGGCGATAGGTGATTCGGAAGTCAAAACGCCCAAAGAACAGTGACCAGCGGGCTTGCCTGGGGTTCAGCCGCTTGGCAGTCCTGATATACTCCAGGTTCCGATGGTCAGTGAAAACCGTGAACGGCACAGACGCTCCCTCCAACAGGTGTCTCCACTCCTCAAGAGCCTCTTTCACCGCAAGGAGTTCTCGATTGCCGACGTCATAGTTCCGTTCAGCCGGGGTCAACCTGCGTGAAAAGTAGGCACACGGGTGAAGAACCTTATCGGTCTCTCCGCTCTGGGACAGCACGGCTCCTATCCCTGAGTCAGAGGCGTCCACTTCAACCATGAACTGGCGGCTAGGGTCGGGCTGCACCAAAACTGGAAATTAGCGAAGCCGAGGAACTGTTGCAGCTTCCTACGGCTTGTTGGTTGGGGCCAATCTCTCACCGCCGCAACCTTGGCCGGATCAGGGGCGACGGAGTTAGAGGAGATGATAAACCCCAGGAAGGACAAAGACGTGCGGTGAAACTCGCACTTCTCGCCCTTCACAAAGAGTCGGTTCTCTAACAACCGCTGCAGGACCTGACGTACATGCTGGACATGGGTCTCAGGATCCGGAGAAAAGATGAGAATATCGTCCAGATATACGAAGACGAATCGGTGCAGGAAGTCCCGCAAGACGTCGTTAACCAAGGCTTGGAACGTCACGGGGCGTTGGTGAGGCCGAACGGCATGACCAGGTACTCAAAGTGACCTAACGGGGTGTTAAATGCCGTCTTCCATTCGTCTCCCTTCCGGATCCGAACCAGGTGATACGCATTTCTAAGATCCAGCTTAGTAAAGATTTTGGCTCCATGCAGGGGGGTGAACACGGAATCCAACAATGGCAACGGGTATCGATTGCGAACCGTAATCTCATTCAGCCCCCTGTAATCAATGCATGGACGGAGTCCGCCATCTTTCTTGCCCACAAGAAGAAACCTGCCCCCATCGGGAGGTGGAGTTCCGGATCAGTCCGGCAGCTAATGAGTCCCGGATGTAGGTCTCCATTGATTCGCGCTCAGGTCATGAGAGGTTGTACAGCCTGCTGGATGGGAACTCAGCGCCTGGAACCAAATCAATGGCACAATCGTACGGACGGTGCGGGGGAAGGGTGAGTGCCAGATCCTTGCTGAAGACGTCAGCAAGATCGTGGTACTCAACCGGCACTGCCGTCAGATTGGGAGGGACTTTGACCTCCTCCTTAGCCTGTAAACCGGGAGGAACCGAGGATCCTAAACACACCCGATGGCAGGTTTCGCTCCACTGAACCACCACCCCAGACGGCCAATCAATCCGGGGATTGTGCTTCAACATCCATGGGATGCCCAAAATCATGCGGGAGGTAGAAGGAGTTACAAAAAACTCAATCTCCTCCCGATGGTTTCCAGACACCACCAGAGTTACTGGTTGTGTCTTGTGTGTGAGTAAAGGGAGGAGGGTGCCATCTAGTGCCCGCACCTGCAATGGCGAAGGAAGCGCCACCAGAGGGAGCCCTACCTCCCTTGCCCATCTGCTGTCTAGCAGATTCCCTTCTGACCCCGTGTCCACCAGTGCTGGGGCTTGAAGGGTTAAATCCCTGCTCAGGATTGTGACTGGGAGTCGTGTGGCAATCTGTGTGTGTCTCACTTGAATGTTTTGACCCCCCCTTAGCCCAGTCTCTAAGGGCGAGTGTTGTCGTTTTGGCCGTTTGGGGCAGTTTCTCTGTGTGTGCTCAGTTGAGCTGCAGAGAAAACACTCTCCACGGATCAACCTCCTCATTTTGGCCCTGTGCATTTCCCTAACAACGTCAGCAGGGGGAGCTGTTGCCCCACAAAGCGCTGCGGCTGTGGAGTGTGGGGAGGGCGGCCCCTTTTCGAACCCGGAAGGGAGAGGGGCGGCGCGTATCCGGTCATGTCCTTCGCCTCGCTCCCGACGGCGTTCCTCCAACCGATTGTCTAACCATATAACGAGATCGATAAGCCCATCTAAATCCCGCGGTTCCTCCTTAGCTACCAGCTGCTCCTTCAGAACCAACGACAGTCCGTTTATGAAGGCGGCGCGGAGCGCAACGTTATTCCAGTCGGACCTCGCAGCCGCGATGCGGAAGTTGACTGCATAAGCGGCTGCGCTCTCGCGTCCCTGTCTCATTGACAGCAGCACAGTTGAAGCAGTCTCTCCTCTGTTAGGGTGATCAAACACTGTTCTGAACTCCCCCACAAACCCAGTGTATGCTGATAACAACCGTGAGTTCTGTTCCCAGAGCGCCATAGCCCAGGCGCGTGCTTTACCCCGAAGCAGAGCAATCACATAAGCTATTTTACTAGCATCTGACGCGTACATGACGGGACGTTGTGCGAAGACGAGCGAACACTGAATAAGAAAGTCCGCGCACGTCTCCACACAACCTCCGTACGGCTCAGGAGGGCTTATGTATGCTTCAGGGGATGGTGGGAGGGGTTGTTGAACCACCACTGCCTCCTCACCAATCACGCCTCCTGCAGACGCCTGCGCTCCCTGCTCTCCCATTGGTCGTTCAACAGCCGGGTGACGCCCCTTGGAGTCCATGACGCTGGCCGAGATATCCTGTTGTGAAAGTGTAGTGACACGGACCCACAACAGGGGGCGCAAATGAACGGTCAATAGATGAGCCAAAAAGTAACAATTTAATGTTGTGAAATGTGCACAACGAATATACAGACAATCTCAGAATATGATTACAGTCAAATTACAAAGGTGACGTGTGGGCAGGCTCGAGGATAGAAGACGTCTGTCCTGAGAAGGGCCGGAACCACACGATTTCTGCCACCACCGAACCTGGTGAATACTGGAGCCGCCAAGTCCCGAATTCCCAGGTGATCACCGTCTCCGACTGTCGGATCTGGTACTGCTGGCGAGAACAAAGACAGTCAAGTGTGGGTGTGTGTACACCCAGTAACAACAACGGTGGGAATGCCACCTCCACCTCTCACTCAATATGTGATGAGTACCGCAGTGATTCCTCAGGGGAAAAGAGTGCCGTCCTGCACTCACTCAGCTTCCACAGATAGAGGAACCGGTACTCCTGCAAACACTCACAATATACAGATATATTGTAACACAAAACGGCTGAGGATATTACCTTCAATGAAGTACGATATCTCAGTGATGAGGTGGAGATGACGTCTGGGTTTTATGGAGTGAGGTGATGAAGAATGAGTGACAGCTGTCAGGAAGTAATGAGTAACAGCTGTCACTCCCAGCTGTGTCCGTGGCGGCAGCGCCCTCTCGTGCCTGAAGCCCGCACTTCAGGCAGGGCGCCCTCTGGTGGTGGGCCAGCAGTACCTCCTCTTCTGGCGGCCCACACAACAGAGTGAGCCAGATCTTTGTTGGCCAAAAAGTATCTTAGTGAAGCTGTATGGGTCTCTTACAAACTGAGCTCTCTTCTTCTCTTTTTTCCGGCGCTGCTTCCGAAGGTGTTCTACTCTTCTGAGCCTGCACAGCTATCCTTGCAGCTCACTTGTTAGATCTTTAATACCTTCTCTCTCAGTTGGTGAGCTGGTCTTAAACAATTCGCTCAATGTCTTTATCTCGCTCCTCAAGTGACGAATCTCCCTCTCCCTCCTGTTTGGCTGCTGCTGCAGTTGGCACTGGCCTTTCTACTCTACTGTGCCAAACCGTTCCTTGGCGAGGTTGTACATTATGGTAGTAATTGTATCTATCTTCCTACATACCGGCCCTACTGTAGTTGCTTCCAAGATGTCCTCAATATCATCATCCAGTTGTATCCACGCATTATCGTCTGCCATCTTTGGCCATCTAATCCTCTCACGCTTTGCCAATTGGATTGGGGTTACTGGAGGGGGGTTCACATGAGCAGGTTTCTGGTGCTGAGGCAACTCAGGTGCGGAGAGATCTTCAGCACTGTGGGGTGCTTCCTGGCTGTAGTTCTCCGTCGTCTGACCAGACTCTGGGTCTGTGCGCTGCACCGGAGTTGCTGATGTTCCACACTTGGTCCTACTCTGGTGTTGCTTAAGTCCTCTGAAGCTCTTGCAGATCTTCCCGCAATGACACCATACAATGTATTCCACTCCAGTCAGTGTAGATTGCTTGAGCTTTCTCGTAGTCATATTCCTTGTCCTGGCCGATACCATTGTGTCCATCCCGTTGAGTCTCTCTTCCGCCCCCCCTCTCGGGACACTCTGGGGGTATTGTTCATTTGAAAAGGAGTGATCACACCTTGGAGAGCTGTTGCATCAAGTGGACTGACATGAATCATGGCTCCAACATGACAGATGTCAATTGAAACAAAGGAGAGGATTATCAAACTCTTAAGAGGGTAAATCATCACGCAATGTTGCAAAAGATGTTGGTTGTTCACAGTCAGCTGTGTCTAAACTCTGGACCAAATACAAACAACATGGGAAGGTTGTTAAAGGCAAACATACTGGTAGACCAAGGAAGACATCAAAGCGTCAAGACAGAAAACTTAAAGCAGTATGTCTCAAAAATTGAAAATGCACAACAAAACAAATGAGGAACGAATGGGAGGAAACTGGAGTTGACAGAACTGTAAGAAACCGCCTCAAGGAAATGGGATTTACATACAGAAAAGCTAAACGAAAGCCATCATTAACACCTAAACAGAAAAAAAACAAGGTTACAATGGGCTAAGGAAAAGCAATCGTGGACTGTGGATGACTGGATGAAAGTCATATTCAGTGATGAATCTCGAATCGGCATTGGGCAAGGTGATGATGCTGGAACTTTTGTTTGGTGCCGTTCCAATGAGATTTATAAAGATGACTGCCTGAAGAGAACATGTAAATTTCCACAGTCATTGATGATATGGGGCTGCATGTCAGGTAAAGGCACTGGGGAGATGGCTGTCATTACATCATCAATAAATGCACAAGTTTACATTGATATTTTGGACACTTTTCTGATGTTTGGGGATGATGAAATCATTTTTCAAGATGATAATGCATCTTGCCATAGAGCAAAAACTGTGAAAACATTCCTTGCAAAAAGACACATAGGGTCAATGTCATGGCATAGGGTCAGTGTCAACGAGCAGATCTGATTTGATGCAGGTGTTAGTTTTGGGGATGAAAATTTACAGGGTGATTCCATCATTTATTCCTCAGAATTGAGTGAGTCCATATTTTTTCCCCTCTGCTTGGTCTAAAAAAGTAACCGTTACTGACTGCCACAATTATTTTTCCTGATTTCTTGTAGTGTTTCTTAAAGCCAGAAAGTTGCCATTTGAAATGACTTTAGTTTTGTGTCATGTCTGTGATCTGCTTTTTTTCTACAAAATTAAACAACTGAATGAACACCCTCTGAGGCCAGTGATTCCATAATTTTTGCCAGGGGTTGTATATTGCAGGTCCCCATTCATTCCATTTTTTTGTGATAAAAGTCTTCATAAAAGCGCTATGTATAATGCGCTTCACAAAGTCTGTCCCATAATGTCCATTTAATGTCCAAAAGTAAAGTCTAATGTTTCAGTAATTTATTTTGTGACGCAGCCTTATAACTCTCAGTACAGGAACTGATTTACAATGATGTACAGTTGGTTAAAGGCCATCGATTCTGGCCTTTAACACAACTTAGATAAGGGACACAGATAAGTGACACATTAACTAAATTTTTATATAAACCAGAGAAAGAGAAATAAGTTATTATACATATTATTTGAAATTATTCATTTAAAATTGATTAGGGATCTCAAACCTTTTGCCCTCTGAGAACTAAAGTAAAGGGAATTATTTTGTGATTTGTCTTCAGAGTCTCAGGCAGGACGAAAGGGCCTCCTATCCACTAAACCATGAAATATGTCAAGGAATGCACAGAAGGTGAGTGGATCTTGCACACAAGGATAAAGGTATTAATTTAGCTCATGGATTAAAAAAAAAAGATTAAAATTTACACAAACATATTAAAAAAATGTGTGATTCATCTTCAGAGTCTGAGCCAAGTGATGGAGACATGTGCTTTGGGAGTAAACCGTCTGGAAAGAGACGCACCAACAAGAGCTCGGATGGTGAGATGATGAACATTTAAGTCTCTTAAGCATCGGACCATAGATGTGTTTAAGAACCAAGTAGATTATCCTCTCCAGGAACCAGAAGTTATCAAAAGCTAAAAGTATTCTACAAGTGTACATGGGCATCACAGAGCCATCTGTTGTTTTGTAGAGGAACGCACGTTAATAAAGTTCCATGTCTGTCTGGACACTATCTTCTCTACAGCAGGGCTGCAACCACTATTCCATGAAAAAAAGAAACCTCTATTTCAAAGCCTTTTTGTATCACATTTAAGGAATTTTATTGTACACTGACACACAAGGTGTGGCCCTCATTTAGCTCTTGGATAAAAGAGAACACCTGTACATGTTCTACTCTGGTTATTTCTGTGTAAAGGGAACTGTAGCTACAAAGATCAAGATTAAGAATTGGAGGCTTAATCTGAGCTGCAAGAGTAATTTTTTCTCTTTAAGGTTTTGGCCTTCTTTTAATACTAACAACAAACTTCCTTTTCATTTTACCCTCAAGAATTGTTCAGGGCTGTAGTATTTAATCGATTGGTCAGTTTATCAGTCTATAGTGTCTCTTTATTTCTTTATATTGAAGGATTTATGTGACTGAGTAAATAGCAGCAGTTTTTTTGTGAGCGTGTTGATTTGAATCATGAACTTAAGCTGCATTTCTTCTGTAAATGTACTGTTCTCTTTAAAAAAATGAATGAATAATTGAATATTGGGCACTTGAAAAAAGTTGTCAGGGATCTTGTGAACTAAAAATGAGAAAAAACTTGGAGTCATTGATGTGGCCGTGTGGCTCATAGGGGATACCTGAATTGTACTGTATGCATGTTGATGCAAATGTATTAAAATAATTCTTATTTCCATCAGATACTCAAACAAGCGCCAAGAGGCCGTGGAGTGTGGAGGAGAGGAGCGCTGTGAAGAGAAGAATGTGCAAATTCATTGCTTTAAAGAAAGTTCCAGGGAAGGATGCCTGTATGCTGTGCATTACACAGGAGTCACCTGTTCTGAAAAATCGTACCTGGAAAGATTTGAATTATTTTGTGTATAATGAAATCATCAAAGTAAAAAAGAAGCTATTTGAGCCCTTTTAGTGCAAAGTAGCACCAAGTTATTTTCATGTCTTTCATTTTCAGGGTTCAGGTTCTGTTTCTGATCAGTTCAGACTCCAAACTTCCAGGTCCTGGGGTTGAGGGTTTTTCTTGTTTGTATTTCAAATGCAAACCCTGATGCATAGAGTTAAGGTAAATGACAAATTAAAGGATTAGATCTGTTAACCTCTATTTAAAAAAAAAAAAAAAAAAAAAAAAGTTATGTTGTTTACCAAAGGGACCATTTATGGTCTCCCAATAAAATTGTCATAAAATCCTCATAGAATATTTTTTCTACTTTCAAAACTCACATCTCTTCATCCACCTCTGCTCCTGTCATATGTGTCATTGTTTTATAATTTTTACAAATATTTTACAAATTATACCCTTATTGTACAGTTTTATTCAAAACGGTCATTTCTCAGTGAACCTAAAAAATGAAAAAAAGACCTAAAATTGTCCTGTAATCCAGTATTCAACAATAGAAGTGTAAAATCTGAGCAGATTTTATTAGAGCCACGTCATCAATTTATGACAAAAAGTTTTTCAGTGCATTATTGTATTTTGAATGGGAGTGGTAAATGTGACTTTTAAATAGTTATAAAACACAAAAACAATTTTTACATAAATTGCTGTCCTGTGGGAGGCTCTAATAAATCAATTCAAATTGTCCACTTCCAAACTTTTAATTTTGGGAAAAAAATATATATATATATATATTTCATTTTTTGAGGTTCACTTAGAGGTGACTTTTGAGAGGTAAAATAGATTTAAAATGTACATAAATTACAAATGATAAAGCAATGACAAATTTGAGCAGAGAAGAGGCAGATGAAGAGATCTGAGTTTTGAAAGTAGAAAAAATTATTATTCCATGTTGATTTTATGACTTTTATATGGGGACTATAAATGGTCCCTTTGGTAAACAAGTTTTTTTTTTTTTTTTATCCTGCAGTCCCTTTACGTACCATGATAAAAGCAGTGGTGGGGTTCCAAAATGTGACTCAATTCACGATCCCTGAGACAATTTCAGGTCATCAGCTTCAACACCTGCAGAAATATGTTTAATAAATAAATGTTCCCCTAGTTACCAGGGGGTTAATATATTGTTTTCATTACATCTTTTGTATTGTTGTCATCATAAGATGATTTAATTATGATAAATAATAAAGCTAAGATGCTTAAATTTGGCTTCTTTTTTTTTTTTTTTGCTAATAATTGTTTTAAAGTTATATTTACTGCTGTATTTCTTGTATTATTAGTATATATCATCAAAATATTTAGAGAAAAGGTCTATAACATATCTTAATGTACCCAGATATTTTTTGTATTACAGTGCCCGGTCCTCAGTCTGTTGGTTAAAAACTTTTTTTTAGTTCTTGTGTTTTTCTGTAGTTAAAAGGGGTGTAATGGTGCAGGGTGCCATCTAGTGTCCAGTGATATAATTTTTTCCTTTCTATGTTGTTCAGAAAGGGTGGTCCTCACTTTGCTGGTCTATTTACCTGGTCCTCACTATGGCGCATGTACAAGAATGTGTGTGTGTGTGTGTGTTGTGTGTGTGTGTGTGTGTGTGTGTGTGTTGTGTGGTGTGTGTGGTGTGTGTGGTGTGTGTGTGTGTGTGTGTGTGTGTGTGGTGTGTGTGTGTGTGTGTGTGTGTGTGTGTGTGTGTGTGTGTGTATAAACCTGCCATTTAGACTATAATCTTTGAAAATATTTTGAATGAGTATGGAATGAAAGCCAAGAATATTGTGAATAATGCCCATGAGTGGGGGATGGATCATTAAAAAAAAAAAACCTTAAAGTTTCCATAACATGAAAAGCACTGTGGTCAAGATAGGCCACACCACAGCCCTTCCAAATTAAGACACTGACCAAAACAGAAAACACACTCACACGCGCACACACACAAACAAAAACCTTTCTGAGTAGGCTCTCAGTTGTCCAGGTGGTTTCCATAGTAGAGAATCTTGAATCTTCGACTGGACTGGGTTGCTTAACATGACGACATTTCGCTTCAAATTGCAGAAGATTCCTCAGTTAACATTCTTGCTCTGGTAGTCTGACTTCTGTCTTGACTCTTATAGAGAGTGGCGTCTGTTTATTCTTCTCTACAAGAGTCAAGACAGAAGTCAGACTACCAGAGCAAGAATGTTAACTGAGGAATCTTCTGCAATTTGAAGCGAAACGTCCTCGTGTCAAGCAACCCAGTCCAGTCGAAGATTCAAGCTTCTCTACTACACAAAAACCTTGCACTCATAAGGAAAACCACTATCTGGACACACAAAGGGTACTGGGTTTGATGCATACATACAAATTCACACAATGCATGCAAAATGAAATAAAATTAAAAAATTATTTATTTACTCTCAAGCCAACTATATTTTCATATTTTACCATTTTATTTGCAGTGCATAGACCAGCTGAAGTGATTCCACATTCTCCAGGCAGAACCGTCTTTTTGTGTTGTCAGTACTTCAGTTGTGTTGTAGATACTGTATTTGCAATGCCTCTGTCTTTTCAGATGACTTGTGTGAATTTGCAGCAGACAATCTAATTTGTTGTCAATCCAGTCTACATTTGCTTTTTGGACTTGGAAAAGGCCTACGACTGGGTAACCTGAAGTGTCTTGTTAGAGCTGCTGTGGGAATATAGGGTAACGGGTTCGCTGCTTTGCGTGATCCAGTCTTGATACAACAAAAGTGGGAGCTGTATTTGCTTTCTTGGCATTTCATCAGACCTGTTTCTGGTGGCTTTTAGAGCAGGGCTGCCCCTTGTCACTAATCCTGTTTGTAATTTTCATGGACATCATTTTAAGGTGCAGTCAAGCACTGGGTGTCCAGTTTGGTGACATCAGAACTGCACCTCTGCTTTTTGCAGATGATGTGGTTCTGTTGGCTTCATCATACAGCGACCTCCAGTGTGCAAGTTTGAGGCCGAATGTGAAGTGACTGGAATGAGTATCAGCACCTCCAACATGAGGTCATGGCCCTATGTTGGAAAATTGTGGATTTCAGTCTCTGCGTCAGGGGAGAGTTACAGGACTTCAGGTTTCTCAGGGTTTTGTTCACAAACAGGGGTAAGATGGGGCATGACATTGATAGATCAGTGCTGCATCAGATGTTCTGGAGATGCTCTTTCAGTCTGTCATGTTGAAGAAAGGTCTGTGTCAAAAGTTTTTGAATTACCAGCTGATTTACTCTCTTATTCTCACCTATGGTCATACCATACCACTTTATTTATATAGCACATTTCACAGAGTAGTTTCCAAAGTGCTGTACAAAAAAAAAAAAAAAAAAAAACACAGAGGACCACACACTCACGCAGTGTTAAAAGTCAAAACACAAAAATGGGTCTTAAGATGAGACTTAAAACACTCTACAGTGGGGGCTGTTCGAATGTTAAAGGGCAAATCATTCCACAGCTGAGGGCCCACCACAGAGAAAGAAGCCCTGTCCCCCCTGGTTTTCAGTCTCGTCACAGGCACCACAAGCTGGAGCTGGACCTCGGACCTCAAAGCATGGGGAGGCTGGTAAATCTGGATGAGGTCCGAGATGCAGGGGCCAGTCCATTCAAAGCTTTAAAAACAAACAATAAAATCTTAAAATCAACTCAAAACAAACTGGAAGCCAGTGCAGGGACGGTACAATCAGAGTAATGTGCTCTCACTTTCTACTACCAGTTAAGAGGCGCACAGCAGAATTTTGGACCAACTGTAAGTGGAAAGTGTACTGTGGCTGATGCCAATAAAAAGTGCATTAAGTAATCTAAACGAGAGGACACAAACGCGTGCACGACTTGTTTGAAAGCATTAAAAGATAAAAAAGGTTTAACTTTAGATAAAAGACGCAAATGATAAAATCCAGATTTGACAACCACGTTCGCCTGCTTGTCAAATTTAAAATCTTTGTCAATAATGACACCAAGGTTGGTGACAGATTGTTTCACGTGCTGTTTAAGAGGGCCCAAGTCCAAGAAGGGGTCAATATTTCCAAATAAAATTACCTCAGTTTTACGCTCATTTAGACTTAATAAGTTGTGGGCCAACCAAGCCTTGACGTCAGTCAAACAATTAAAAAGAGGTGCCGGGGGGGCAGAAGCAAGTTTTTGAGTGGCAGGTAAATTTGGCAGCCATCTGCATAAAAATGATGCTGTAAGCCATGGTTTTTGAAAATTTGACTCAGTGGGAGGAGGTACAGGGCAAAAAGAATGGTTGCTAGGATTGAGCCCCACGGTACTCCACAATTTAGAGATGCAGAGTACGAGGTGAAATTCCCCAGTCTGGCAAAGCAGCTCCTACCACTGAGATAAGACCTAAACCACTCCACAGCGCTACCCCTAACCCCCACACAGTTTTCCAAATGATTTAAAAGAGTTGTGTCAAAAGCAGCTGACAAGTCTAAAAGGACTGAAATGGCAGAATCACCAGAATCAGTCACTAAAAACAAGTCATTAAAAACCTTTAAAAGTGCAGACTCTGTACTATGAAGGGCTTTATAACCTGTCTCAAAAATATCAAAAGTCTCATGTGCTTCTTGGAAAAACTGCAACTGCATAAGAACACATTTCTCTAAAATTTTAGCCAAGAAAGGCAGTTTGGAAATTTGCCTAAAATTACAGACATTAGCAGAATCAAGGCTGGGTTTTTTCAGAAGGGGCTCAATAACTGCCTCTTTACAAAACAAAAAGCAAAGGAACAACACCAGACAGCAGACTGCTATTTATAATGTCAAGGACATTAGGGCCAATAGTTTTCAAGACTTCTTTAAACAATCTAGGAGGAACAGGGTCAAGTGGACTCGAGTTCATGGTCACGAGCTTTGGGTAATGATGGAAAGAACATGTTCACGCATACAAGTGGTGGAAATGAGGTTCCCCATAGGGAATTTGGGCTTACACTCAGGGACAGAGTTAGAAGTTCAAATAACCAGTAGGAACTCTGAGTAGAGCCTTTGCTCCTCTGTATTCACAGAAGCCAGATGAGACAGTTTGGGCATCTGGTGTGCAGCCCAGAGACCTAAGAAAAATGAGGAGAAACCAGTGGTTGCTCCCCTATACGAGGTCTGTTAGAAAAGTATCGGACCTTTTTATTTTTTATTTTTTGCAATAACCTTATGGATTTGAATCACATGTGATTGCATCAGCCAAGCTTGAACCTTCGTGCGCATGCGTGAGTTTTTTCACGCCTGTCGGTTGCATCATTCGCCTGTGAGCACGCTTTGTGGAAGGAGTGGTCCAGTCCCCTCGGCGGATTTTCATTGTCAGGAAAATGGCCGAGCGACTGTCACTTTGTTGCATCAAAATTTTTTCAGAAACTGCGAGAGACAGCCAGGTAGAAACCATTCGGATACTTCAGATGGCTTTCGGTGAAGATCTCATGAGCATCACACAGATTAAGGAGCATTACAACTGGATTAAAGACGGTCCACAGCGGCTGAGGGCCATCGACAGGCTGAAACAACCACATCATTTCCAAAGTGAAGGCTGTGTTGATCCGGGACGTTGTCTGACTACCAGAGAAATGGCAAGAGAGGTGGACATTGCACTTTTTCAGCACATTACACTGTTACAGGAGATTTTGTAATGAAAGATGTGCGGCGGAATTCGCGCGTCAGGACGGAGCCCCTAATGGCGCAGAACAAAAAGCACCTCCATGTTGGAAGTCTCACGGGACATGCCCAGCTCTTCCACCATTCAGAAGATTCAGACGGCTTTGGGTGGCTTTTCAGTCGAGTGAGTATCCGAGAAATTGTCGAAGAGCTGAGCATGTCACAACATGTCCTGTGAGACCAACACGGAGGTGTTTTCGTTCCGCACCATTAGCGGCTCCGTGGCGAATTCCTCCACTCCTGTTTTCATGACAAAGTCTCCTTTAACAGTGGAATGTGCTGGGAAAGTGCTATGTCCACCTTTTCTGCCATTTCTCTGGTAGTCAGACGACGTCCCGGATCAACACAGCATTCAGTTTGGAAATGATCTGGTTATTTCAGCCTGTCGATCGCTGCTCGGAGCACGGCGTGCCCTCCGCCATTGTGCACCATCTTTAAACCGGCTGTACCACTCCTTAATCTGTGTGATGCCCAGAAAATCGTCCCTGAAAGCCATCTGAATTTTCCGAATGGTGTCCACCTGGCTGTCTCTCACAGTTTCTGGAAAAATTTGATGCAGCGCTGCTCCAGCCGTTCAGACATTTTCCTCACAATGAAAATCCGACGAGGGGGGAGGACCAGTGCTCACTCAAAGCGTGCTCACAGGCGAATGAAGCAACCGACAGGGGTGAAAAAACTCACGCATGCGCACGAAGGTTCAAGCTTGGCTGATGCAATCACATGTGATTCAAATCCATAAGGTTATTGCAAAAAATAAAAAGGTCGGATACTTTTCTAACAGACCTCGTACACTGTCTGCTGGTTGCTAGTGCAAGCTAACAACTTTGAGCACAATTATGTTTGTGAAATAGAGAATTATTCACATTGAGCATGAATGCCTGATGCTAAAGAAACAAAAATATGAAAGTAGATGACACAATATCCTACACACCATAGCTTTGATTTTGAAGAGGTTTGGCCTCTCTTGGACACCATAGAGACAGGCTTTAAAATATCAATATGAACAGTGGCAGTATAGAATAAAACAGAAAATAAATGATCCAATTTTAGAATAATTTTAAAAACATCCACAATGCAGTATCATGTTCTTTCTTTAAAAAAAAAAAAAGACACCACCTTAAATGTCCCTGAACTAGATTAAACACTTTTAAGGCAGAAGTAATTTTCTTTTTTCAGTCATCTCAATTTACATGAATTGGACTGGGCCTCTCTGCTTCTTAATTACACTGCTATGAATGCAACTGGGAAAGTTGAAAATAATACCCCCGACTGAAATTAGCTTAATGTATCAATAACCCTCAGTATAGCTGCAGAGAAACACAAAATATGTTTCTTAGTTGAGCCTAGAGTCCCAAAAGGAGGTTGCTAGAGATACTCATGTGCTTGAAGAGACAAGAATTCATTGAAATTTACAAATACCAAGCTTAAAAAAAACAAACCGTGATGAAAAATAGCTCATTCTGGCATAATGTGACATTAATAAAACTGATTTTCATATTTTATTGTGACTGTGGGATGAAAATGCCCAGCTCTCGAGTTTTAGAATATCTTCACTAACAGTTGGCTCACTCTGAGTTTGCCCCTGCAGACTGCAGTGCAGTGAAGAGAAAAGCAACCCAAGGCCCCACAATAACATCAACATTATTAAAATGAAAAATGGTTTGACAGCCACGCAGGTGCATACCTCATTTCTCCTGCACAACAGACAGCTAATAAGAAATATAATCCACCCTAAAGCAAAACAAGCTTGAGACAAAATGTTCTACACTTGACATGAATATTTTCCTGTGTAATATGACACTGTCAAACCCTGGGGAGCGAAACTGTATTATCACATTACACCTTTGATTGTTTCATTAAGTTACTGAGAACATACACTCAGGTCCATAAGCAATTGCACAGTAAAAATCAGTGTTTGTCATTTGCCTCTGTACACCATCATGTTGGAGTTGAATTGATATAATCAAGATACACTTGTTTTGGAAACTTTTGTCTTTAATTCGGGGGTTTAGCAAAAATATTCCATTAATCATTAAGGAATTACAGCCAGCTGCGATACATGGAACATACATCCAGTGCATTACGAGTACCGGTCCCAAGCCCAGATAAATGAGTATGGTTCCATCAAGAAGGGAGGCTGCTGTAAAATAAGACAGACCAAACAACAACTACAACCACTGCTGGTGTCCAGTAAGGTACCAGTGGAAACTGTGCCTACCTAACATTTAATGAGAGACTGCAGTACTGATTTGCAGCCACCCCAAGAAATTTTATAAAAATTGAAGTGAAATGGAGAGAACACCAAACTTTCCATTTCAATGACTATCATCATCATCATCACCCATCATCATTATCACCACAATCACCATGATCATAACCTTCATCATCATCAACATCCAGCATATTCAGGGGGCTCAGGAAAAAATCTGTAAAAAAAAAAAAAAAAAAGAACCCTGTTTCAAAGTCAACATTATTCAAACTGCAATTATTTATTCTTAAATATTAAAAATAGTAAGTCATCAAAAACAACAACACTAATAATAATAATAATAATAATAATAATAATAATAATAATAATAATAATAATAATAAAAGGGTGGCACGGTGGCTTCCTTAATAATAATAACAATACATTATTAAATAATAAAGGACTTTTTAAAGTAGTAGAATCTGGCTAACATGATTATGTGCAAATAATGGTTTTAAAAATGGCTTCAAAAGTGGACCTTCAAAGGGTTTGGGGTAGAGGGCTGCATTGGGATTGGGTCCCAACGCAAATCTTGCAGGAGTGGGTTGTCATAACTTCACTGCGGGTGGTAACAGGCGGCTAAAAATAAACACTGAGGGTTCAGAAGCAACAAATGACTCATGTCATCATGTAAATCATGTAAAATATGCATGACCACATGCTACCTCCATCTTAAATAACACTGGTCTATAGCCAAAATGCTTCTGAAATAAAGATACTCAAACTTTACTAATTTTGGGCAACTGAGAATGAAAATGTTGTTTGAAATTGTTGATTGGCAGTAGTTTTAAGAAATGCTACTATTGTGCTACTAAGAGTTACCCTTTTTATGATTTTTAGTGTTACAAAAAGAGAACAGGTGAAAAATTATATAAACAGTCAGAGAAACATAAAAAAGGACCTATGTTTATGAGTTTTCATGAAAACTCTACTGTTAACACAATATAATTATGTAGATGCAAAATGTAAAACCTTATATATCTTGGAAACAGCAGCCAATTAGCCATTGCTATTGTCATATTTGAATTCAACATGCCAAAATCCATAATAAATAGCACATTTTATTTCTGAAGCAAGCAACTTCTACATATTTGTATACCAGTGTAATTTAACAGGAGAAGCGGACACAACAGGAGCGAACAGACAGACACAGCGCAACGAGTTACTGCATGCCCCTATATAGGCATGCAGTAACTGAACTCTCACATGAAACTGTCTTTAAACTAAATGAAAACAACCAAATTGTAATGCTATTCCTGGTCAGTGTGTCAAAAGACATAAAGGCCAGGGAATTGAAACAAACAACCACATGAATCTTTAATAATAGCCTAAATGACACGTTTTCTCCCGAGAGACGGGTGGGAGACACAAAAATGAATGCATCTCTATTATTATACATGCATAAATTATCAGCGTTTCATGGATGCAGGCAGGACTGGACAGGGACATTGCGGGAAGAGGTGGGAGTGTAACATGTTGTGGGCGTGGGCGGTAATGGTCCGAAATTCAGCGGGAGAGGGGAGACAAATTAGTCCCATGCAGGGCTCTAGTTTCCCACTTCTCATGCTTGTGGGTTTGCTCCTGCAAGCGAGGCCTGCACAGTCTGTGTACAGCTGCTGGACAAGAAGAGAAAGTGGGTTGACTGGATGTTTTAAATCTCTCAATTTGTCACTGCGACTCCACGCAATGAAACAGCAAGACAAACGGTGTTAATCTAAAGTGACACGTTTAACTGGCTAATCAAAAAAATGCCTTTACCAGTCTGATTACTGGATTCAATCAGAGTTTTCATTTACTTGTCAACAGGGTGCACAGCAGATTTATCAATGCAGCGTTTAAGGAAATCGGTGCAGAAAAGCGTCGCGCAACAGCCCCAAACGAGGCTATTTTTCACAGGCTGAGGTCACGACGTGCACGAGCTGCTTCTTCGTGCAATTATCACTTTAAAAACAAGTCACCATGACACAAAATTATACTTATTTAAACTTTGCAAATAATCCATGGTTCATCTGCAGTATTCTTTTGGAAGACAGTCTTTGGAAGATAGCTTTTACTAAAGTAAAACTGATGAGGCAATGGATGGACGCTGGCCCTGCACCCCAGCACACTGGAGTTATCTCACGAGGCCATGTCTGTTTTTGATCTTATTCTCTTTTTTCTGTTTCCTCTTTCTTCAGCTTGGTAAAATTTTGTGAAAACCCTGGAATTGTTAGAATGGCCTAAGCAGTGGGTCACCCCTGTTGACCCCCACAGCCCCACCAACCACGAGAGTCTGATGATAAATAATAATTATATGATGTTGTGAGTGTGATTTTTTTTTTTTCTACAACATATATTAGGGCCTGGTCACACGGCAATAGCTGGACGAAGGATAAAAACCCAAAAAGTCACAAATCATCAAGAAAAGATGGACAAAAGATCCTGCACCTTTACCAAAAGCCTCCTAATCAAGAACAAAAAAGGAATGAAGCAAAACTGAAACTAACAAAAGAAAAGAAAGTGAAAGTCGACCTCAACACTTTGAACAAAAACAAAATGAAATATTCATGATGACATGAATGAAAGCGGGTATGAGACTGAGCACACCCGGCCTTGTCCTCGTGTCTGCAGTACTTGCAGGTGCAGGAATTGGTTTGCCTTGACAACAGGTGAGAGATTTTGTTTGTCTTCACAACAACAGCGTATCTGCACAGGCAGGCCAGCCACAAATGGATGAAACATGCATCAAGAGTTACATTCTTAATGATATTGTTTCTGTATGAAAACGTTGCTTTTTCATCCCAAACATGGAGGATTCATTAGCGATGCAAGGATGTTTTGTTCAGCTCGCTGAAGCTTTAGTTATTGATTCATTCAGATATCGTCAACCTTCATTCAATACGTTAGACTTGGGAGGTTGAACGAAGTTGAACGAAAGTCAAACAAACGTTGCAAAACTAAGCAAATGATAAGAAACCATCAAGACAGAAAGCAAAATTAAATACAAACAAATTGAGGTTGTCATCGGGAATTTTTCAACAGTTTAAAAATTCTGATGAAGCGCCAGCTGCAGGAATGAAGCTGGACAAAGGTTAAACGATGCCTCTGGAAGTCAGCGAAAGTCCAGATGTTTCAATCATTTGGGCTTTGTTGTCCTTTGTTAGTGCCATGTTACCAGGGCTTCAGCTGTAGATGTAACAATCCATTGGCCTTTTGACTGTACCTAATGATAGTGTTCAATTAAAACCAAATGGACAACTATATTATTTAAATACACAACCATATCAGTGGTGTGAGGCATTATATTTATTAATTATATTGACTGTATCAGTCACTAAATTCTGTTATTTATGAGTGAAATGCTTTCTATAAAGCGTATATTAGCTGTCATGTAATAACTGACATTTGCTGATAATGTTTAGTCAAATCAGATAGACTAGAACTTTTTTGACTGTAAAAAAAGAAAGATGCACACTTTAGTCTGTTACCCAAGAATATATAATTAATACATAACAATGCATTTCTGCTAAAATGTATTCCTTTGAAGCCTAAGATGGATTTTTGTGGTGTTAGATTAGATATAAATAGTATGAGAGAAAATTTTTAGATTTTGCAAATGGATATCATTTTCTCACAACAATGTTGAAAAATATACATACAATAATAACTATAAACAACATTGTACAGGTAGTACGAATGTACAGCTAATGATTGGTGATATGTGCAGTTAACAGAACTTAGGCAAAACTGTAAATGTGCACATATAGCTCATGTAAATTGAGATTGCGTTGACACAGATCTTTTGGTTAGTGACACCCCCCACCCCCCGCCACCCACCAAAACCAAACAAAAAATCCAAACAAAAATTGTGTAAATAGGGTTTGCAATCAAGATTTCCTGAAGTAATTGACCCGTAAACTACTGAGAGAAAATATATATCATGAATGATATATCATGAATGACTGCATGTTTTGTGACTTACGTTTTGCGAGACCTGTGTTCACGTTTTGTGGGATATTTTATTCAGGTTTGCAGCAACATTATTAACAGTTCACAGATATTCACAGTTTGGGTAAATTTTTGTTAACGGTTTGCGGATAATTCACCATTTGCAGCAGATTCATGTTTTGGGGTTAGCACCCCACTGGGTCTGGTCTGCCTGAGGTTTCTTCCTCATTATCACCAGAGGGAGTTTTTCCTTACCACTGTCACCTGTGTGCTTGCACAGGGGAGGTTGGCAAGGTTAGACCTTACTCATGTGAAGCACCTTGAGGCAATTTTGTTATGAATTCACCTGCATGACAATCCATGGGGGCCAGGCAGTACAGATCACGGATCAGCAATGATCTGCTATACCACTAGTGTGGTCATTTTTGAAAAAGTGGGGTCCGACCTTATTGTCTGTTTTGTCAGCCACCGATGCTTAAAGAACTCCTTGTGTTCAGTGAAAAAGAAAGAAGAGGCAGGAAGCCCGGACCCAACATGAGGGGCAAAAATTATCCATCCATCCATCCATCCATTTTCTTCCGCTTATCCTAGATACTTAAACTCCTCCACTTGAGACAAGGACACCCCACTGACCTGAAAAGGGCAAGGCACCTTTTTCCGGTCGAGAACCATGGCCTCGGATTTGGAGGTGCTGATCTTCATCCCGGACACTTCACACTCAGCTGCAAACCGCCCCAGTGCACTCTGAAGGTCCTGGTTTGACTAAGCCAACAGGACTACATCAGCCGCAAACAGCAGAGATGAGATTCTGTGGTTCCCAAACCGGACCCCCTCTACACCCTGGCTGCGCCTAGAAATTCTGTCCATAAAGGTAATGAACAGAACTGGTGACAAAGGGCAGCCCTGACAGAGGCCAACGTGCACTGGAAACAGGTTTGACTTACTACCGGCAATGCGAACCAAGCTCCTGCTGTGGTTGTACAGGGACCGGACAGCCCTTAGTAAAGGACCCCGGACTCCCGGAGCACCCCCCACAGGGCGCCTCGAGGGACATGGTCAAACGCCTTCTCTAGATCCACAAAGCACATGTGGACTGGTTGGGCAAACTCCCATGAACCCTCGAGCACCCGATGGAGGGTGTAGAGCTGGTCCAGTGTGCCATGACCAGGACAAAAACCACACTGCTCCTCCTGAATCTGAGGTTCGACTATTGGTCGAATTCTCCTCTCCAGCACCCTGGAATAGACCTTACCGGGGAGGCTGAGGAGTGTGATCCCCCTGTAGTTGGAACACACCCTCCGGTCCCCCTTCTTAAACAGAGGGACCACCACCCCGGTTTGCCAATCCAGGGGTACTGTCCCCGACCGCCACGCGATGTTGCAGAGACATGTCAACCAAGACAGTCCCACAACATCCAGAGACCTAAGGTATTCAGGGCGGATTTCATCCACCCTAGGAGCCTTGCCACCAACGAGCTTTCTGACCACCTCGGTGACTTCGGCCTGGGTGATGGACGAGTCCACCTCTGAGTCTCCAGTCTCTGCTTTCCTTCAGAAGATGTGACGATGGGATTGAGGAGATCCTCAAAATATTCCTTACACCGCCCAGCAAAAACTAGAAATGTGGAAATGAGAGTCATGATGTTGAATGTTGGCAGTATGACTGGTAAAGGAATAGAGCTAGATGATACTGTATAATGGAAAGGAAAAAGGTAGACACACTATGTACAAGAGCCCAAATTGAAGGTAAGTAAGGCCAGAAGCATCAAAGACAGGTTCAAACTTTATTCTCATGGTGTGAATGGGACGAGAAAGGATCATTCTGAAGGAAGAGTATATTAAGAGTGTTTTGGAAGGGAAGTGAGTGTCTGACAGGATGGTAATACAGGATATACACTTAGGACAGGATATACACTTCCGGGGTCACTGCTCATGCTGTTGACCGTTTTGGTGCTGAGAGTAGCTTGTACGTGTTTTTGTTTGTTTTTAGTTGCACGTGTGGTTTAAGTGCTGCAAGAACTTTATTATATAGTGGAGCAACTCACTGTCAGCTGCTGCAGTGTTGTTCAGCACTTCTGCGGCGTGTTTTGTGTGAGCCTTGTCACCTCACACACAGTGGACTTGCAAGCTAACGCTAATTAGCCAGCTTGTTTTTAGTGTCTATCGCTCGGAAGAATGGACTTAATAAGGACCTTGTGGATTATCACGCTTCTCATCCTCATCTTGGACTACCTGCCTTCATCACCAAATGGATGCAGCCTCCCGGACAGCTTGCGGATTACGTACACCAGGGACTTTTTGCTGGCGTTATGACTGCAGCACCGCTTGGACCAAGCTACCATCACAGCTAAGCTGCCAGAGGAGTTACATCGCAGACACCCTCACCCCCGGACGGCCGTCCCGCACAAGAAGGCAACGAGGCGGGGGAGGAAAAAGAGTGAAGTCAAAACGAGACTTAAGTGAGGAGAAGGCAAGCACCGTGCACTCCCCTCTGTGATTCTTGCAAATGTGTGCTCATTGCACAACAAGACTGATGAACTGCAAGCAAACGTTTTTCACATGTATGAATATCGGACTGCTTCTGTTCTTGCTTTCACTGAAACATGGCTGAGTGAGAGTGACAGTGATGACAGCCTGCACATTGATGGCTTCGGGTCCTCTGTGAGGTTAGACTGAGACACTGCACAGACTGGTAAACAACACGGCGGTGGCGAGCCACAAGCCCATCCAGGTGGAAGGTCATAGTTTCACTTTCCTCCTGAATGACCTCAACTCTTTCTTCACCGGATTTGAAAAGGATAACTGCCCCAAGGTGGAATCTATTGTCTCCAGTCTCAGAGCCGGCGATCCTGTCATCACCATCAGCATATGAGAGGTGGTGAAAGCACTGGAAAAGACCAAGAAAAACACTGCTCCAGGGCCAGACAACATCTGTGGGCGGACCCTATGGCACTGTGCTGAGCAGTTGGGAGGTGTGTTCCAGCACCTGTTCCAGGGCTCCTTGACCAGCAGCACAGTCCCTGTGATGTGAAAACACTCAACAGTGATTCCTATCCCGAGGAAGGGCACCACCAAGGTTCTAAATGATCTCAGACCTGTGGCTCTCGCCTCTCTGGTCAGGAAAGCTTTGGAGAGGATCATCAAAGATCACATCACTAAGGCAACTAACTCAATGATGGACCCTCTGCAATTTGCATATCAGACTGGCAGAGGTGTCAACGATGCAAAAATATTTATACTCAACACTATTCACAAGCATCTGGAGACCCCCTGCTCCTCTGCCAGACTTCTGTTTGCAGATTTCTCATCAGCATTAAATTCCATGCAGCCTCATATCCTAGCTGAAAAGCTCATGTCACATTTCCATCTGAACCATAAACTCATCCGATGGATTTTAGACTTTCTCACTAACAGGACTCAGAGGGTGTTGGTGAATCACATCCTGTCTGACACCCTCTCCACTTCCACTGGTTCTCCGCAGGGTTGTGTCCTCTCCCCACTTCTCTGCATTCTCTACACTGATGACTGCAGGTCCACCCAGCCAAACTGTCATTTTGTGAAATTTGCTCATGACACAGTCCTCCTGTCTCTGCTCTCCAGTAACATTCAGCAGCACGGCTCAGCTCTGCAGGACTTTGCCCTGTGGTGTCAAAACTCCTGTCTTGAGCTGAACATTAATAAGACCAAAGAGATGATTATAACCTTTTCATCCAAACCGAGACAGCTGGCTGAGGCTGCCACCACCATCATTCATCAGGAGCAGGTGGAGATAGCGGAGGAATATAAATACCTCAGGACACTCTTTGACAAGTCACTGAGGTTCTCCCCTAACATGGATGAATTGCTCAAGAAATGTCACCGGAGACAGTACCTTCTTAGAAAGCTGAAATCATTCAATGTAAACAAGGTCATTCTCACTACATTTTATTATGCATTCATTGAAAATGTAATCACCTTCTCTTTCACTTGCCGGTTCCACTCCATCACCCTGCAAAACAGAAACTGTCTGCTGCATGTGGCCAAGGTTTGTTCTAAAATCACTGGGCAACCTGTTCAATCTCTCACCTCTTTATGTGATCAATTGACAGTAAAAACTGCTCGCAAAATATTACATGACTCCACCCATGTGCTTTCTTCAGAGTTTGAGTGGCTCCCTTCAGGACGCAGACTTCGTTGTCCAGGCTGTCGGACTCAGAGGAGAAAGACAACCTTTATCCCCAGGGCTGTCCAGCTCCTAAATGCTAAACTTTAACCCCCTCATGGCTTGAAAGTGATGTTTGAAGCACATTTTAATAGCACTTTATAATCCAGCACTTATAACCTTTTTAGCTGTTGAATGTGGTCGCATGGTCTGTGTATTGTTGATGGCTGTGTATTGTGTGTATGCTATTTATTTATTTATTTATTTAAAGTCTTCCAAGCTACTGTTGTGCCTTTTTAAAATTGCTCCTCGGGGATAAATAAAGTGATTTGATTTGATTTAAGCGTGAAGGGGTGATGATGAATATCATCAGTGCATATGCCCCACAAATGGATTGTAAGATGGAGGATAAAAAGAACATTTCTGGAGTGAGTCATAATGTGGTAGAGATCTATCCAAGAAAGACTGACCAATGGAGTGGACTTCAATGGACATGTTGGTGAAGGGGACAGGGGTGATGAAGAGGAGATTGGTAGATGTGGCAGCAAGGAAAAGAACACAGAAGGGCAGGTGGTGGTGGATTTTGCAAAAAGAATGGAAATGGCTGTGGTGAATCTGTGTTTAAGAAGAAAGAGGAGCAGAGGGTGACAAGGAGAAGTGAAGAAAGTTGCATGTAGGTGGACTATGTCCTATGCAGGAGATGCAACCTGAGTGAAATTAAAAACAGTAAGGTGGTTGTGGCAGCAGTGTGGGATTGAGGGGTGGGAGGACATCACATGGTTTAACACCACTGGATTGTAGGATGACCTTGGACCTGAAGATTAAGAGTGAGAGTTTAGAGACAACGTCAGAGAGACAAGATTGAGATGGTTTAGATATGTAAAAAGGGGCAGTAGAAGCATGCTGAGGATGGAGCCACCATGTAGAAGGTTAAGAGGAAACCAAAGTGGAAATTCGTGGACGTGAGGAGAGAGCACAATGCAGGTGCTTGTTGTGACAAGAAGACGCAGAGGATAATGCGACATGGAGGTGGATGATCTGCTGTAGCGACGCAGAAGCCAGTAGAAGGATAAGAAAAAGATTTAGGAATTACAGTCAATGTTACTGACCAGTCCACCACAAACTAAATATAGGAATTTTGTTGATACAAATGATCAATTTTACAAGATACATCAACATTATCAAGCAGTGGCGGTTTCAGAGATTTTTTTTATTCTATTTTCAGAGGTACTATGGGGGAACTTGGCATTTTTGTGAGAGTGCTATGGGCTCGTGTGTCGCAATGGCGCTCTGCTACACCTCTGCCACATTCACAGGCATGCATACACATAGCCATATTCTGATCTGTGACAGTCACAAATGGCATACAGAATGAACAAAATCACACACAAACCTAAGCTACAAATATCCACAGACATACACATGTACTCTATAGCCTCAGGGAAAAAATGCCAAAGGCAGGCAGAGAGAAAATTTTTCACCTACCATTGATGTCCTCGTAACAGTACAATGTACCTGTTGTTGTGGTTAAGAGCAAAAACATCAAGCATCATCACAGCCCCTGGACAGCGACCAGGGACCATGATGAGGGTTAGTTGCCAGGAGTAACACCGGGTCACGAGTTTATCTGTGCCCAATGCTGTACCTCAGGTAGTTCTTTAGGCGATGCAGACTTCACTTCTTTCCAGTTCCACTCATGGATATTTGGGCACCAAAAACCAATCCATTTCAGTGATTCAATACGCCATGTGTTCTCAATCTGGTGTTGCCAACCGAAGAGCCCCCCCTACAAATCAGTCCACCCTGCCTTCACTCCGCATGCGTCATTTCGGAACGTCAGCATCGGTATTTCTAAGCGTCAGCTGCGATCCACCAATTATCACCTCGTTTCTGCTTAAAACTGCACTCCAGTCATCATCTATCTCAGCGATAGATATCTGAAGCTTTTGTACAACAATCATTTCCACATAAATTCAGCATATTTCATCATAAAAGATGGCAGACCAATCAGAGCAGCAGCATGGCAGAGTGAAATTAGGTGAGATTAGGAAATGAGGTGATTATCACCTCGTTTCTGCTTAAAACTGACTTTAGAATGAGTTAAGTGGTTTTACTTTGTCATTTGATGGGTAATAATCACATTATTCCATTTAATCGCTTTGGGAGTAGCGAGTCCATCTCAGGCGTGCTGCTGTGGTCCAAAATGACGTATGTGCAGTGAAGGCAGGGTGGACCGATTTATAGGGGGACCTTTCAGCCGGCGACACCGGTCCTCAAGGACCTCTGATTCTGCACATTTTCCATCTCACCCTGCTCTGCCACAAGCTGATTTGCTTATCCAGGTGTCTGTTAGGAGTTGATTGGCTGTGCACCTGAATTTGTGGCAGAGCAGGGACACATGTAAAATGTGCAGGTGTGAAAGCTTTTTAAAAAGCCCCAAGAGATACGTATTTAGACAGGCCTATCAGAGGTCTCAATAATTTGAATCTATTGCATCTTAGCCTTTTTATTCTATTTTATTTTTTTATTTTGGTTTTATTCTATTCTGCTGACTGTTTTTATCTTAATATTTTCTGTTTTTATTCAATTGTTTATCCTTGTTTTTTTCCTGTAGCACTTTGACATTTTTATTAATGAAAGATGCATTATAAATGAAATTTATTATCATTATTATTATCATGACATTGTTGAACATAATGTCATTGAATGTCACGTTACACTCATTTTCCGTAAAACAATCAGTTCTTTTGATGAATGTTTATTTATGTATTTATTTATTTTTATGAGTGGAATATTTATCTAATCACATGAATCTGAAAACGCCAGAAATGTCTTATTGTGGAAAGCTGAAAGGATGATGTCATCGCCCTGCCTCTGTAATATGCTGTTAACAGTGTAATTTTGCAGCGTAATTTAGCACTTTTTTTTTTCTTGTTGGTGGTGGGACACAGTGCCGGTGTTCTGTTGAGATGAGCCATCTCTGTTGTGAAAGTGTAGGTACACGGACCCACAACAGGGGGCGCTAATGAACGGACAATGGAGGAAGTCAAATCACAAAGCTTTACTGTTGTGAACACGCACAACAAACACAACAGATTACAATTATAGCGGTAAGCCGAATTCCAATGGTGTCGTGTGGGCAGGCTCGACGATACGAGACGTCTGTCCGAGTCGAACCGGAACCACCCAATTTCCTCTGCCACCGAACCCCGGGAATACTGGAGCCGCCAAGTCCCGAACTCCCAGGTGGCCACTGCCTCCGCTCGTCGGATCCGGTACTGCTGGCAAGGAACAGAAACAGTCAGGTGTGGGTGCGGCCGCACCCAGCAACACACGGGGTGGAAACACCACCTCCACCTCTACTCAAAATAGTACTGTAGGATTGGAATGTGAGTACTTATCCTACTTCGTCCAATACGGTCTTCAGCTGACCTAAGCACAAGCAACACAGTATTAATTCTCAGAATAATACAACTGGCTGAGTTCGTTACCTCCTTAGTAGAGCGATATCTCGGCAATGAGGTGGAGATGCCGTCCTGCTGATATACCTCCCTGGTGATTGACATCAGCTGTCTCAGGTGATGAGTGACAGCTGTCACCCTGGCTGCTCCTGTGAGGCGGCAGCGCCCTCCGATGTCTGGAGCCCGCACTCCAGACAGGGCGCCCTCTGGTGGTGGTGGGCCAGCAGTACCTCCTCTTCAGCGGCCCACACAACAATCTCGTTGGGACACCGGCGTCCTCGAGCTCAGTCTGAGAAATGCACCCAGAGCAAACAAACACTGAGGGACTTCTTTTAAAACCCTTAACAAGAAACTTCTATCATAAGGAATTAACTCATTTGCAGATGGCATATCCCAAAACAAGGGCGTCATGTGGAGAATCCTGGCAAAAGGTCAGATTAAAAGATTATTTAATCTGTGTGCCATCTTCTAAAGTTCTACCATCTGTTGCTACATTGATTAGCTCCATGTCTTCTCCATTTTTTGTAGAAGCGTTGCATTACAATGCTACGTACAGGCCTGACATATGTACTACAGCATTTTCACGCTGTTTCCCTGGATCTATGAAAACAGATATTTCTTGAATAGAACATTTTTGAAAATTACAAAGAAAAAGATTGTATGGGAGAAGTTCATTTTCAGTGTAGACAAGGCCTTAAAAACATGGGATGAAATTACATTAAAATAATAAATGAGGAATTATTTTCTCGAGTGTGCCATGACTAATCCATGGGGAGCTATAGCACCCCCTAGAGCCCCCCTGATGCCGCCTATGTTTCCAAGTGGTCAGTCTACTCTTGGGCTGCTGCAGTTCTAAAGGGTTAACAGGCTCCTTTTAGCAAGCAACATGATAAGCTAAAGAAAATAATATAACTGTCACATGAATGGAGTGTATTTGAGATGTTAGGTATTGCCCCATAACTGATTGTAATTTGCAATGATCTGTTTCTAGAACTGATTTTCAGTGAAGTAGGAGATAATTTTATTAAATCAGATGGTGAGCTCATAGCCACTGCCATTTTCAACATTCTTACATATGTCACCTTCAGCATGTCCACTCCATTTTCCTTTCCCTTGCCAAACCATGGAACACAGCGAGAGCAGAGAACAATCTTGCTTCTTCGAGACCCTTTGTTTTCTTATAAGTAGACATGTATACAGGCATAGAACCTCAGCCAGATCGGTGTTGGATACAGAAAAAAGAAACAAAACACCCCAGAAGGAATAAAAAATGAAAAATGAAATAAAAACCTTGCTGTTTAGATACAAAATGTTGCAAAGAAAATATAAGAAATTACTAATTCTCATGGGTTTGTGTTTACACTGTCACACAGCCCAAAGGACATGCACAAACACCAAACAACTTACAGCTATTTCAGGCAGGGTGTTGCTACAAAACAAATTATTCTCCATTATGGTGATGTGTTTCTTGACAATAGACCATTAGTGGAGGGTGGCGTGCTGTTTGGAATTCATTAGATGCTATAGTTTTATTTGCTCAGGGGAGGTCTGAGTCATTTGTCAGAAACAGAACATGTTGAAAGTTCAAGTGTCAGCTCCAAAAAAACACCTTTGCTGAATTCAACTATAGGTGTCTGTCAGGCAAGTGAACACATCATATTTTGATGTAAAGCCCTTGTTATGGAATGTCAGTTGGGTGGCCCCTGTTCACATCATTTAGTGACACCAGGGGAAATGCCAACCCTAACCTTACCCATAACCCAAATATCGATAAATGTTCCATGCTGTGTCGACAGGTGATGTGGATGTCAAAGAGATAGTTTTGCATGTTATCATGCAAAACTATGGGGAGGTGTTAGTAGGTGTTGGTGTTGGACAAGGTCCTTAATCCCCTCGGTGCTCCCGTATGTACCTTGTATGGCAGCACCCTCACATCGGGGTGAATGTGAGGTAGGGATGAGCGAGTACACTACTATTTGTATCTGTATCTGTCAAACCATCTAAAGTATCTGTGTCTGTACTTGGAGTGGGCGGGGCCTAAACTGGAAGTAGGCGTGGTTTAACCAGAAATGGGTGAGGCTTACATCTGTACATTATTTTGTCTGAAATTGATATGGATTGATCAGAAGTTGCTATATTTATTGTTTATTTGAAAACTATTTAGAGAACAGCCTCTAAATTGAGATTCAAATCAATGATTTTGATCATAAAAGTAAGATAACTATTTACAGAACAAGTTTTTATGAACTCAGAATATTTACAGAAAACCCTCAGAATTGAGATTCAATGTTTTTGATCACAATAGTAAAGGAACTATTTACAGAACAGCCTCAAAACTGAGATTCAAATCAATGATTTTGAACACAAAAGTAAGAACTGCTTACAGAACAAATTTTTAATGAACTCAGAACATTTACAGAAAACCCTCAGAATTGAGATTCAATGTTTTTGATCACAATAGTAAAGGAACTATTTACAGAACAGCCTCAAAACTGAGATTCAAATCAATGATTTTGAACACAAAAGTAAGAACTGCTTACAGAACAAATTTTTAATGAACTCAGAACATGAACATTCTTAAGTGTATGAATATTTACAGAAAAGCCTCAGAATTGAGATTCAATGTTTTTGATCACAATATTAAATTAACTATTTTATAGAACATTTTTTTTTATAAACTCAGAACATGAATATTCTTAAGTGTATGAATGAATAACAGAACAACCTCAGATTTGACATTAGGAAAGTAGTAGTAGTAGTAGGAAATTGTGAACTACTAAGTATGCATGAACAAGAGCTGTAATACTCAACACAACTTTCTTTATTATTTTTTTTTAAATTTATGATCAAACTGTGATTTTTTTCAATTATTTATTTATGTTTACTACCTAACGTTCTTGGCATTTTGATTAAGGTGTCTGTGTGTGTCTGTGTGCATGTGTGTGACTGAGTGAGAGGGAGAGAGAGAGGCTGTTCTAAAACTGTTTATTTTTTTAATAATCTGTGTGAACTTGGTGATCTATGCAAACATCCTGTGATGGCAAACAGGGAAATAATATGTCAGCCTTGTTCACTGTATTCTTCTCAAAAGCACCGCGTACAGTTCGAGCAAAAATTTCCAACTGACTTTATATCACCAGCCAGCAAACAAACAGTTAAAAAAAAAACCCAACCGGAGTGGAGGCAGTAACCAACACAACACAAGCCGTTTTCAGTTCTGTCTTGTCAAATGTACCGCGTACGATACAAAACAAGTTCACCAAGTAACTTTAAATACCATACAAACCTAAACAGAGGCAAACTGAAGAAAAATTAATGAGTACTGACACAGCAACTTGAGCTAGAGTCAAGCCAAGCACAGAGAGAGAGCAGATCCTGTCTGTGTGTGTGTGAGAAGCTGCAGAGACATCTCTGTGTAGGGAGGGGCATGCACGGTGTGTGACTGGCCAATCACAGAGTGTGAAGACAGTCAGTTTGCCAATCAGTTTTTTCCTTCAGCAGGAGCACAGATATTGATGAGTTTTACTCGGATCATGTTCGTGCTCGTCAAAATGCTTTATCCGTACCCTAATGTGAGGCATTATTTGTAAAGCGCTTTGAGCGTCTGATGCAGATGGAAAAGCACTATATAAATGCAGTCCATTTATCAGGCAGAAATTAGGTTATGGGTTATGGTCCTGACGATTCCGCTAGAGTATGCACGGTATGGTATGGTACCGGTCGGAACGGTTAAGTCTGGGTTGGTTTGCTTTCCCACCGGCAGCAACATCCTTTTGCATAACTTGCCTACAGCTTATTGCCTGCATATGCGGGACATATAAGCCATATGCTGGCATGCGTCGAAAATATTATCCATGCACCAAATTTTTTCCCAAATTGACCATACTACAATGTATGCCAGTGTGCTTCGATGTGCTCTTAACCTATACAAAGCTTCCCCGTAACTCAGTGAACGTACGCCAGTGTATTTTTAATACATCGGCATACGCAGGCTAAATCGTCACGGTGTGACTGGGCCTTTACTGTATGGTAACGTGTTACCCCATGCGTCATGAAATGGTGCAAAATGGTAAATCATTACAGACGTACTAGACGTAAGAGGTACTGACAAACCATGTAAATATGTGATGAGATGGGCATAAAAATGTTTAGGGCAAAACAGTTACTGATTAATTATTTAGAAAATTAAGTTATAACTCTGCTCTACAAATTCTGTGTAATAGTTGAACATAATTATTTAGTCATTTCACCTACAATACATTTGCATTGTTTGTCCCCATGTATTCCTCTTGTTCTACACAAGCAAACAGACCATAGGCTGACAATATCATTTCAAAGTAAACCTCAAGTGCTCCCCCTCCCCTCAAAAAAAAAGTATTGGTTTTGGAAACCAGCAGCTTAGGTGTTAGGTGTCTCAACTTCACAGACCTTGAGACAGCCAGGTATGTGAACATTGATCCTGATTCAAACATTTGAAAAGATGAGTGAGTTGGTGTTTGGATTTGCAATTAAGGGTGTACTCACACTAGACCTGGCTGCACAACTGTTCCCCCCCCCCCCCTCTCCACTCCCCCACTGGCATGTGCTCACATTGTACTCCATGTTCCAGGCCAATGTGACTTTTGTTTTGAGAAACAACCACACACCATAATATCAACTCAATCAATCAACTTTTTTTTTTATATAGCGCCAAATCACAACAAACAGTTGCCCCAAGGCGCTTTATATTGTAAGGCAAGGCCATACAATAATTATGAAAAATTATGAAAAACCCCAACGGTCAAAACGACCCCCTGTGAGCAAGCACTTGGCTACAGTGGGAAGGAAAAACTCCCTTTTAACAGGAAGAAACCTCCAGCAGAACCAGGCTCAGGGAGGGGCAGTCTTCTGCTGAGACTGGTTGGGGCTGAGGGAAAGAACCAGGAAAAAGACATGCTGTGGAGGGGGGCAGAGATCGATCACTAATGATTAAATGCGGAGTGATGCATACAGAGCAAAAAGGGAAAGAAACAGTGCACCATGGGAACCCCCCCACAGTCTACGTCTAAAGCAGCATAACCAAGGGATAGTCCAGGGTCACCTGATCCAGCCCTAACTATAAGCCTTAGCGAAAAGGAAAGTTTTAAGCCTAATCTTAAAAGTAGAGAGGGTATCTGTCTCCCTGATCTGAATTGGGAGCTGGTTCCACAGGAGAGGAGCCTGAAAGCTGAAGGCTCTGCCTCCCATTCTACTCTTACAAACCCTAGGAACTACAAGTAAGCCTGCAGTCTGAGAGCGAAGCGCTCTAATGGGGTAATATGGTACTACGAGGTCCCTAAGATAAGATGGGACCTGATTATTCAAAACCTTGTAAGTAAGAAGAAGAATTTTAAATTCTATTCTAGAATTAACAGGAAGCCAATGAAGAGAGGCCAACACGGGTGAGATATGCTCTCTCCTTCTAGTCCCCGTCAGTACTCTAGCTGCAGCATTTTGAATTAACTGAAGGCTTTTTAGGGAACTTTTAGGACAACCTGATAATAATGAATTACAATAGTCCAGCCTAGAGGAAATAAATGCATGAATTAGTTTTTCAGCATCACTCTGAGACAAGACCTTTCTGATTTTAGAGATATTGCGTAAATGCAAAAAGGCAGTCCTACATATTTGTTTAATATGCGCTTTGAATGACATATCCTGATCAAAAATGACTCCAAGATTTCTCACAGTATCACTAGAGGTCAGGGAAATGCCATCCAGAGTAAAGATCTGGTTAGACACCATGCTTCTAAGATTTGTGGGGCCAAGTACAATAACTTCAGTTTTATCTGAGTTTAAAAGCAGGAAATTAGAGGTCATCCATGTCTTTATGTCTGTAAGACAATCCTGCAGTTTACTAATTGGTGTGAGCCCTCTGGCTTCATGGATAGATAAAGCTGGGTATCATCTGCGTAACAATGAAAATTTAAGCAATACCGTCTAATAATACTGCCTAAGGGAAGCATGTATAAAGTGAATAAAATTGGTCCTAGCACAGAACCTTGTGGAACTCCATAGTTAACTTTAGTCTGTGAAGGAGATTCCCCATTTACATGAACAAACTGTAATCTATTAGACAAATATGATTCAAACCACCGCAGCGCAGTGCCTTTAATACCTATGACATGCTCTAATCTCTGTAGTAAAATTTTATGGTCAACAGTATCAAAAGCAGCACTGAGGTCCAACAGAACAAGCACAGAGATAAGTCCACTGTCCGAAGCCATAAGAAGATCATTTGTAACCTTCACTAATGCTGTTTCTGTACTATGATGAATTCTAAAACCTGACTGAACCTCTTCAAATAGACCATTCCTCTGCAGGTGATCAGTTAGCTGTTTTACAACTACCCTCTCAAGAATCTTTGAGAGAAAAGGAAGGTTTGGAGATTGGCCTATAATTAGCTAAGATAGCTGGGTCAAGTGATGGCTTTTTAAGTAATGGTTTAATTACTGCCACCTTAAAAGCCTGTGGTACATAGCCAACTAACAAAGATAAGTTGATCATATTTAAGATTGAAGCATTAAATAATGGTAGGACTTCCTTGAGCAGCCTGGCAGGAATGGGATCCAATAAACATGTTGATGGTTTGGATGAAGTAACTAATGAAAATAACTCAGAGAGAACAATCGGAGAGAAAGAGTCTAACCAAATACCGGCATCACTGAAAGCAGCCAAAGATAACGATACATCTTTGGGATGGTTATGAGTAATTTTTTCTCTAATAGTCAAAATTTTGTTAGCAATGAAGTCATTACTAGCTAAAGTTAATGGAATACTCAGCTCAATAGAGCTCTGACTCTTTGTCAGCCTGGCTACAGTGCTGAAAAGAAACCTGGGGTTGTTCTTATTTTCTTCAATTAGTGATGAGTAGAAAGATGTCCTAGCTTTACGGAGGGCTTTTTTATAGAGCAACAAACTCTTTTTCCAGGCTAAGTGAAGATCTTCTAAATTAGTGAGACGCCATTTCCTCTCCAACTTACGGGTTATCTGCTTTAAGCTACGAGTTTGTGAGTTATACCACGGAGTCAGACACTTCTGATTTAAAGCTCTCTTTTTCAGAGGAGCTACAGCATCCAAAGTTGTCTTCAATGAGGATGTAAAACTATTGACGAGATACTCTAACTCCCTTACAGAGTTTAGGTAGCTACTCTGGAGATACTCTAACTCCCTTACAGAGTTTAGGTAGCTACTCTGCTCTGTGTTGGTATATGACATTAGAGAACATAAAGAAGGAATCATATCCTTAAACCTAGTTACAGCGCTTTCTGAAAGACTTCTAGTGTAATGAAACTTATTCCCCACTGCAGGGTAGTCCATCAGGGTAAATGTAAATGTTATTAAAAAATGATCAGACAGAAGGGAGTTTTCAGGGAGTACTGTTAAGTCTTCTATTTCCATACCATAAGTCAAAACAAGATCTAGATATGATTAAAGTGGTGGGTGGACTCATTTACTTTTTGAGCAAAGCCAATAGAGTCTAATAATAGATTAAATGCAGTGTTGAGGCTGTCATTCTCAGCATCTGTGTGGATGTTAAAATCGCCCACTATAAGTATCTTATCTGAGCTAAGCACTAAGTCAGACAGAAGGTCTGAAAATTCACAGAGAAACTCACAGTAACGACCAGGTGGACGATAGATAATAACAAATAAAACTGGTTTTTGGGACTTCCAATTTGGATGGAAAAGACTAAGAGACAAGCTTTCAATGAATTAAAGCTCTGTCTAGGTTTTTGATTAATTAATAAGCTGGAATGGAAGATTGCTGCTAATTCTCCGCCCCGGCCCGTACTACGAGCATTCTGACAGTTAGTGTGACTCGGGGGTGTTGACTCATTTAAACTAACATATTCATCCTGCTGTAACCAGGTTTCTGTTAGGCAGAATAAATCAATATGTTGATCAATTATTATATCATTTACCAACAGGGACTTAGAAGAGAGAGACCTAATGTTTAATAGACCACATTTAACTGTTTTAGTCTGTGGTGCAGTTGAAGGTGCTATATTATTTTTTCTTTTTGAATTTTTTGCTTAAATAGATTTTTGCTGGTTATTGGTGGTCTGGGAGCAGGCACCGTCTCTACAGGGATGGGGTAATGAGGGGATGGCAGGGGGAGAGAAGCTGCCAGAGAGGTGTATAAGACCACAGCTCTGCCTCCTGGTCCCAACGCTAGACAGTCACAGTTTGGAGGATCCAAGAAAATGGGCCAGATTTCTAGAAATGAGAGCTGCTCCATCTAAAGTGGGATGGATGCCGTCTCTCCTAACAAGACCAGGTTTTCCCCAGAAGCTTTGCCAATTATCTATGAAGCCCACCTCATTTTTTGGACACCACTCAGACAGCCAGCAATTCAAGGAGAACATGCGGCTAAACATGTCACTCCCGGTCCTGATTGGGGAGGGGCCCAGAGAAAACGACAGAGTCCGACATTGTTTTGCAAAGTTACACACCGATTTAATGTTAATTTTAGTGACCTCCGATTGGCATAACCGAGTGTCATTACTGCCGACGTGAATTACAATCTTACCAAATTTACGCTTAGCCTTAGCCAGCAATTTCAAATTTCCTTCAATGTCGCCTGCTCTGGCCCCCGGAAGACAACTGACAATGGTTGCTGGTGTCGCTAACCTCACATTTCTCAAAACAGAGTCGCCAATAACCAGAGTTTGATCCTCGGCGAGTGTATCGTCGAGTGGGGAAAAACGGTTAAAGATGTGAACGGGTTGACGGTGTACACGGGGCTTCTGTTTAGGGCTACGCTTCCTCCTCACAGTCACCCAGTCAGCCTGCTTTCCCGACTGCCCGGGATCTGCCAGGGGGGAACTAACGGCGGCTAAGCCACCTTGGTCCGCACCGACTACAGGGGCCTGGCTAACTGTAGAATTTTCCACGGTGCGGAGCCGAGTCTCCAATTCGCCCAGCCTGGCCTCCAAAGCTACGAATAAGCTGCACTTATTACAAGTACCGTTACTGCTAAAGGAGGCCGAGGAATAACTAAACATTTCACAACCAGAGCAGAAAAGTGCGGGAGAGACAGGAGAAGCCGCCATGCTAAATCGGCTAAGAGCTAGTAGCTACGCAACCTAGCGGATTCCTAAAAACACGCAAAGTGAATAATGTGTAAATAATTTAGAGGTGATTCAGCAGAAGGAGTGCTTTAGTTAAGGCACCAGACAGGCCATGAAGCAGCACAAGTAACGCACGGCAACAGCGAACGCACGACAACGGTGCAAAAATAAAATAAAAATAAAATAATAATAAAGGAGTATATCAGTGAAACATTACTGAGTTTAGCCCAATTCAGATGAGATTAGTTTTATATGGAGAAGTGAAATCCTTTATTATTTATTATTATGGAATAGCACAGGATGAGAAAATTTGATATAAATGACAGGGATGGGAGTGGCTAATCAATAAAAAGAAAGACTAAACTTAGCAGGCTACTGTGATTTCTTCTTTGTTCTTAGGTCTGTGAGAAAATGGGTTTGTATCAACAGTATCTATCATGTAGCTTCAAATTATCTGTCGTCTGTCAGCATTACTTTTTTATTGGCTGTATATGCTCTGAACAGAGGTGCACAGACTTGAGCTGTAATATACACTCAACAAAAATATAAACGCAACACTTTTGGTTTTGCTCCCATTTTGTATGAGATGAACTCAAAGATCTAAAACTTTTTCTACATACACAATATCACCATTTCCCTCAAATATTGTTCACAAACCAGTCTAAATCTGTGATAGTGAGCACTTCTCCTTTGCTGAGATAATCCATCCCACCTCACAGGTGTGCCATATCAAGATGCTGATTAGACACCATGATTAGCGCACAGGTGTGCCTTAGACTACCCACAATAAAAGGCCACTCTGAAAGGTGCAGTTTTATCACACAGCACAATGCCACAGATGTCCCAAGATTTGAGGGAGCGTGCAATTGGCATGCTGACAGCAGGAATGTCAACCAGAGCTGTTGCTCGTGTATTGAATGTTCATTTCTCTACCATAAGACGTCTCCAAAGGCGTTTCAGAGAATTTGGCAGTACATCCAACTAGCCTCACAACCGCAGACCACGTGTAACCACACCAGCCCAGGACCTCCACATCCAGCATGTTCACCTCCAAGATCATCTGAGACCAGCCACTCGGACAGCTGCTGAAACAATCTGTTTGCATAACCAAAGAATTTCTGCACAAACTGTCAGAAACCGTCTCAGGGAAGCTCATCTGCATGCTCGTCGTCCTCATCGGGGTCTCGACCTGACTCCAGTTCGTCGTCGTAACCAACTTGAGTGGCAAATGCACACATTCGCTGGCATTTGGCACGTTGGAGAGGTGTTCTCTTCACGGATGAATCCCGGTTCACACTGTCCAGGGCAGATGGCAGACAGCGTGTGTGGCGTCGTGTGGGTGAGCGGTTTTCTGATGTCATTGTTGTGGATCGAGTGGCCCATGGTGGCAGTGGGGTTATGGTATGGGCAGGCGTCTGTTATGGACGAAGAACACAGGTGCATTTTATTGATGGCATTTGAATGCACAGAGATACCGTGACAAGATCCTGAGGCCCACTGTTGTGTCATACATCCAAGAACATCACCTCATGTTGCAGCAGGATAATGCACGGCCCCATGTTGCAAGGATCTGTACACAATTCTTGGAAGCTGAAAATGTCCCAGTTCTTGCATGGCCGGCATACTCACCGGACATGTCACCCATTGAGCATGTTTGGGATGCTGTGGACCGGCGTATATGACAGCATGTCCCAGTTCCTGCCAATATCCAGCAACTTCGCACAGCCATTGAAGAGGAGTGGACCAACAATCCACAGGCCACAATTGACAACCTGATCAACTCTATGCGAGGAGATGTGTTGCACTGCATGAGGCAAATGGTGGTCACACCAGATACTGACTGGTATCCCCCCCCAATAAAACAAAACTGCACCTTTCAGAGTGGCCTTTTATTGTGGACAGTCTAAGGCACACCTGTGCACTAATCATGGTGTCTAATCAGAATCTTGATATGGCACACCTGTGAGATGGGATGGGTTATCTCAGCAAAGAAGAAGTGCTCACTATCACAGATTTAGATTGGTTTGTGAACAATATTTGAGGGAAATGGTGATATTGTGTATGTGGAAAAAGTTTTAGATCTTTGCGTTCATCTCATACAAAATGGGAGCAAAACCAAAAGTGTTGCGTTTATATTTTTGCTGAGTGTATGTGAACAAAGGGATACAGAAGTTTGACATAAAATATGAGTGCTTATGCTTATGACTGCTTATATCTCTGCTGCAGGCAAGGTGACTGAGCACTTCCATACTTGAAATAAACAGCAGAAAACTCCTTTGCACAAGATATAATACTGCATCTGTTCACAATGGTCTAGGTGGGTTGCTACTCACGGATGTAGTGCAGTGACACAAAGCACAAGCTCATGTTCCCAGGATTGACCCAATCTGTTTAAATCTAGATATGCAAAGGTATCTGCAAACCTTGCAAACCCCCACCAATCAACAAAGTTCCGTCTTTGTGGAAGATATCTGAGAAAGTAAAAGTCATATTTTGAACCATGGTGGTGTGGTCATGGTTGCTACTATAATGTTTGATAAAGGTATGATCTCTGCATACCTTTTAGTTAATTTTTGCTTTCCTTCAGTTTTTTTTAATCATACATACACTGCAAATTTAAAATCAGAAATTTAAAACCATCAGTTAAAACAAATACTCTACTAGTGGCTCCCATTGTTAAAACATTTTAAAAGTACTCTGAACTGCGAGTGTATTTGGCTCACTCATACAGTGTAATAAATTAAAAATGTTCATAAACCACATCTTCAGACAATGAATGGAAGCCAGAGTTGTTTCCATGGAGACCTGCTGAAAATTTGCCCAGTGCACACAAAGCTGCCAAAGGCGGGGTTTAAATCTACAGTGTAAAGATAAGGAAACAGCATTACCTCTGGACCACCTCAAAAACTCTCTTCTTTATCACTCACTCATGGACTGGATTAAAATAACGCTTGTAGAGCATTGAATTAAGCCAATCACAATGTTAGTTCACACTATGTAAGTAAAGCAATATCTGTAAAGTACCAATAATCTGAGTCATCTCAAGGTGCTACACACATGCAAACCACATTTGTGACAGTAGTAAAGAAAAACATACTTTTTTTTTTTGATTATAGGAAGAAACCTTAAGCAGAAGAGACTCAGTGGGGTGACCATCTGCTTTAGGCATACTAACAAAATAAACTAAAATAACTGCAAATCATGTCATGAAGGAAATTATGCAGTTAAGTAACCATATACAGTCCAGTGTTCAGAGTGAAATAATTAAAAGTTAACCGGGAGGCAAAAGTGACAGTCTTATTAAATATAGACCATCTCCAGACACCCCGCCCCACACACACACATATATATACAATGCCCTCACATCAAGGTTACAATATAAGCTGCATGAAGAGTTGTATTCCAACATGATCTTTTATGAGTGCAGCCCAAGCATGTCATTTTAGTCTACACCCAAAGTGATCAAATGGATTAATGGGATTATTAACCATCAGATGACAAGGTAAAACCTCTTAAATCATTCAAAAGTCAGTTTTAAGAAGAAACAAGGCCGTTTTAAGCAAAAACAAGGCAATAATTGGCGAGTCGCTACTGATGCTCTGAAATGATGTAGGTGCCGCAGCAGCTGCTGTGCATTCTGCTCAGTGCGTCATCTTTTATTATGAAATAATGCTGAATTTATGTGGAAATGATTGTTGTACCAAAGCTTCAGATATCTGTCCCTGAGATATTTGACAACTGGAGTACAGTTTTAAGGAGAAAAGAGGTGATAATCAGTGAATTGCTGGTGACGCTCAGAAATGATGCTGCTGAGCTATGAAATGACGCATGTACACATGGACCGATAACCAGTTTCGCACTATACCACGGTATGAAAAAGCCACGGTATCAAAACCACTAAAATTTCCTTTATACCATCCCTACTGTATGAGCGGGTTATGAGAATTCTTGACAGGCAGAGGCAGCCGCTGCCGCCCTTCACCCTTCCGCGCACCTCTGTCTCTGTTTACAAACAGACAGCAAATGTTAGCTAGCTCTGCATCATGGCTGAAGGAGGCGAAGCCTGTACTGAACTTTTCCCTCCGTCTAAAAGGACCAAGTCGACTGTATGGGATTACTCTGGCTACTAATTTAATAGAAGAAGTTACCGGCTTTTTCATTGTGTTTTCCACAGAATAGCCCTTCAAACCAAAAACAATGACAACAAAGCACCATAGCTATGGCCTATGTTGGACTTGGAGTGATTCAAGATACCCGCAAAGGATTACATGGAAGGAGAAAACTTTATCCCATCTTTGAAACCACTACAAGCGGTGAACTCGAGTCATGCTTGTGGTCGACCAAATTTCTCCCACAAACATGTCAAGAAGGACAAATACATCTAATCCAAGCACT
The DNA here is from genome assembly GCF_902500255.1 of Thalassophryne amazonica. Lineage (NCBI taxonomy): Eukaryota > Metazoa > Chordata > Actinopteri > Batrachoidiformes > Batrachoididae > Thalassophryne > Thalassophryne amazonica. Next base: position 50,278,826 of record NC_047108.1, on the reverse strand, counting down.
TTGTTGGTAAAACTGGGCCAAGTATTGAGCATCCAGAGTCCGGACCTTATTCCAGCCACATTTCTCCTTAAGCAAGTAAGTCATGTTTCCCACGGGGCAAATGCTACATGTCTAAAAGAGAGACTATCATTTTGGTATTTTCTCTAAAGTTATCAGTGGTATAGTGCTCGTAGCGGTAGACATCGCGTCAATTAATGCGCCTGAATCACGCATGCTGCATATGCGAATAGCCATAATGTTGTTAAAGCACATTTTAAAGCTATATATAATATTGTGAAACCGCAGTATTTTTGCCCACGGTTATCATACCATCCAAATCTCATACCAGCCCATGCGTAGATGCATGCGCAGTGAAGGCAGGGTGGACCAATTTTTAGGGGGGACCATTCAGCCTGCGACACGGCATTCATCTGTGTGAATCACAGATCCTCCACCAAGTGCTGACAAGCCAACTAACAGCCCTTCAAGCTCACACACAACAGTTAATCGGTGGATGAGCCCATCAACTCCCCCAGCATAGGTCATCACTCCCCCAATGTAATAGTGGCATCCTAGTCGCAATGGTCATACTGCATCAGTGATAAAATTATTCTACTTCATAACACCAATCTGGGTCTCCTCTTAACTATGTTCAAGGTCACATAGAAAGTTGGATATTATAAGTCCATATATGACATCCTATCCACGTCTAATTGCAACCATGAGTCTATTGGGACAGTTAAAGGAGTTCAACAGTTATGATCCTGGGACCTACTGTTTCAATTGTTTTGGGTTAATTTTTGGACTCAGAACCAAAAGACTTCAATCAGTTAGTTTGAGTATGAAAACTGTCAGCTATATGGAGGACATGTATACCCCAAACAGATATATTAGACATGTCAGGAAGCATGGAGCATTTCCCTGTGAATGTGCATGTGCATATTTATCAGTAAATGTAAAGAGAAGTTTTAAAGTGAATGATTAGAAAGGCAGCTGAACATTCACCCGCAGCAACCCAGTGAAAGTCCATAAAGTCAAAATCTGATTAATGTTTTTTTTTAATCCACTGCACATTCGTGTTTTGTTTGTTTTGTACCAGTGATGTAGCAACATCTATTTTCTTTTGCAAACGATTGCAAAAGATACTTCGGATGAAGATATCCAAGGCCTGAGGCCCAATCAAAGTCAAAAGGTCACCAGCAGTCAAAAACAGATTTAGCAATTACTTGGAAAAATACTCGGAAGGGAACACTGACAAAGAAAGTCAAAATGACAGGCTCAGACTAGACGTTCTGCCAAAGATGTGCTTGAGAGCCCATGCCATCACAGAAGTGGTTGCAGGTGGTGCACAGGCGTAACAATTTAGCCCCAGAAGAAGCACTTCATGGAGTGGTGCAAGCTGGCTATCAGAGCCCTCAGAAGATGGACAGAAGGGGAGAAACCATTACACCGTTCTCATCAGACAACAACCGGGAAATGAAAGAGTACACTATCAGATAGGTCGATAGCTCGATAGGTTCCTAAATTATAATATGCTATAATTTGCACATTGCACAGGATGACAGTATCACTATGTAGAATTAAAAACATATAATCAACATCATCATCATCATCATCATCATCATCTATTTTATTTGAGCAGAGGATAAGAAATACAGAAAACAGAAAAAAAACAGAAAACAATTTAACAATAACATAAAAAACAAAAAACTGAATTTACTATTAACTCAGGACATTGAATCTGCTCAAAAAGGAGTGGGAGGAAGAAAACTTATTTAATCCCACCCCTTTATTCAAATTTAACATAAAGTGCATAGCTGCTTCCCGTCAATTAGATAGAAAATTAAGAAAATAATACATTTAAATACTTGTAAATTCCCACAATAGATACCAACAGCAGCAAGAAAACAATACCAATATAATAAACAAGCGACAAGCACAGACCAACAATGGTAAGAAATCAACGATACCAGTTACGGCAAAGAAAACAAACATATGATGCTCATACCAACAATGGTAAGAAAACAACAATACCAATTACGGTAAGAAAGCAAACATATAAAAAACATACCAACAATGATAAGAGACAACAATACCATTATGATAAAGAACCAAACATATGAAAGAAAGAAACATATAATGCACAACCAACAATTGTGATACAGAGTCATGAGCCATGAATGTAAAATGGCATTTATTGTTAAGTCTCAATCATTCCTATACCGATCCCAGACCCTCTGTTTATAATGTGACTTGAATTCATGAATGTTTTGGCATTGCTTGAGTCTGACGTCCAAACCATTCCATAGCTTTGCTCCACATACAGACACACAAAAATTTTCCGAGTGGTTCTAACTTTTAATAATGTGAATTTGGCAAACCTCTAAGATTATGAGCACACTCTTTAACTGAGAAGAACTTTAGAATGTTACTTGGCAGTGACTTGTTAAATACCTTGAATAGAATCTGTAATGTAGAATATTTTACAAGATCTTTAATTTAAGCAATTTGATTGCATAAAAAGATTATTGCTATGTTCTAAAATCCAACTTTATGTATGATCCTTATTGCTCGTTTTTGTAGTATAAATAGTGGCTGTGTTGAACATTGATAGTTGTTACCCCACACTTCAACACAATATGTTAAGTATGGGAGGAACTAAGGAACAGTATAATGTACGGAGTGCATTATGATCAAGAAATTGCTTTACCTTATTCATAATAGAGAGGCTTTTTGAAATGTCATTTTATGTGTCTGATGTGGGCTTTCCATGTTAATTTACTGTCTATTATTACTCCTAAAAATTTGTTTTCAGCTAAATTTTCAATTTGGACACTGTCTATGCATATTTGTAATTTAGATTTAACCTTATAATTACCAAATATCATTGCTTTTGTTTTATTTAAATTTAATGATAATTGTTACTGTCCATCCATTTTTTTTATTTTACTTAGTTCGTCATTTACAGTATTTATAAGTTCATTATAATTGTCACTACTGTAGAATATATTTGTATCATCAGCGAATAATATTAGTTTCAGTGATCTAGATGCATTAAAAATGTCATTAATATACATATTAAACAATTTGGGACCCAACACTGCCCCCTGGGGGACAACACCACAAGCAATGCCAAGACATTCAGATTTGTAATTTCCCATTTCCACGTATTGGACCCTATCTGTAAGATAACTTTTATCCAATTTCCTGCAACTCCTCTGATACCATAATTCTCTAATTTTGTTGATTAAAATTGAATGGTTTAATTGTATCAAATGCTTTTTTAAGATCAATGAATATTCCAACAGCATATCTTTTTCTGTCCAATGCATTAGTAATTTCTTCTATGCCTCAATAACAGCCATTGAAGTGGTTCTTTTCTTTCTAAGCCATATTGACCTTCGTTTATTAACTGATATTTTTCTATGAATTTTCCAAACGAGAGTCAACCAATTTTTCTAGGATTTTTGAAAACTGTGGGGAGTAAAGAAATTGGTCTATAATTGGTAAAATATGGTTGTTGTCATTTTTGTACAGTGGTATGACTTTTGCAATTTTCATTTTTTCCGGAACACATCCAGTTTGGAATGACAAATTACAGATATAGGTCAGAGGTTTTGAAATGTTGTTGATGACTTTTTTGACTAATACCATGTCTATATCGTGACAGTCTGTAGACAGTTTGTTTCTGCATTTATTAACAATGTCTTTTATTTCCTGTTCATTTGTTGCTGAAAGAAAAATTGAATTTATGTTTCTTTTTATAGTTTCATTAGACTGCTGAATTCCTGGATTTGGGATTTCAGCTGCCAAATCAGGGCCAACTTTACAAAAATGTATTAAAACATTCACTATATTATTCATGTTGTAATCATGAACATTTTTATCAATAAAATAATCTGGATATCTTGTATTGGAAGATCCTGGTTTAATTAGGTTGTTCAAAATGTTCAAGTTCTTTGATGTTGTTTTTATTTTTTTGTAGAATTTCATCATAGTACAACTTTTTACTTATTCGGATGACTTCTGTTAATTTGTTTTATATACTTTATATCTTATTCAGCTTCTTTGTTTTTGAATTAATAAATATTTTATAAAGGCTGTTTTTCTTTTTGCAGGCTTTTAATATTCCTTTAGTTAGCCAAGGACATTTATTGTATCTTTTATTTTTATAGTATTCTTTAAGGGGACAATGTTTTTTATACAACGTGCAGAAAATATCTATAAAATTGCTATATGCACCATCTACATCTGACTCACTGTAGACTGTACTCCAGTGTTGTGTACTTAAACTGCTGTTGAAGGCATTTATTGTTTCTTCTGTTCTTATTCGTTTATGGACTACTTCTCTGTCATGATTAGTTTTTTTAAAGTCACAGTCATAAACAATAAAAACAGGTAAGTGATCAGTGATATCACATATGAACAGGCCACTTATAACTTGATTTTCAATAATATTCGTAAAGATATTATCGATTATTGTGGCACTGTGAGATGTTATTCTACTTGGTTTTGTAATTGCTGGATAAAGGGACATACTATACATTGTGTCAGAAAAAGCATCTATTGATTTCAGTTTTTCAGGATTCAAAAGATCTATATTAAATCCCCACAGACAAATATATTTTTAGTACTTATTTCCGAGAACATTTTTTCCATTTGTTCATTAAAAATGTCAATTCTTGAACCAGGTGACCGATATACACAACTTACAATAATATTTTTTCTCTTTTTGTTGTCTATTTCGACTGTCAGACATTCCATTACTCCATCTATTGTTACTGACATACTTTCTACAACCGTAAACTGAATTGTTTTATGAATATATAATGCAACACCACCTCCTGTTTTGTATTTTCTGTTTACATAATGCAACTCATAATCATCTAAATCAAAATCAATACCTTTTTCCTTTTGTAACCAGGATTCTGATATGGCAATAATACTAAATGGTGATATAAACTGCAAATATTCCTTTATAGAGTTAAAATTAGTGTACAAACTTCGGCTGTTGAAATGTATGATTGACAATTTGTCGTCCGAAGTTGTAACATTTGTATACTGGTCTTGTGTATAGTAATCACAGTTCATATTTATTGAAACAAGAAGGTCAGTTTCATTTTCCTGATCTTGTGTGTTGTGCTCAGTATATTTAAATGTTTCCAGTTCCTTTTGTTTAAATTGTAAGATTCTCTGTAACAAATCTGTATCTTTGTTGTTCTTTGGTGTGAATATGTTTGTTGTAATGTTCATGGTGGTGTATAGAGTCTCATCTACAAACACGTTGATTTTTTAACCCATTTTAAAGTGCATTTGCCTTTATGAATATGCAATTTGAGGTTTGTCCGCATGAGTGAGCAAAATGCTAGGAGGGAACATGCAAATAGGTGAGGTTTGCACATACAAAATGTTTTTCAACGTCAAAAGGGAATTTAGTGGGTCATGATTTTGTCTGTATTTTGCAAGTTTGAAGCTTTGGTGTTAATTTAAAAAAAAATCATTGTAATAATCCAAGAGATTAATGTTTATCTATATAAGAAACCCAGTGGCCTCTGTGTAAGTGCGTGCCTGTGACTTTGATCACAGAGAAGCTGGGGGAAGCTGACATTTGCCGTTTTGGTACTCTTATGTATTTTTGGTCAAGGATGAACACAGCGAAAACAGAAAGTTGACAGGACTAATGTTTTTGGAGAAATTAAGGATATTAACAACAGTGAACAATGGATGTTGATATCACCATGAATGAGTCCCTGGTAACCAGACTCAAGATCTAAACAAAGGAAATATGTCAAGCTTGCCAGTTGTAAAACAGGACATCAACTAAATGTGCCAAATAATAAATACAATTATTCACAAAAAATTTCTCATCTTAATTCCCTGGACTTTCAGTAAAATCATGATAGAATCTTTGCATAATTTATTACCACCCATGAAAAATGTCAGCTATCCATTTCTTCTGTATTTCTTGAAGAACAAATGTCTTCATACGTAACAGGTGAACCAGAGCACATTTTGGTGAAATTCTGATGATTACAGTCACTGATGTGCCATGCTGTGTCGCACAAGTAAACAAACAAGCATTCACATTTCAGGGTCTGTGTGAGTTGATGCACGCACATCTGTATGCACTGTGTGTGCAGTCTATAGTGTGCGTTACTGTGCACATTTAAAAAAAGATCAACAAAATATACTGCTATTTGCATCCTGAGCTATCTTCTATGAATATTAGATCAGGAGAAAGAGGTGCCTTGCAACTGCATCCAGTAATGTAAATAGCTGATTTTATTTCATTTTATGCTTAAACATGCACAAAATCCTCATTTACATACTGTTGTCTACATCACATTGCGTTTACTCTTAAATCACGAGCAAAACTCTGTTCACGTAACGCCCAAAAGTTTGGATTGCCCACACAATTTTGCACCCCTTATTGAGAAACTTAGTAAATCTGTCCCAAAAGGTCAGAATAACAACAAAACAAAAATGGCAGAACAATTTACACAAAAACTCAGTGATCTTGTCTACAATTATGTCTTTGTGCTGGTTTGAAATGAATAATACACCACTAGAGCCGGTGTGAGTTAATCAGCAAAATCAGGAAACAATTCCAGTGCACACCTGTGAGGAGGTTGGGTCTTTTCTGGTGCAGAGCTTGCAGAGCTCTGGTGCAGTGGAATACACATTTTAACCTTTACATATACATACGTGGCCTTTCTGTGTGGAGTTTGCATGTTCAGGTGCACAATAAGAGAAGGTTCTGTGGGCTGCAAACTTTTTTTTACCTTAGGGACACAAAGTAGTCCTGTGCCCTGAGAACGCAGAGCACGGGCTGGTTAAATAGGGTGTAATTAGATCAGCTAGTTTGGGAGTCACAATCCATTAATAATTTTATAAGTTAGTAACAGAACCTTAAAATCAGACCTCACAGCGACGGGAAGTCAATGAAGGGAGACCAAAATTGGTGTAATGTGGTCAAACTTTCTGCTTCTGGTCAAGATTCTCTGCATCAGTCATAGACAGGATGGGACAAAGCTTCGCTATGATACAAAGGTGGAAGAAAGCAGTCCTGGTAGTTTCTCTGATCGTGAGTCAAAGGACAACATGGGATCAAAAGTCAACCCAAGGTTCCTTACTTTGACAGTGTGATGTATGACGCATCAGTCTATGTTAAGCTTTTGCTGGTCAAACTGATGTCAATGTCTCAGTGGACCAAGAACCATCATTTGAGTCTCCTCTGAATTTAAAAGGAAGAAATTGCTAGACATCTAACTTCTCACTGAAGCAAGGCAATCCTCCGAGATTACCGGCAGTTATCAGCATGTACAACTGAGCATCATCAGTATAGCAGTCAAAAGCAATCTGATAACATTACAGTATATGCCCAAGGAGTGCTATACGGCGCATCCAGAAAGTATTCACAGCGCTTCACTTTTTCCCCATTTTTTTCTGTTACAGCCTTATTCCAAAATAGGGCTGCCACAACTAGTCGACTAGTCACGACTATGTCGACTATGGGAACCGTCGACAACTAATTTATTAGTCGACGAGTCGTTTATTTTATTTAAGTCTTTGTTTTTCTGTCAATTCATAGTTTTAGGCAGCGAGCCGTCCTGCCATCATTTGGACGTTCAAATTTTGGGAAAGATGGCCGATTAAAATAGTAGCTGTCTTGTTCAAAGCTGTTTAAAATGCACAGTTTACCGACGGAGCTGTCGGTGTGTGTGTGTGTGTGTGTGTGTGTGTGTGTGTGTGTGTGTGTGTGTGTGTGTGTGTGTGCACGGAGTCAACTGGCTGCAGACTGCGAGCGAGGGAACCATCAGTGCACTTGAGACAGGGAGCGGGGAGCAGAGAGAGAGGATATTAACCTGAGAGAACACATGAAAAAAAAAAAACACAACAAAACCAAACCGTGGAGCTGCCTTTACTTCTCTTTCCACTTTCTCTACCCGCGCGGTTCTGATGGCACCATCCTGTTTACACCATGTGCGCGTCGTATACTGAATTTATGTGATCATGAGATGAAATAAATGGTCAAATATCCTTAAAACATCCTTAAAAAATGAGAATATATAAATGAACTGACCAAAAATTACGCATACACGAGTTAAAATAAAACCCTGCTGTGGAGAAGCTGATGTTCAGAGGCACAGATCACAAAAAGCAGGTGAGAATGCTGAACTTTAACAGCTGTTATTTTCCAAAGGTATGTATTTATTCAGTCTTAAGCTTAATGCAGTCTTCAACCACAAAACGTGACTGATGAGGAGAAAGAAAAATGACTTTTAAAAATGACTTCATCACACTAAATGAACTGGAGTCAGAATAAAAATACAAGCAGCTGATTTTTGTTATTTTTCAAAGTTATTATAAGCTGCAGCTGTTGGGGAAAGTGTAGTGACACGGACCCACAACAGGGGGCGCAAATGAACGGTCAATAGATGAGCCAAAAGGTAACAATTTAATGTTGTGAATGTGCACAACGACTATACAGACAATCTCAGAATATGATGGCAGTCAATACACAAAGGTGACGTGTGGGCAGGCTCGAGGATAGAAGACGTCTGTCCTGAGAAGAGCTGGAACCACACGATTTCCGCCGCCACCGAACCTGGTGAATACTGGAGCCGCCAAGTCCCGAATTCCCAGCTGATCACCGTCCCCGACTGTCGGATCTGGTACTGCTGGTGAGGAGCACAAACAGTGAGATGTGGGTGTGTGCACACCCAGTAACAAAAACAGTCAGAAGGTGGAAAGTCACCTCCACCTCTAATCACACACACGTGCAGCTCCTGTTAACCACTTATCTGGTTGGAGTGTGAAGCGAAGCCGTCGCTGATCACACCAAACGCCAATCCCACAGATAAGAAAACACTTACAGGAAAACGGCTGCAAAGAAGTTCAGACTGTTAGTCAGTGTTTTCAGTTTAGCAGAGAATTACCTTCACAGGTAGATGATATGTCGGCAATGAGGTGGAGATGACGTCCGGGTTTTATGGAGTAGTATGATGAAGTGTAGATTGGTAACAGCTGTCATGAAATAATGAGTGACAGCTGTCACCCCCGGCTGTGTCCGTGGCAGCAGCGCCCTCTCGTGCCTGAAGCCCGCACTTCAGGCAGGGCGCCCTCTGGTGGTGGGCCAGCAGTACCTCCTCTTCTGGCGGCCCACACAACAGCAGCTATATGTTTTATTAATTTCAAAGTGAGTTACCTCTTATTTTTTTCTGGTTTATTTCTACAAAAAATATGGGGAGTCAAATCAGCCTGCATTGTTCTGTTCAGTTTATATCAAAGTTTTCCTGCACATCTGTGTATTTTTTCCTTCTTTGTAGGAGTTTGGTGTTTGCATTTGCGCCACAAAGTTTTAAAACACAATAAAATGTTCACACTTTTCTTTATAGCAGTTCTGTAATTTGAGAAATGCAACAGAAACAACCACTAATCAGAAAAAGTTGGGACTATATGTAAAATGAAGATGAAAATAAAAATGTTGCACTATTCCTAGTTTCTCCACTCACAGAAGCCAAACATTCTTCTGGAGTTGTGTCTTGGTGGCTTCCCTTACTTGTCTCCTTCCAGCATGGACATTTAGTTTTTGAGAACTGCCTACCTGACACAGATTTACTATAAAGTACCACACTGTTTGTATTTCTGAATGGTTGCTGTAAATGAAGTCTAAGAAAAAGTCACTGATTTGGAAATGTTCATGTTTTCATCCCCTGACGTTTCTCGGAAAATACTACAGGCCTTAATTTAGGAAATTACATATGATCCGACTAGTCGAGTATCAAAATAGTCGTTTGTGGCAGCCCTATTCCAAAACAGATTAAACTGATCTTCTACACATAATACGCCATAATGACAATGTGAATAAAGTTTTGAAATTTTTGCAAATGTGTTTAAAAAAAACTAAGAAATTACATGTACATAAGTACCGACAGCCTTTGCCATGAAGATCAAAATTGAGCTCAGATGCATCTTGTTTCATCCTTGAGATGTTTCTACAGCTTAACTGGAGTCCACTCAGTGCAATAGTCCAAACTCAGTGGATTGACATGATTTGGAAAGGCACACACCTGTCTACATATAACATCCCACAGTTGACAGTGCATATCAGAGCACAAACCAAGCATGAAGTCAAAGAAATTCTCTGTAGACTTCCGAGACAGGACTGTCTCAGGGCACAAATCTGGGGAAGGGTACAGAAATATTTCTGCTGTTTTGAGGGGCTCAATCAGCACAGTGGCCTCCATCGTCCATAAATGGAAGAAGTTCGGATCCACTAGGACTCTTCCTAGAGATGGCCGCCCATCTGAACTGAGTGATCGGGGGAGAAGAGCGTTAGTTAGGGGGTGGACCAATATCCTGATGGTCACTTTGTCAGTGCTCCAGCATTCCTCTGTGGAGAGGAGAATCTTCCAGAAGGACAACAATCTCTGAAGCAATCCACCAAACAGGCCTGTATGGTAGAGTGGCCAGACAGAAACCTGGAGTTTGTCAAAAGGCACCTGAAGGACTCTCAGACCATGAAACAAAATTCTCTGGTCCTTAGTAAAAGTTACAAGGCAGCGTGCCTGGAGCCCATCCCTTTCCATCCTGATTGAGCTTGAGAGGTGCTGCAAAGAGGAATGGGCAAAGCTGCCCAAAGATAGGTGCACCAAGCTTGTGGCATCATATTCAGGAAGTCTTGAGGTTGTAACTGCTGTCAAAGGTGTGTCAACAAAGTATTGAGCAAAGGGTGTCAATACTTATTTACATGTGATTGCATGTTTTTTTTTATTTTTAATAAATTTACAAAAAAACAAAAAAACTTTTTGTTGTCATTATGGGGTGATGTGAGTAAAATGTTGATGGTAATATGAATTTACTTCATTTTGGAATCAGGCTGTAACATAAAATACAGACAAAGTGAAACGCTGTGAATACTTTCTGGATGCACTGTATACAGGGAGAAAAGCAGGGGACCTAAGACGGACCCCTGTGGAACACCGTATTTCATGGCAACAAGGTTTGGGGTGGCATTATTGTACAGGAAACAGTGGGAGTGACTAGTTTGGAAGGATGTCCACTATGCAAGGACATTCCCAGCCATCCCAAAGCAATTCTTCAGCCTATGGAGTACTATACTACACTATATACTATGCAAGCAAACATTTTCACCTTTACAAGTAAATCATACACTGCGTGCACAATTATTAGGCAAGTTGTATTTTTGAGGATTAATTTTATTATTGTACAACTGCAGTGCTCTTGGTCAGTCCAAAATGTTAACAAAACCTCAAGCCTGAACATTTAAGTAGTAAAAGTGAAGTTTTGGCTTTTTTAAAAGAATATCTCTATGTGCACCATTATTAGGCAACTACTGGTGTGCAGCATTATTATGCAACTAAATGACAAATGAAGATTTTTCCATCTCACTTGTTTATTTTCACCTGTTAAAGTGAGAATAATAAACAAACTCAAAATTTACAAACATTTCTTCTTCTTCTTTGTCTTTCGGCTGTTCCCGTTACGGGTCGCCACAGCAGATCAATCGTTTCCATCTCACCCTGTCCTCTGTATCTTCCTCTGTCACACCAACCACCTGCATGTCCTCTCTCAGCACATCCATGAACCTCCTCTTTGGTCTCCCTCTTCTCCTCCTGCCTGGTGGCTCCATCCTCAGCATCATTCTCCCTATATACACTGGGTCCCTCCTCTGCACATGTCCAAACCATCTCAATCTCGCCTCTCTGACTTTGTCTCCAAACCGTCCCACCTGAGCTGTCCCTCTGATATGTTCATTCCTAATCTTGTCCATTCTTGTCACTCCCAAAGAGAATCTCAACATCTTCAGCTCTGCCACCTCCAGCGCTGCCTCCTGTCTTTTTGTTAGTGCCACTGTCTCTAAACCATACAACATAGCTGGTCTCACTACTGTTTTGTAAACTTTCCCCTTCACCCTTGCTGATATTCTTCGGTCACAAATCACTCCTGCCACCTTTCTCCACCCACTCCACCCTGCCTGCACTCTCTTCTTCACCTCTCTACCACACTCTCCATTACTTTGAACAGTTGACCCCAAATATTTAAACTCATCTACTTTCACCACTTCTACTCCTTGTAACTGCACTATTCCGCTGGGCTCCCTCTCATTCACACACATGTACTCAGTCTTGCTTCTACTGACTTTCATTCCCCTTCTCTCCAAAGCATATCTCCACTTCTCCAGACTAGACTCAACTTGCTTTCTACTCTCACTACAGATCACAATGTCATCTGCAAACATCATAGTCCATGGGGACTCCTGTCTGATCTCATCCGTCAACCTGTCCATCACCACTGCAAACAAGAAACGACTCAGAGCTGATCCTTGGTGTAATCCCACCTCCACCTTGAATGAGTCAGTCATTCCAACTGCGCATCTCACCACTGTAACACTATTCTTGTACATGTCCTGCACTACCCTAACATACTTCTCTGCCATTCCAGACTTCCTCATACAATACCACAACTCTTCTCTTGGCACCCTATCATAAGCTTTTTCTAAGTCCACAAACACACAATGTAACTCTTTCTGTCCTTCTCTGTACTTTTCCAACAGTATTCTCAGAGCAAACATTGCATCTGTAGTGCTCTTTCTTGGCATGAAACCATATTGCTGCTCACAGATCTTCACCTGTTTTCTAAGCCTAGCTTCTACTACTCTTTCCCATAACTTCATGCTGTGGCTGATCAGCTTTATGCCTCTGTAGTTACTGCAGCTCTGCACATCACCCTTGTTCTTGAAAATAGGAACCAGCACACTTCGTCTCCACTCCTCAGGCATGCTCTCACTTTCCAAGATTTTATTAAACAATCTGGTTAGAAACTCTACTGCCATCTCTCCTAGACATTTCCATGCCTCCACTGGAATATCATCTGGACCAACTGCCTTTCCACTCTTCATCCTCTTCATAGCAGCCCTCACTTCTTCCTTGCTAATCTCTTGTACTTCCTGATTTACTCTCACCACATCATCCAGCCTTTTCTCTCGCTCATTTTCTTTATTCATCAACTCTGCAAAATATTCCCTCCACCTTCTCAGCACACACTCCTCACTTGTCAGCACATTACCATGTGCATCTTTTACCACCCTAACCTGCTGCACATCCTTTCCAGCTCTGTCCCTTTGTCTGGCCAATCGGTACAAGTCCTTTTCTCCTTCCTTACTATTCAACTTCTTGTACAGCTCGCAATATGCCTTTTCCTTTGCTTTTGCCACTTCTCTTTTCGCCTTACGCCACATCTCCTTGTACTCCTGTCTACTTTCTTCATCTCTCCGACTATCCCAAAACTTTTTCGCCAACCTCTTTCTCCTTATGCTTTCCTGGACCTCTTCATTCCACCACCAAGTCTCCTTGTCTTCCTTCCACTGTCCAGATGTCATACCCAGTACTGTCCTAGCTGTCTCTCTCACCACATCTGCAGTACTTTTCCAGTTGTCCAAAATTGCTTCCCCTCCAACCAGTGCTTCTCTCACCTGCTCGCTAAATTTCACACAACAGTCTTCCTCCTTCAGCTTCCACCATCTGATCCTTTGTTGAGCTCTCACTCTCTTCTTCTTTACCTCTAAAGTCATCCTACAAACAATCATCCTGTGCTGTCTAGTGACACTCTCTCCTGCTACCACCTTACAGTCTGTGATTTCTTTTAGTTTGCATCTCCTATGAAGAATGTAGTCCACCTGTGTGCACCTTCCTCCACTCTTATATGTTACCCTGTGCTCCTCCCTTTTCTTAAAGTAGGTATTCACCACAGCCATTTCCATCCTTTTTGCAAAATCAACTACCATCTGTCCTTCCCCATTCCTATCCTTGATACCATATCTACCCATTACTTCCTCATCACCTCTGTTCCCTTCATCAACATGCCCATTATGCATGTTGGTGCATGCTCCTATCACCACTCTTTCATGCTTGGGCACACTCTCCACCACCTCATCTAACACACTCCAGAAATCTTCTTTCTCCTTCATCTCACAACCAACCTGTGGGGCATATGCACTGATGATATTCATCATCACCCCTTCAATTTCCAACTTCACACTCATCACCCTGTCAGACACTCGCTTAACCTCCAACACACTTTTACCATACTCTTTCTGAAATTTAAAAAAAAAAAAAAAACCTTCAGTGACCAATATAGCCACCCTTCTTTTCAATAACAGTCACAAGCCTTCCATTCATGGAGTCTGTCAGTTTCTTGATCTGGTCCGAATCAACTTTTTGTGCAGCCGCAACCACAGCCTCCCAGACACTGTTCAGAGAGGTGTACTGTTTACCTTCACTGTAAAGTTCCTTCTTCAGAAGGGCCCAAAAGTTCTCAATCGGGTTTAAGTCGGGTGAAGAAGGGGGCCATGTCATAATTTTTTCATCTTTAAGGCCTTTACTGGCTAGCCACGCAGTGGCGTACTTTGATGCACGTGATGAAGCGTTGTCTTGCATGAAAATGAAAGTCTTCTTGAAAGATGTAGACTTTCTTCTGTACCACTGCTTGAAGAAAGTGTCTTCTAAAAATTGGCAGTAGGTCTGACAGTTGATTTTGAGCCCATTTTCAACCCGAAAGGGTCCAACTAGCTCATCTTTAATGATACCTGCACATACCAGTACCCCACCTCCGCCTTGCTGGTGTCTGAGTCGAAGTGGAGTTCTGTGTCCGTTAGTGATCCAACCACGGGCCCATCCGTCAGGTCCATCAAGAGTTACTCTCATCACATCAGTCCACAAAACTTTTGAAAAATCGGTCTTCAGATATCTCTTGGCCCATTCTTGACGTTTCAGCTTATGCGTCTTGTTCAGAGGTGGTCGGGTTTCAGCCTTTCTTACCTTGGCCATGTCTCTGAGAACTGAACATCTTGTACTTCTTGACACTCCAGGTAGGTCGCAGTTGTGGAAAATGGCAGCACTGGGGAATAATGGGTTCCTGGTAACTTCACGTTTGATTCTTCTCAAGTGTCTGGTGGTTAATTTGCGTCTTTTCTTCTCGACACGTTTCTTGTGACCCTTTTGACTGTTTGCAACGAAACATTTGATCATTCTGTGATCACGCCCCAGTATCTTTGATAGTTCAAGAGTGCTGCATCCCTCTGAAAGACTTTTTACAATTTTTGCTTTTTCAGCATCAGTTAAATCTCTTTTTTGGCCCATTTCTCCTGAGGAGAAAAAAACTGCCTAATAATTATGCACACCTTGATATAGGGTGTTGATCTCCTGAGGCCACACCCTCCCTTGTTACACAAACACACATCACCTGATATGCATTAAATCCAATAACCATTCAGGTTCATACAGCTTGGAGTTGGAAATCCTGGATAAAATGATGATATGGTCAAAATAATCACCTGCCTATTAATTGTGCACACAGTGTAATTTTATGCCAAAGGTGGGAAAAATACCTCCTTTGTCTGCTTTTAGAGCTGGTAAATAGGTTTCAGGAACAGGAGACATCCTGGCACACAGAGGTGAGCATGTGATAAATAAATTTCAGAAGTGAAGAACGATTATGTGACTCAAACTGCGTCATAAATTGAAGACTGGATATCAAAAGGAGAAAGTGTGAGTGTAGAGCTGTGATTACTGAAACTGTTGAGGGGGCAGCTGCTGTCAAATATTTCATTTCATTTGGAAATTCTGGCATGCCCTACCCCTCCCCTTCATGTCTAGCCAGCAAACAAAAACCAAAAATATCCACAAATTACAGGGTTGTTTTTTTCTCCCAACCAGACAATATGACATGCATTTCACACATATCACTCTGCCTCGCTCGTACATTTATAAATCCAGATTATGTGTGAGGTACTGGGGTTTCATGAAAGTAAATCTTTTTGGAGGTTATGTATCTCTATATGAGGATGAGAAATTTCATTTGATGCCAAGCAAAGCGCGAACCAACCAAGTGAAAGGAAAAACAGGCAAGCAGGTTTACAACACAGCACTCCCCATTTTACACCAAAATGCCTGCACTCACCTTCTACACCTTTTGTTTTTTCATTTAAACTAAAGGCGTAGAAGGTGAGGGCAGGCATTTACGCTTGAATGTGCAATAAAATGTAGGCTCAAACACAATAAATGACAGACAAATCAACAACACAAAAACACAAAAGCAAAACTAGAAATGCATGTCCTGAACTCTTCATTAAGATGACCTCATGTGAGTCAATGTCGGATGTGTCTTGCATTTATTCTATTTATACAATAATATGGTTTTGGAGGGCACTAATGTTGATTATTGCCCCCCCCCATCTATTAGTCCACATTTTGAGGCTTTCGTTTCATTATTGTAATTGTAAACTGTGACTTCTTATTTGGCCCTGTGATAGACTGGCATCCTGTCCAGGGTGTACTGTAATGTTATTCTTTGCTATAGACAGATGACGTGCTAATAAAAAACATATCATGATGATATGCAATTGCCAGGAGATGGTTTTATTTATTTCTGATGACAGTGAACAGATGTTTAGAAGGACCTATGTTGTGTGCAAAATGTATGTTTTCTTAAAGGGAATTATAAGGCCAGAATTTGGATTTAAGAGTGTAAGAGAGTAAAACACTTAATTTTTGACTTAAATGAATATTGGAATAAAAACTTGGGTTTTACACGAGGGGTAAATTTCTATGACTCAGGGTCTGATGACCCAGAGTTGAAGTCACAGGCCTGGGGATTTTCCAAGAAGTGGTCTCCTCACAGCCACATGTTTCTGAGGGGAAAAAAAGTCATTGATAGCTGTTTTTACTGGTGTAAGATTTGCTAAGTTTGGAAAGGCCACCCACTTTGGGTGGAGACACTGACCCCTGAGATGTATAAAAGTCCACTGTCATCCATTGTCTTTTTAAAGCGGTTCTGGCATTTGCTGCGATGGCGACTCTGAGCTGCTTCCTTTACTGGCAAAATAAAACAGATGCTTTGAGACTTTAATTCTCTCTGACTTTTTTGGACACCTTTAGGAAAATGTTTTTATGACTAAGCAAAGCAAAAGACACCTAGACTCTTCTCTGGTGATCAGAACCTTTGTCCTAAAATCTCCATGACAGTACCCTGCCTCCCACCCTATGACTGCTGGACTAGGATAGGCTCCAGCCACCCATGACCCTTAACTGGGTATAGAAAATGGATGGATGGACTTCTTATTTATCATTTAAGCTTCTCATCAGCAGCCCAAAATCCTTCACTTCCACCAGCTGGTTGCAGTTTGGCTGCTGAAGTGTTAAAAACTACTTTGGATCAAGAAAGTGATAGGTCAAACATACAGCTTAAAGACTGCAGCTATGCTGAAGATAAAACCAGTGAAGCGTTGCCTCGAGCTAGCGATTCTATCCTGATGGATAACTTAATATAGCAGAACAAAATGAAAAAGTCTGCAGACGGGCTTGCATTGGCTTGTTTTCTTCATATTCATTTCTCTCTGAAATGAAGGACAGAAAAATGTCCCAGACTTACAAAAATTCCCAGTGCTGTCACAGAAAAGCAATGACTACGTTACACATCAAATCTCAAATACGGCAATATATTTTTAATTGTTCTACTCCAGCAGCAGTGTAATTGACTCATAGAGGTTTTCATGTGCATGTTTTAACACAATATTTACCAAAAGAGGGCTCTCAATAGTTCATTTTTTTGAACAATTATCCAGATTTTCTTTCTATACTGTTGAGAAATCTTAATATTGCTCTCATGTTAATAATAAGTCTAATCTGTTTTCAACAGCAAACACAGTAAAATAATGTGTTAATAACCTTATCTGACATTACAGTGTTTCCCTCAGCCATTAATAGTGAGTTAAAACCAAAGTGTCTCAACTCCTCTCAGACACCAGTGTTAATTACTACAATTAAACCAACTTGACAACTTTATTCTCACCATTGTTCTCATTTATTAACTAAATACAAAAGACAACAAACTACACCAGGCAGTCATAGAGCAGATATCTCATGGAATGTATGTAGTTAACATATACGGTACTGTAATTTGTGGCACATCGGGATCACATTTAAATTATTGTGTGTCTACTGTGTGTTGTTAGTTGTCTTTTGTTAGTTGTCTTGTTCACATGATGAATTATTTTTATCCTTATTAAATATCCTTATTATTACTGGTGTTCCTCAGGAATGTGTTCTGGCTTCTACAGTGTTTAATGTTTGCATAGACTGAATGTTGGGGAGGGTTGTGAAAACCAGTGGTTTGGGTACCTTTGCTGGTGAGGAAAGGTTTGCTGACCTTGACTTTATAGATCATGCTGTGATCAATAAATGCTGATTGCAGCACTTGGGAAACTGAGTGAGAAATTGGAGTGTCTGCGTTTGTGTGGGTTCCCTAGGGGTGCTCTGGCTTCCTCCCACTTCCAAAGACATGCAGGTAAATTGGTAGCTATAAATTAGCCACGAGTGTAAATCTGTTTGCCTGTCTGTATGTAGCCCTCCAACAGACTGCCGCCCTGTCCAGGGTGTACCCCGCCTCTCGCCTTATGACTGCTGGAATAGGCTCCAGACCCCCCCCCCCCCCCAACCCAACCCTTACTGGGAGCAAGCGGGTATAGAAAATGGATAGATGGAACGATTCTTTGCAAAAACTTTGTCATACCAGCAGCTAACTGACATCACCTAAGTACTGGTTTCCTCTTTTATGCCTTTCCAGGTGTTTACAGTAGCATCTTTATATGATTTATCACAACATAAGTGATCTCCAAATAATAGAAAACTACACTTGCATCCTGTTCACTGAACTACCTGTGTTAATGATAAGGACTTGGGCTATCAATATGTTGGCCTAGGTTATATTCTCAGTCACACACCTAGTCTGCATACTTGGACAAGGCACTTCATCTACATTTTCCCAGAACACCCAACTGTAAATGAGTTCCACTCTTGGCTGGGGAAGTAAGCTGAGAGGTACCGGCCTCCCTTCCAGGAGAAGTGTTGAAGACCTTTGATAAGTTGGTAGTGTGTTTTATTTGGATGCAATTTTTCTCCTTCTTTCACCTGCTCCCGTTACGGGTGGTCACAACAGATCATCTCACCCTGTCCTCTTCATCTTCCTCTGTCACACCAACCACCTGCCTGTCCTAACTCAGCACATCCATAAACCTCTTTGGGCTCCCTGTTCTCTTCCTGACTGGTGGCTCCATCCTCAGCATCCTTCTCCCTATATACCCTGGGTCCCTCCTCTGCATATGTCCAAACCATCACAATCTCACCTCTCTGACTTTGTCTCCAAACCGTCCCACCTCAGCTGTCACTCTGATACGTTCATTCATAATCCTGTCCATTCTCATCACTCATTAAGAGAATCACAACATCTTCAGCTCTGCCACCTACAGCTCTGCCTCCTGTCTTGTTGTTAGTGCCACCATCTCTAATTGCTCTTTTCCATTGTACAGGTGTAGCACTACTCGGGTTAGCTCGACTCGACTGTACTTGATTTTTGCTTTTCCATTAGAGATAGTACCTGATGATTTTTTAGTAATCAGCTCAGGCGAGGTTCCAAGCAAGCCAAACCGACACTAAAATGTGATGTCAACAGGCTGCCAGCCACTGACTGGTCAGACTGTGTCACTGGAGGAGTCAAGAACGCACCGTCAACTGGGTCCAACACAAAAATCAAACCCACCATTTTTAGATAGTCATAACACCATTACAGTTACCTTGCTTTTCTTTCATTTCACTTGAGTTTTTTACTCACACAAAACAACACCGTGGTCTACTGACAAATTGCGGACATTTCTGTGTTTGGTGGCAGAGGAGAGAATCCAGAGAGAACTAGACAGAGCCACCCAAAATAAGAAAATATTCTAGGAGGTCTCCCAGTTTCTGGCTGCTCAGGGGTACTACCTGACATTCCAACAATGCAGAGAAAAGCTGAAAAAAGGACGATCAAGGACCAGAATGACCAGAGTGGGTCACACCATAAGGGCTAGAAATGGTTCAACCAGATGGACTGCATTTATGGACACTGACCGGTGAGCAACAGGAGGGAGAGTGACTTTGACTCTGCCACAGCTTTGCTGGAGGTGAGGATGGAGGATGATAAATGTTTGTGACTTTATAGTCCATAGCTCACTTGAAAGCACCATTTAATATTACTTATCCATTTGGTGGGAAGCACACTTTAACAAAGAGATTTTGAGTCTAAACTCGTGTTGAGGTAACATTGTTGTCTCATGTATGCAGACATAGTGAGCTAGCTAAGTAGTGTTGATTGCTAACTGCCAAGCTAGTTAACTCCATGCTCTGTATTCTCATCTGAAAAAAAAAAAGTCAGTGTTATTTTCCCCCGGCTCTTTCTGTAAAACTGCCCTCCACAAAGTACAAACTTGAACTATTCCACACTTTTAAATTTATTTAAAGTAACAGTGAAAAAAAAAAAAATCAGGCCTGGATTCTAAAGAACTTCTCTCACAGATGAGATCCGCTCTTTTCAGAATCTCGAAGAATGGACACAAACAGTTTTCATAAAGGACAACTTAGATGTGACAAAGGCAGACCTTATTTCACAAAATTCTCCCATTTTTGGTCTCCATGGACATTCGACAGAGGTTCAGCCCCC
Source organism: Thalassophryne amazonica (assembly GCF_902500255.1). Classification (NCBI taxonomy): domain Eukaryota; kingdom Metazoa; phylum Chordata; class Actinopteri; order Batrachoidiformes; family Batrachoididae; genus Thalassophryne; species Thalassophryne amazonica. The sequence goes on along the minus strand of NC_047108.1, from coordinate 50,258,291 downwards.
TGCCCAAGACCCACGCAATAACGGGACATGTATGATTTAAAATGTAATCTGAATCTCTTTGTCCTAAGTGGTAAAACTGGTTAAATTCAGTTTGACATGCACATTCCAAAAGAAAACATTCCTAAAGAGAACAGAGAAAACTATATAAAACTAAGGATACAATCCTAAATAAAATAACTACTTTAATACCAAAACAAGTAAAGAAAACAAATAAAGAAAACAATAATTAAACATACAAATGTATCTCACAGTCAGCATGTCAACAGATAATGTGTACATCTAAGATAGTGCCATTACTGTGTTTGTTTTTTGCATGTTGCCATTTTGTGTTGTGCTTGTCTTGTGCACTGTTATATCAAGGAATTCTGGCTATACAAGGGCTAGGGTTTAATGGGATGTAACATTTTACCACAAACTATTGTAATATGGTTCATAATTCTGCTGGATGACTTATACCAAACCAGAAGTAATTTATTCAGATATTTTGGGCAACCAGTTTTACTGTCTATATTTGCTTCCATTTATGTTTATGGCCCCATTAAATGTACAACTTTTATTTTTTTAAGTCACACTACTGGATGATGCTTAAACAGCTTTTCAATCTTATGTCAGTAAACCTTCACTAATCAAATTTATGTTACACAAAAGCTGAGACATTTCTGCAAAAAGTACAAAAATCTATTGTGTGTCCAAAATCACAGTGAAATACAACAGATGTGTAATGTGTAGACATATTCCCTTTGCAGCGACGACTCTGGGAAAATCATCTGAAACACACACACACACACACACACAAACACACACACAGTTTAATTAGTGATGTCAGGTGATTAAAAATGAATCTAATTGATTACAAGATCTGATTAGTTAATCAAAATTAATCACATTTAATTGCATGTATTTTTTTTTTACCTAAAATAACACCCCTCAGATGTGTGTGTGTGTGTGTGTGTGTGTGTGTGTGTGTGTGTGTGTGTGTGTGTGTGTGTGTGTGTGTGTGTGTGTGTGTGTGTGTGTGTGTGTGTGTGTTTGGGGCATTTAATAATCTGTAGTAAAATTAGAGGATGTGGGTTATTTCTGTTACATATGTCAAGGAGGTGTTAAACAAGCTGTGATGTAAACTGATCTTAAATCAGGAGAATGTCTACAAAAACACATAAAATTATGGGAATTTGAAGATGTTGGTGATTTTGCAATCACTCCTTTAATTATCTAATTAGATCCAAGACTATTTAATGTTTAAATCTGTCAATTGTACATTAAAATCTGGATGAAAAACATCATGTATCAAAATTTTTTAATGTATTTTATGCCTGTTCAAGTTACGTGATGATATTAACAATCGTTAAAGCAGAACTGAAATTTAGTGCATTAACGTTGGTAAACACACAAACTCCTACATTTTAGCAATGAGAGTTATCACATTAAGTTACTTTGGTATGAAAAGTACTGACATTTATATAACGGCTGAGTGGATCCTTGTCATTTGATTGGTGCTTTGTATGTCACATGGCATGGATTATTCATCCCATTTGTGTTGCATTACATTTAGACTGCAGTTTGGTTGCATTTAAAGTGCAAATTTGGTTCCATACGTTTGGTACCATTGCACTCTGCCCACGCGCACAAAAATCCTGTGCGCTGTCTGGAGGCTGTTAGCAGGACATTAGAATGAAAAGCTGGACTAATTTCTGATGTGATTTTTTTTTCGTTGCACTGAGGACATACACAGTCTTTGTTTTTTTTTTGGTAGTACATGCGCACACAAGCGCTGACTCGGTTGCGTGCACACGCGCGGGGGACAACGACTCTACAGAGACGACAATTTGATTGAGTTAACTGACGCTGCTAATTCTTGTAACACACACATACACAAACAAAATCCACTCCGCCGTCTGGATGCATGAAGAACAGTTTAGATGAAAAGCTGAGGTGATTTTTTACTGGACTGAGAATGTACACAAAGTATTTTTTTTTTAATGGAAGTCCGAAGTCGGTGCACTGCATCACCAGACTACATGTTACAATTTGGACGTTAGCAGCAGTGTTGTTTACAAATTAATAAAATATCAAATGACAAGGCTCTATTTTAGCCATTATAAAACAAATAATGAATGTTTTTACTTTTTTTCAATGGAATGAATATTTCATGAGGTGAAAGCTGGAACATACCATTCAACGAGGTGAATGAAATATTCGTACCATTGAACTCATAAATATTCATTATTTGTATATTAACCCAGTTAATGCTCTCTAAAAAAAAGTCTTTATTTACAGACTAAGTCACTGATGTCAAAACAACATGGAGCAAAGTGCTGCTAAAGGCATTATAGGTACTGTAATTAATTACATTTATTACTTTGACAGCAACCATTTTAATGGTAGTTGCAGTCATTACAACATTCTACACTGGATTTATTATGTAAGAGCTACGTAGGAAGCTAGCGATAGCTACAATTAGCTTACCCTAATGCATCGTCTCTTAGCAGCTTGTATCCTCTGGTCTTTGGCTTCATACTGTTGTATGGCTTCCCAAAGTCTCTTGTACTTTTCAAGTGTGCCTTGTCTCACCACCTGCAACCGTCTCTTAAAAGCCACAAACATGCACACCATCACCTCGATGTTCTCCATCGTTTATGTGTTTGTTTCGAGTATAAATCAACATCTTGGCAGTTTCACACAGCTGTGCTCTGATGACCCTGCCCATATTGAGGAGGTTCTCAATTGTAATGGAAAACAACATGTCTGTTACCAAGTAGAGTTGAGTCGAGCCGAGTAGTGCTAGATCTGTACAATGGAAAAGGACCATAAGCAGTACAACATAGCTGGTCTCACTACTGTCTTGTAAACTTTCCCCTTCACTCCTGCAGATATTCTTCAGTTGAAAATCACTCCTGCCACCTTTCTCCACCAACTCTACCCTCCCTGCACTCTCTTCTTCACCTCTCTACACTCTCCATTACTTTGGATAGTTGACCCCTAGTATTTAAACTCATCTATTTTCACCACCTCTATTACTTGTAACCACACTATTCCACTGGGCTCCCTCTCATTCACACACATTTACTCAGTCTTGCTTGTACTGGCTTTCATTCCACTTCTCTCCAGAGCATATCTCCAGTCAACCTGCTCTCTACTCTCACTACAAATTACAATGTCATCTGCAGACATCACTGTCCATGGAGACTCTGCAGTTCCTCCACCTTGGATGAATCTGTTATTCCTGTTGTGCATCTCACCGCTGTCATACTATCCTACATATCCTATACCACCCTCATATATTTCTCTGCCTCTCCAGACTTTCTCATACAGTACCACAACTCTTCTCTTGGCATCCTGTTATATTTGTTTCATTGAACAGTTGTGCAAAAACATCTAATGAAGTGGTCAGGCAGTGTAATTTTGATCCTATGTAGTGATCAAGGTAGATGCCTGAGCAAACAAATGAAAAACATCGGGGTGAATGTGAGGCATTATTGTAAAGTAGTTTGCACATCTGATGCAGATGGAAAAGCACTATATAAATGTAGTCCATTTAAAAACAATTACATAATGGTAATTATACAACTCGAAATAGTTAAGGAAAAAAGTTCCACAAAAGTGTATCTGCAGATGCAGTGCTCAGTCACGGACAAAGGACAAAAAAAAATGATTATGGTTTGAAGTCTCATACTATTCAGTAAATAATAAAAAAAAACCAACTTTTGGGGATTGAAGCATCACTGTGCTGGGTCAGTTCATTTTTATCTGAAGCCACTTAAGAGAATATAAAATCCAAATGGAGAAAAATATTTAAGATTGCCAGTCACATGCTATGTACATTTAAAAACTTTGATTTCCTGCTTTATTTTAACAGTGTGTTTCTCTGTTCCACTCTCAGCTCCATTGTGCACCTGGTGCAAACCCCAGTGCAAGTGCTATAGTTTTCTCCGAAGTCAGATGTAGTTATTAAGCCTAGCACCAGCATTATCCAAATAACAAGAGCAAATGCACTGGATAGTGACCTTTGTCCTCCTCTTCTTCTTCTTTTGGCTGCTCCCGTTAAAGTTGGCTGAGTGGCTGCAGGCTCCACACTATGTGCTCTTTCCTTCTTATATTATTTATTGCCTGAAATATTTATCTTAACTGATCCCTTATTTTGTTGTAAGTTAAAATGTGACATTTTGTTCATTCATATTCTATACAACGCTTATTCCAATTAAGGGTCACAGGGGAGCTGGAGCCTATCCCAGCAGTAATTGGGAGAGAGCCAGGGTACACCTTTACCAAAGCACCAGTCTAATGCAGGGCTAGATATAGACAAACTCAGGCAATTTAAACTTGTCAGTTCACCTATCTATCTTTGTAAGTGGGATTAAGCTGGAGCACCTGGAGTGAACCCACACAAACAGGACCAGGTGGGAAACGATCCCACAACCTTTTTGCTGTGAGGCAATACTGCTTACCACCAACACGTGCTAATCATATGGAGCTGCCAGGATTTTTTCCAATTCTTTTTAATGCTACAGTGCGTCCAGAAAGTATTCACTTTTTCCATATTTTATGTTACAGCATTATTCAAAAATGAAAAATGGGAATTCCACACACAATAACCCATAATGACAATGTGAAGATTTTTACAAATTTATTTAAAATAAAAAAATAAAATAAAATAAGAAATCACATGTACATAAGTATTCACACCCCTTGCTCAAAACTTTGTTGATGCTCCTTTGTCAGCAATTACAGCCTCAGGTCATCTTGAACATGATGCTACAGGCTTGGTGCACCTAACTTTGCGCAGCTTTGCCCATTCCTCTTTGCAGCACCTCCCTCTCAAGCTCCATCAGGTTGGATGGGAGCTTCCATGCACAGCAATTTTCAGATCTCTCCAGAGATGTTCAATCAGATTCAGGTCTGGGTATGTACATAAGTATCCACAACCTTTGCCATGAAGGTCAAAATTGAGCTCAAGTGCATCCTACAGCTTAAATGGAGTCCACCTGGAGTAATTTCATTTGATTGGGCATGGTGTGGAAAGGCAGACATCTGTCAATATATAAAGTCCCACAGTCAGAGCACAAACTAAGCATGAAGTCAAAGGAATTGTCTGTAGACCTCTGAGAAAGGATTGTGTGGAGTCACAAATCCGGGGAAGGCTACAGAAATATTTCTGCTGCTTTGAAGGTCCCAATGAGCACAGTGGCCTCCATCATCCATAAATGGAAGAAGTTCAGATCCACCAGGACACTTCCTAGAGCTGCTCGCCTGTCTAAACTGAGTGATTGAGAACCTTACAGTAGGACAACCATCTCTGCAGCAATCCACCAATCAAGCCTGTATGATAGAGTGGCCAGATCGAAGCCACTTCTTAGTAAAAAGGCACATGGCAGCCCAACTGGAATTTGTCAAAAGGCATCTGAAGGACTCTCAGACCATGAGAAACAAAATTCTCTGGTCTGATGAGACAAAGATTGAACTCTTTGGCGTGAATGCCAGGTGTCATGTTTGGAGGAAACCAGGCACCATCCCTGCAGTCAAGCATGGTGGTGGCACCATCATGCTGTGGGGATGTTTTTCAGTGGCAGGAACTGGGAGACTAGTCGGGATTGAGGAAAAGATGAATTTAGCAATGTACAGAGACATCCTGGATGAAAACCTGCTCTAGAGCACTATGTTAATACAATAACTGTATGGATTGTATACTCAACAAAAATATAAATGCAACACTTTTGGTTTTGCTCCCATTTTGTATGAGATGAACTCAAAGATCTAAAACTTTTTCCACATACCCAATATCACCATTTCCCTCAAATATTGTTCACAAACCAGTCTAAATCTGTGATAGTGAGCACTTCTCCTTTGCTGAGATAATCCATCCCACCTCACAGGTGTGCCATATCAAGATGCTGATTAGTCACCATGATTAGTGCACAGGTGTGCCTTAGACTGTCCACAATAAAAGGCCACTCTGAAAGGTGCAGTTTTATCACACAGCACAATGCCACAGATGTCGCAAGATTTCAGGGAGCGTGCAATTGGCATGCTGACAGCAGGAATGTCAACCAGAGCTGTTGCTCGTGTATTGAATGTTCATTTCTCTACCATAAGCCGTCTCCAAAGGCGTTTCAGAGAATTTGGCAGTACATCCAACCAGCCTCACAACCGCAGACCACGTGTAACCACACCAGCCCAGGACCTCCACATCCAGCATGTTCACCTCCAAGATCGTCTGAGACCAGCCACTCAGACAGCTGCTGAAACAATCGGTTTGCATAACCAAAGAATTTCTGCACAAACTGTCAGAAACCGTCTCAGGGAAGCTCATCTGCATGCTCGTCGTTCTCATCGGGGTCTCGACCTTACTCCAGTTCGTCGTCGTAACCGACTTGAGTGGGCAAATGCTCACATTCGCTGGCGTTTGGCACGTTAGAGAGGTGTTCTCTTCACGGATGAATCCCGGTTCACACTGTTCAGGGCAGATGGCAGACAGCGTGTGTGGCGTCGTGTGGGTGAGCGGTTTTCTGATGTCAATGTTGTGGATCGAGTGGCCCATGGTGGCGGTGGGGTTATGGTATGGGCAGGCGTCTGTTATGGACGAAGAACACAGATGCACTTTATTGATGGCATTTTGAATGCACAGAGATACCGTGACGAGATCCTGAGGCCCATTGTTGTGCCATACATCCAAGAACATCACCTCATGTTGCAGCAGGATAATGCACGGCCCCATGTTGCAAGGATCTGTACACAATTCTTGGAAGCTGAAAATGTCCCAGTTCTTGCATGGCCGGCATACTCACCGGACATGTCACCCATTGAGCATGTTTGGGATGCTCTGGACCGGCGTATACGACAGCGTGTACCAGTTCCTGCCAATATCCAGCAACTTCGCACAGCCATTGAAGAGGAGTGGACCAACATTCCACAGGCCACAATTGACAACCTGATCAACTCTATGCAAAGGAGATGTGTTGCAATGCATGAGGCAAATGGTGGTCACACCAGATACTGACTGGTATCCCCCCCCAATAAAACAAAACTGCATCTTTCAGAGTGGCCTTTTATTGTGGACAGTCTAAGGCACACCTGTGCACTAATCATGGTGTCTAATCAGCATCTTGATATGGCACACCTGTGAGGTGGGATGGATTATCTCAGCAAAGGAGAAGTGCTCACTATCACAGATTTAGACTGGTTTGTGAACAATATTTGAGGGAAATGGTGATATTGTGTATGTGGAAAAAGTTTTAGATCTTTGAGTTCATCTCATACAAAATGGAAGCAAAACCAAAAGCGTTGCGTTTATATTTTTGTTGAGTATACTTGGACTGCACCAGATCATAAAACTCATGGACTGGATCGGATCACAGATTTTATTTTTTTTATTTATTTTTTCCTTTTGTCAAGAATCAGAGCATATATCTGATCAGGAAGAAAATGGAAGCAAAAAACAAAAACTTTTGTGTGTGGCACACTAGCTCCACACAATCGCTCAGTGAACTCAGGATGGGATGTGGAAAATGCAGGGGACACACTGTCCTTAAAGTGCATATCACCAGTAAATAAAATGTCTAAAAAGCTGGCTATTATAACTAAATAAATAATTATGAAAATATTGATGTATTTCATCTTATTTTTGGTGGCATATGCCGAGAGAAACTAAGTCATAAACATGACGAAATTAGCATGATTTCACCTGCCTCTAATAAACAGGAATATGAATTTTCGTGACATCTCAGGTTACACCCCTAACATGAATGGGGGAAATGTATTTTTTACAGTGTGAAATCAATGTTTTTGTCTACTTTTTGACGATGTCCAAATCATTAAAATGTGTATTTTGCAAGAATGTAGTCACATGACTAGTTTTGCTTATTAGGTGTACACATTTTCCAAAGATAATATTTTGAGGAGGAAAGTGAGAGGTTTTCTCATAGTGTGTCTCATACAAACAGCAGAAGAGAAGCCCAGCACAGCGTGAGAATGGTCTTCAAAACATGACACTAACCACAGATTTTATCCTTTCCTTACGTGTGGCCAGGAGAAAATAAAGCGTGTTTCCTCTCCCGAAAGCATGGAATGGGCCATGTTTGTGGATTGTGCTGTGATGTCATTTTGTGCCATGCTAAGCTTAGATGCTATGTGCAGCGACACCAGCCAGTCTAGCTGAGGAAGCTGCTTCCGTGACCATGGAGTCAGATGAGTTGCCATTTAGCAAGAGAGCTGTGATGTGGACAAGCTTCAGTGTTTGTCTTATTGGCCAAGCTGAGCTAAACTAATGGCTAAGCTAAGTGCTACCGGGAGCCCCAGGGTCAGAGCAAGTCTAGAGAAGGAGGCTTCAATCTTAAGGCCCAGTTACATGGCATGTAACGAAGTGCAACAAAGCCCAAACGAAACAAGAAATCTGGACTTTCGTTGCTGCAGCTGGCGCTTCATCAGTATTTTTAAACTGTTGAAAAATTTAAATGAATGCTGCCGAAAACCTCAATTCATCCATACTTTGTTTTGCTGTAGTCGTTGACGTTTTTTATCATTTGCTTAGTTTTTGTAACGTTAGCGTTAGGTTGACTTTGTTCGACCAGCTGAATATTTTCACACAGTACAGAAGCTGATTTGTGAGGGCTGCTGTGGAGTTGCTGATGGCTGACATGATCATTGATGGTTCGCAGCAGGAGCGTGACCAGCCTCGTTTGTTTCCGTGGCGGAAAGAATAATATTTTGTGTCGTCTGCTGTGATCTCTAAGAGCGAACTGCGCCTCAGTTTGTGCAAACCAGGCAGCAGTTTACAGAAGTGAGACTTTGAGCATCAAGTGTGGAAAAAGTTCCAGCACCAGTGGACATTCACGTGTGAACAACTTTGATCCACAAAGGTATGACATACAACCCCTGGCAATAATTATGGAATCACCGGCCTCAGAGGATGTTCATTCAGTTGTTTAATTTTGTAGAAAAAAAGCAGATCACAGACATGACACAAAACTTAAGTCATTTCAAATGGCAACTTTCTGGCTTTAAGAAACACTATAAGAAATCAGGAAAAAAAAAAATTGTGGCAGTCAGTAACGGTTACTTTTTTAGACCAAGCAGAGAGAAAGAAATATGGACTCACTCAATTCTGAGGAATAAATTATGGAATCACCCTGTAAATTTTCATCCCCAAAACTAACTCCTGCATCAAATCAGATCTGCTCATTAGTCTGCATCTAAAAAGGAGTGATCACATCTTGGAGAGCTGTTGCACCAAGTGGACTGACATGAATCATGGCTCCAACACGAGAGATGTCAATTGAAACAAAGGAGAGGATTATCAAACTCTTAAAAGAGATTAAATCATCACGCAATGTTGCAAAAGATGTTGGTTGTTCACAGTCAGCTGTGTCTAAACTCTGCACCAAATACAAACAACATGGGAAGGTTGTTAAAGGCAAACATACTGGTAGACCAAGGAAGACATCTAAGCATCAAGACAGAAAACTTAAAGCAGTATGTCTCAAAAATCGAAAATGCACAACAAAACAAATGAGGAATGAATGGGAGGAAACTGGAGTCAACGTCTGTGACCGAAATGTAAGAAACCGCCTAAAGGAAATGGGATTTACATATAGAAAAGCTAAACGAAAGCCATCATTAACACCTAAACAGAAAAAAACAAGGTTACAATGGGCTAAGGAAAAGCAATCGTGGACTGTGGATGACTGGATGAAAGTCATATTCAGTGATGAATCTCGAATCTGCATTGGGCAAGGTGATGATGCTGGAACCTTTGTTTGGTGCCGTTCCAATGAGATTTATAAAGATGACTGCCTGAAGAGAACATGTAAATTTCCACAGTCATTGATGATATGGGGCTGCATGTCAGGTAAAGGCACTGGGGAGATGGCTGTCATTACATCATCAATAAATGCACAAGTTTATGTTGATATTTTGGACACTTTTCTTATCCCATCAATTGAAGTTAATTATGGAGTTCCACAAGGTTCTGTGCTAGGACCAATTTTATTCACTTTATACATGCTTCCCTTAGGCAGTATTATTAGACGGTATTGCTTAAATTTTCATTGTTACGCAGATGATACCCAGCTTTATCTATCCATGAAGCCAGAGGACACACACCAATTAGCTAAACTGCAGGATTGTCTTACAGACATAAAGACATGGATGACCTCTAATTTCCTGCTTTTAAACTCAGATAAAACTGAAGTTATTGTACTTGGCCCCACAAATCTTAGAAACATGGTGTCTAACCAGATCCTTACTCTGGATGGCATTACCCTGACCTCTAGTAATACTGTGAGAAATCTTGGAGTCATTTTTGATCAGGATATGTCATTCAAAGCACATATTAAACAAATATGTAGGACTGCTTTTTTGCATTTACGCAATATCTCTAAAATCAGAAAGGTCTTGTCTCAGAGTGATGCTGAAAAACTAATTCATGCATTTATTTCCTCTAGGCTGGACTATTGTAATTCATTATTATCAGGTTGTCCTAAAAGTTCCCTAAAAAGCCTTCAGTTAATTCAAAATGCTGCAGCTAGAGTACTGACGGGGACTAGCAGGAGAGAGCATATCTCACCCATATTGGCCTCTCTTCATTGGCTTCCTGTTAATTCTAGAATAGAATTTAAAATTCTTCTTCTTACTTATAAGGTTTTGAATAATCAGGTCCCATCTTATCTTAGGGACCTTGTAGTACCATATCACCCCAATAGAGCGCTTCGCTCTCAGACTGCAGGCTTACTTGTAGTTCCTAGGGTTTGTAAGAGTAGAATGGGAGGCAGAGCCTTCAGCTTTCAGGCTCCTCTCCTGTGGAACCAGCTCCCAATTCAGATCAGGGAGACAGACACCCTCTCTACTTTTAAGATTAGGCTTAAAACTTTCCTTTTTGCTAAAGCTTATAGTTAGGGCTGGATCAGGTGACCCTGAACCATCCCTTAGTTATGCTGCTATAGACGTAGACTGCTGGGGGGTTCCCATGATGCACTGTTTCTTTCTCTTTTTGCTCTGTATGCACCACTCTGCATTTAATCATTAGTGATCAATCTCTGCTCCCCTCCACAGCATGTCTTTTTCCTGGTTCTCTCCCTCAGCCCCAACCAGTCCCAGCAGAAGACTGCCCCTCCCTGAGCCTGGTTCTGCTGGAGGTTTCTTCCTGTTAAAAGGGAGTTTTTCCTTCCCACTGTAGCCAAGTGCTTGCTCACAGGGGGTCGTTTTGACCGTTGGGGTTTTACATAATTATTGTATGGCCTTGCCTTACAATATAAAGCGCCTTGGGGCAACTGTTTGTTGTGATTTGGCGCTATATATAAAAAAAAAATTGAATTGAAAAACCCGGAAGGAAACAAAACAAAATCAAAGTCCAACCCCCGGAGGACTACCCTAAACAACCCCGGGGGCAAATAAAACAACCGTTAAACCCTGTTACCTTCCCCGGCACCCCGAAAGACCCCAGGTCCCTCCCAGAGCCCCTCGGCGGCTCAATTTTGGCGAACGGCACAAAACATCAAGCCGGGGAAGGGAACAGGAGAAACTAACCCAGCCCCAACCCCTAGGCGCAGCGGAAAACCGGAAATACGTCCGGTGCCCCAACTCGACCATACCCCAGCCTCTCGGGAGGGGTGGAACTACCGAAATGGCGAACGGCAACAGATCGGCCCACCCCTCCGACTGAGGTATGTTCCCGCTGCACCACACCCCGGCAACACCAATGACGAACGGTACAAAGGCCCACCGAGGCTGGAGTGGAACCGGGCCCTAACCAAACCAAGAATAACGCCCCTAACAACCCCCCCCCAGGTGCAGAGGTCTTCTGAGAACGCTCAGCGTGACCAACCTGCACCACCCCACAACCCACAAGACGAACGGTCTTGGGGCAAGTGAGGTTGGGGTTAGGGAAGTAGGGAAATAAAAAACAACAAAATAAAACGACCCCAGACCCAAACAGAAAATACCTAAATACACATAAAAAAACAACGATCAAGTGAGTCCAGACGGGCCTCTAACCGCCTATCATTCACTCCACCAGACACGCCTCTGAAATTATAACCCCTATTCAAAGAAACAAAACATTAGCCCATACAAGTTTTTTTTTTCTTTTTTTTTTTTTGTGTGTGTGTATTATTTCGCCTGTCCCAGAACACCTGGAGATACGTCACCATTATTTTTCTTGACGCTTATATGTCGGGGCAATACAGCGGTCTCATCTCGTCCGAGCTGCATGGGCTCGTCTGCAAGAGGAGCCAGAGGTCCCGTCGGAGGAGCCTCAGTGGGGCGAAGAAGAGGCGGCCCAGATCTGTGTCGGGGAAAGCCCCGAGACAAAAAAACCCGTTCTGATGGCCGCCCTCTTTCGCGTCCACGCTCCTTCATCCGATCATCTAGACGAATCACCAACGATATTAGCTCATCTAAATCGTTTGGCTCGTCACAGACTGCCAGCTCGTCTTTTAATGACTCATTTAACCCATCTACAAACACTCCTCGTAAAGCTGCGGCGTTCCAACCTGACTGAGCAGAAAAAATCCGAAAGTCCACGGAATACTCCGCCGCACTCCGCCTCCCCTGCCTGAGATTCAGCAACTGTTGGGCAACGGTATTCGTTTTCACCGGATGGTCAAAAACCAGTCGGAACTCCTGGGAGAAATCCTTAAAGGATCCTAACAATGGCGAATTGTTACTCCACAACGCTGTGACCCAAGCTAAGGCGTCACCTCGGAGCAAATTTGTCACATATGAAACACGGCTCCCATCAGAAGAGAAGGAAGCCAGTCGCTGAGCAAAAACCAGAGAACATTGCATCAAAAACGAAGCAAAAGCTTCAACGTCTCCCGCATAAGGCTCCGGATGACAAATAATCGGTTCGGACGCTGAATCTCTGGGTGACGGAGTTATCTGCACCGGTATCGATGGTGCCGCAGCTGGAGCAGCATGAAGCGGAACGGCTTGCGCTGCAAGCTCCGTAACACGGGCGTATGTTTTGTTTAATTTGGTTTGCGAGATGCTGTAATTGCTCCCATATTTTCTCCAAGTGTTCTTGTACTCTTTCGGTGAAAGGAACCGCCTCTGCCGCTGGGTCCATTATGGAATGGCCGGGAACTACTGTTATGTGTTGACGCGGGTTGAGGAGCGGACCTGCGTCTGACGGAACCCAGCGCTAAAATAACCAGAAAGCGGTTCCAATAACAAAACAATTTATTTTTTCCACCCTCTGGTGCATAACAAAGTGTATGAACAAAAGATGCGTCAGTCTGGTGGAGTGAAGGCTGGCACGCTCTCCAGCGCCTAAAAGGATCGAAGCCCGGCGCTTCTGGACTCACTTTACCGCCAAACACCCCCCAGGTGGACACGACAAACCGACTCTCTGCGAAGGATAGAAAAGGTGAGGTAAGTCAGCAGCTACAACCAATATCCTTCAAAAGGCACACACTATCAGCAACACATTCAGGTCTGTATTTAAGCTTTATGTAAATGAGCAGCTTCTCACAACAGGTGGAGGATTACTACTCCGCACGCCACGGCAGTGAGAAGCGAGCTGCACAATTCTCATCACAATTCAAATCTACTGCGTAACAAAATACCAAGTTACTATCAACAATTAGTCAAACAATTAATCACCTCAGATGTGTGCTGACAGCATGTGTCCCTCACCCTTCTTCCTTCACAGGCACGATGTGTCAAACCCAGGCGCGGTCCTCAGCGTCTCACAAATGAACATCACAAGGTCGAGTTCCCGGCAATTCTGCTTGAATCACACATGGCTTAAATGCAGAACGCCATCTCATTATCTGCTTCAGCTGAAAGTCTTTAAGGTTGCACTTGAGCACCATCCACAGGTGCTGCACATAACGCTGATGAGGGTGAAGGACTCTTCAGCCAGCACCTTCTCCACAGACAAATCAGTTTTCATACCACCTGGAGAGCAAAGAAAAGAAAAGAACACCAAAATGTCCAGCCACACCCCCCAACACACAACAGTTAGTGTGGTGGTGTTTTTGTTTTGTAAAAATGAGGTGCCTTATGAATGTTGAGCAAGTGCTTCAGTTTTTTTTTGTTTTTTGTTTTTTTTTTTTAATTGGAGCAAGACAGAGTGCGCAGCATGTCATCAGAGTCTGAACCAGACAGTGAGGATTGTGATGATAAAGGGGATGATCCCTCTGTTGTTCTGGACAAGCAACCAGAGCAGGTGGGTCCACCAATGTGCGTACAGATCTCCACAGTGGGTTGGATCACGCGCTTCCGTTTACAGCTTCGCCAGGACTCAGGCGCTACAGACCTCCATCCCAGCGCCGAGTCCTGGAACGCAGAGATGCAGACACACACTGCTCCAGCAGTGGCTCGTTTCGTTTAAAGTGTCAAGATCAACTTTAGCTTTGAGATCAAAATTTGTGCTGTCTGGAAACAATTTACAATTTCTCCCCCTGAAGGGAAGAAATCCAAATAATAGATGGCAATGACCTACATTTGGTAACGATGCGTACTCACTCAGATCCAACTCTGATAACTTAAGTGCACTGACTGACGAACTAAGGGATCTTAAGTACAGCGTGAACACAAAAAAACACTCCTTGGTTTCAAATATTTATAATATCAAAAGTGACATGAATCATTTTTTACAGTTTTGAAGAAGAAGAATCTGCAAAACAGGAAAAAAAACTTGATAAGTTTCTGCAAATGTAGATACCTACATTATAAAATTATTCGTGTGACTTTTGATATTATACATATTTGAAACCAAGGAGTGTTTTTGTGTTCACCCTGTACATTAAGGGATAAAATACAGGGTCTGTCCATAAGGAATAAAGCAATAATAATAGAAAGGGCAAATAAGTCAGGAGTCTTTCGTACAAGCACTCTATTTTAAAAACATAGCTGCAGTGACCAGTGCATGACACAGGGTCTACATGTGTTTCAGATGATGTCATTTTCACAGTCAACGTCAATGTGACAGCAGCCAGGTTTGAAGTTTAGTTCAAGTTCATGTAAGACGCCTCCTGCTGGCTCAGAGTCTATTTTGCTTCCAATTATTTGATTTTTCATATATAACAATAGTAAATGAACTTAAGGGTAATCAATATTGTATAAATATTAGCAGTTTCATATAATCACAATTTCATTTGAGGCATCAAAACTACCAGACAGTCAGCAGAAAAGAAAAAAAAGCAGGGAGAAAAGCACTGAGCGTGACACAGAAGGCCAGCAGACATGAAACCAACAGCAGGAGCAAACTGCCTGCTGCTCAGCTGTAGCAAACCACAGCAGAGCCACCGCACCGCAGATCTGTGAGCACATGAACTGTGTGGGTGTTTCTTCACTGTCTATTTTCATTCAAACAGATGCGGCGGTGCTACTGTAGAAATGGACTGGCTGAACTGAAACATAAGACAGGGAGTGTGTTATGTGTCGGACGCAGCTCGGAGAACCGACCAGCGTTTGAAGGACCCAGTATGAAATAAGCAGAGCACGGTTCAAAGGCTAACTGAATTTAATACATAACAGTGATAATAACAAAAAGGTGCGGCCTGGCGTGGTGCGCTCCCAGCAGCGCGAACGGTCCGGAGCCAGAAGCTGTTTCGGACCCAAGGACCCCGCCGACACCCCCCAGGTGGCCGCAACAACCGAGTCTGTGAAAGAAGGAACCATTATGTGAGTCCACACTCTACACACAGAACACTTAAAGGTGTACAAACAGCAAACACTTCCTGGCTTGATTACTGATCAGCTTCCCAACCTGCAGGCATGGAACATCCAGTTCACAAAACTCCACTGCAGTGGAAGCTGATACATGACTAACAAACAGCTCAATACAATAAGGTGTGAGGGACACCACATTTACTGACTGTATAACTGTTAGTCACAAAATCTAACGTACCTCAGGAAGTGTGCTGACGAGCGTGAGACCTCACCCCCTCCTCTTTCACAGACTGTGCATCAAACCTGGACGTTCTCAGCATCCGCTGTTGATGAGATGGCTCCCGAGACGACGATCTCACCCGTCTGGTCACAAGGTCGAGTCTCTGGCAAATACACACTGTGCACTCCAGTCTTAAATGCCAACATGTTCCAATCCATCCAGATGCACCACAGCTGTGAGTCCTGACGAGTCGCAGGTGATCAGGGTGAGGTCCTGACAGCCTCAGCAACACAGCCACTCAGTCCCAAATGCACGCCACCTGGGAGGAAACCAAAAGACAAACAAACCGGCAGCCAGGCCCCCCCAGCCATATAACAGTACCCCACCCTCACGGGAAGCCTCCCGGCGACCACACACACCTGGCCCAGGAGAAACACCCCCCTCCAGGGACCATGGCTGGAAACCGCGTCTGCGTTCATCCTCCAACAGACTGGTTGAACTGGCTGCATCTTTGCCCTTGTTTCTGACAGTCTTAGCACAGGTGTGGCCAGGAGTTCCTACACCTGTGCGGTCAGCCTTTAACCAAACATGTGTGATTAGTCATAAAACAAAACAACCAAAACACCCCCCCCCCCTCCCCAGAGGACCGTTCCATCAAACCCTAGGGAAGGGGGGAAAAGAAAAACCCAAATTTGAGCTCACAAACAAAAATGCCAAAATACCCCCCCTCCTCCCCCCCAAACGACACGTAGGGACCAACACCCCCCAGAGGGCCACCCGCCAGCTCCAGGAGTAATAACCACGGCCGAGGTCCCTCTGGGATCCAACGTCACCCACGGGGACTACCAGCGCCTCCCAGAGGACCACTCGTCAAGGAGACGCCTCCCCTCATGACTAATGGACCCAGCCCCGGCCGTCCACGGCTAGATGGACCCAACGCCCTTTCCCCCCCAGAGGACACCACAGTCAAACCCTGAGGGCGGAAACTGGGGGGGGGAAAACAAAAAAATACCCCAAACCCCCCCCCTCCCCTCCCGGGTGCAGAGGCCACCTGGGAAACGCCCAGCACAACCTAACTGCACCCCTCCAGCAACGCCGACACTACGGCACACCCGGCTGGAGTCAGAGGAGAAGAGAGGGCATAACGAAAAACAAAAAGAAAAAACAACCCAAGTACCAACCCCATCACCCCCCCAGGGGACCGTTCCATCCAACCCTGGGGATGTGAAACAAACGAAAAAACAAACAGACCAACACACAGTTGTTTGGGTCCCTGTTTGTGTTTTTTGTTTTTTTGCAAAGGCTACAGGGTCACACCCCCAGACAAATAGTGGACATCAAAAAAATAAAATCCCACACAAAAACCAACTCAAAAAACACCCACACAAAATGAACTAACACAAAACAAATCAGTGAGTTATACCGTCAAGCTCAACCAAATGGAACACACCTGTTCCTACTCAAGAGCTTGATGGTAACGTGATTCAGTCACCACAAGGGGGAACCAGAGTGCAAAAAATGAAAAAACCCCTTTGGCGACAGAAAAAACAAACGAGCTGCTCTTATGTGCGCAGCTGAGTGCAACACACAACCAAAATGTGCTCAACTAAATAACGCCGGAGCTGATACAACAGACGCAGTAGTTACCTTTATCCGGGGAAACGGGGCTACGACTGTAACACAGGACGCCCAGCGACCCGTGCTAACAGAGCTCCGCCGTGCGCGTGAACCCATTACAAACGCACTCTTGCAGCTCCCGTTTAAACCTCTTATCCGGTCGGAGTGTGACGCGAAGCCGTCGCCAGTCACACTCCACCACGACCCACGGATAAGGCACGACACAGGAACACGGCTGCAAGAGAGCACAAATCAGTATTCAGTAATGGGACTCAAACACGCACCTTCCGGGCGGAGAGCCCCGCAACTGATCCGGATAACCACTGAACGTCTGCTGCCGCCTTCCCGGCGCGTTACCGTCTCTGCTACCGCTGGGTCCGTGATGTTTGGCTAGAGACTACTGTTATGTGTCGGACGCAGCTCGGAGAACCGACCAGCGTTTGAAGGACCCAGTATGAAATAAGCAGAGCACGGTTCAAAGGCTAACTGAATTTAATACATAACAGTGATAATAACAAAAAGGTGCGGCCTGGCGTGGTGCGCTCCCAGCAGCGCGAACGGTCCGGAGCCAGAAGCTGTTTCGGACCCAAGGACCCCGCCGACACCCCCCGGTGGCCGCAACAACCGAGTCTGTGAAAGAAGGAACCATTATGTGAGTCCACACTCTACACACAGAACACTTAAAGGTGTACAAACAGCAAACACTTCCTGGCTTGATTACTGATCAGCTTCCCAACCTGCAGGCATGGAACATCCAGTTCACAAAACTCCACTGCAGTGGAAGCTGATACATGACTAACAAACAGCTCAATACAATAAGGTGTGAGGGACACCACATTTACTGACTGTATAACTGTTAGTCACAAAATCTAACGTACCTCAGGAAGTGTGCTGACGAGCGTGAGACCTCACCCCCTCCTCTTTCACAGACTGTGCATCAAACCTGGACGTTCTCAGCATCCGCTGTTGATGAGATGGCTCCCGAGACGACGATCTCACCCGTCTGGTCACAAGGTCGAGTCTCTGGCAAATACACACTGTGCACTCCAGTCTTAAATGCCAACATGTTCCAATCCATCCAGATGCACCACAGCTGTGAGTCCTGACGAGTCGCAGGTGATCAGGGTGAGGTCCTGACAGCCTCAGCAACACAGCCACTCAGTCCCAAATGCACGCCACCTGGGAGGAAACCAAAAGACAAACAAACCGGCAGCCAGGCCCCCCCAGCCATATAACAGAGTGTGGTCAGCAGCAATTATCGGCCCATTAGCACACAGCAACCTAAAACCAGACCTCTCAACACATTGTAAATTAGGTGGAGAAATCAAGTCATGAGATTAAAACTGCAGCAATGATGCAACAGAAATGGAGGAAATGTGGGAAGATTTTTTTATTATTATTACATTAAAAATGGTGCAGTTTAGTACATTCTAAAAACAGGAGATCACTTATCATTTGGGGACGTTGATTGGTTTATTGCCAGATGCTTCACAGGGTTAGACCATCAGAAAATGTCAGTTTGCTGCTCTGACATAGTACATTTAAGACAGGAAAAGCTGTGTTTCTATCTGTGACAACCACACGCTTCTCCAATTTTCCATCATCAATCCAGCATCCACAGACCATCCAGGAGGTGGCAGATATGTCGACAGGATATTACAAAGGAACGGAAGAGCAATGTTTCTTTTTAGACTGATATAGTGTATTGGAGTTAACTGCATGTTAAAGGATCTCCTTTAACAGTGGAATATCCAGATAAAATGGTGAAACCGACTTCTTCTGAAACTTCTCTGTTCTCTCACGACGTCCTGGATCAATAGAGCCTGAAATGTGGAGGTTTTCAGCTTGAAACAGGCTGACGACGGCGCCTGGGACCGCTGCGCGACGTCTCGCTCCGTGGGAAGTCCTTAAAGCGACAGTATCACCTCAAAATCTCTCATCAGCCATTAAAATTTTCACCGAAAACCAGCTTAATTGTTCGAACCGTGTCCACTTCGATGTGTCTCACAGGTTTAGAAACAATTTTGATCAAACAAAGCGCCAGTCTCTCAGCAACGTCTCAGACAAAGGAATTCCGACGAGGGGCTGGACGACTCCTCCCACAAGGAGTGCTCACAGGCGAATGACATCACCGACAGACGTGGAAAAACTCACGCATGCGCACGAGGGTTCAAGCATGTCTGACGTAAAAACATATGAATGAAATCCATATAGTTTTTGAAAAAAATAAAAAGGACCTATACTTTATTGACAGACCTCGTATGTTCTTTGAATTTGGTGAGTTACAAGATGTTGGCATTTATTCTTATCGTGTTAAACTGGAGGGGATGGACCTGACATCTACTATATCTGTCTATCTATCTATCTATCTATATACCGATTGTCATGGTAACCGGTCCAATATGGTAAAATATCCAAACGGTAATCAGCCAATCAGAGCACGCGTAGCATCGCAGCCATATAATAAAACAGACTATTCAATCAAGAGCAAACAGACACCTTAATGAGCTAATCATCTTTTGGTAAAGCAAGGAGAGATGGAAAATGTGAAGGTTCATTGCCTTCTAATGAAAAAATTTATGTAAAAACTTCAAAAAAGAAATAGTAGAGAAGCTTGAATCTTCGACTGGACTGGGTTGCTTGACGTGAGGACGTTTCCCTTCAAATCACAGAAGCTTCCTCAGCTAAAATTCTTGCTCTGGTAGTCTGACTTCTGTCTTGACTCTTGTGGAGAAGAATAAACCAGAAGCCAACAAAAGCTGGAGTTTTTAACCTAACCAGACCCCTCCTACCGAGAGGCCGGCTGCTATAGGCTACTGACTAAACAATAGCTCTAATTAGCACCTACTGTGCTCTAGTTAGCACTCTCCTAATGATGGGATGGAAGCCTCCCCTGATGGCTCCCTTGACGACTCCCCTGATGACGTGAATGACTCATTACCATGAAAAAAAGACTGAAATTGCTTTGACCTGAGTACCCCCATAGGTGCTAATTAGAGCTATTCTTTAGTCACTAGCCTATAGCAGTCAGCCTCTCGGTAGGAGGTGTCTGGTTAGGTTAAAAACTCCAGCTTTTGTTGGCTTCTGGTTTATTCTTCTCTACAACAGTCAAGACAGAAGTCAGACTACCAGAGCAAGAATTTTAGCTGAGGAAGCTTCTGTGATTTGAAGCGAAAGGTCCTCACGTCAAGCAACCCGGTACAGTCGAAGATTCAAGCTTCTCTACTATGGAAACCAGCTGGACAACTGAGAGCCTACACAGAAATCAAAATGAAATGCACAAAAAAGTACACATACATTTTTGTATTCTTGAAAATGTGGTAAGTTATCTCATACTTATTATTCTATGGCTATGACGCTACGCACTTGATTGGCTGATTTCCGGTCTGATATTTTCCCATATCCGACCCTTACAGTGACAATCGGTCTGTATCAGATGCGTTACAAACAAGAAAGGTAAAAACACAATTAGAAAAACCAAGTCGGACAAGAACATACTTCATAAATATCTAAACGGTATCGGGAAAAAAACAGATTGAAAGCTTACCAGCTAATGACTGGACCATCTGTTAGCAAGTTCTTCATGGAGGTGAAGTGAACAGGTCTGACTACAAGCCCAAAACAGTCAGCAACTTTCATTTTTGGGTTATACTATAAGTTTGCGTGTTTATTTTTATACATACATACATACATACGTACATATATATACGAGGTCTGTGAGAAAAGTATCCGACCTTTTTATTTTATGCAAAAAATATATGGATTTGATTCATATGTTTTTACGTCAGCCAAGCTTGAACCTTCATGCGCATGCGTGAGTTTTTCCACGCCTGTCGGTTGCGTCATTCGCCTGTGGGCAGGCTTTGAGTGAGCACTGCTCCACCTCTCTCATCGTTGTTTCATTGCAAGGAAATGGCGGAATGATTTGGGCTTTTTTTCCATCAGAATTTTTTCAGAAACTGTTAGAGACAGGCAGCTGGAAACCATTCGAAAAATTTATCTGGCTTTCGGTGAAAATTTTACGGGCTTCACAGAGAATAAGGAGTGTTACTACAGCTTTAAGGACGGCCCACAATGGCGCATGGCGCGCCGCGCTCCGAGCCGCCATCGAGAGGCAGAAACCACCAGATCATTTCTAAACGGATGGCTGTGTGGAGCCAGGACCGTCATGTGCAATTTCTCTGGTTATCACAAGAGCTGGACCTCAGCCATTTTCTGGCAGATTTCACGTTTAACAAGAGATTTTGTCATGGAAAGCCGCACAGAGGCTTCGCGCGTCACGACGGATTCGTTGATGAAGCGAGACAAAGGAACACTTCCGTTTCGGAGTGTTAAAGGACAAGTTGGGACATGCCCAGCTCTCCACAATTTCTTATACTCACTCGACTGGTAAGCACTGAAAGCCGAGATAGGCATGTCGCAACTTGTCCTTTAACACTCCGAAATGGAGGTGTTCCTTTGTCTCGCTTCATCAACGAATCGGTCGTGACGCGCGAAGCCTCCGCGCGGCTTTCCATGACAAAATCTCTTGTTAAACGTGAAATCTGCCAGAAAATGGCTGAGGTCCAGCTCTTGTGATAACCAGACAAATTGCACACGACGGTCGCAGCTCCACACAGCGATCCATTTAGAAATTATGTGGTGGTTTCTCCCTCTCGATGGCGGCTCGGAGCGCGGCGCGCCATGCGCCATTGTGGGCCGTCCTTAAAGCTGTAGTAACACTCCTTATTCTCTGTGAAGTCTGTAAAATTTTCACCGAAAGCCAGATAAATTTTTCGAATGGTTTCCAGGTGCCTGTCTCTAACAGTTTCTGAAAAAATTCTGATGGAAAAAAAGCCCAAATCATTCTGCCATTTCCTTGCAATGAAACAATGACGAGAGCTTGGCTGACGTAAAAACATATGAATCAAATCCATATATTTTTTGCATAAAATAAAAAGGTCGGATACTTTTCTCACAGACCTCGTATATATATATATATAGCCACATAATAAATTAATTATTAACCTCACTTGCTCAGTTAATAATCCTTTATTACTGTTATTCTAACCTTAAGCTTAATCCTATCCTTTGTTTCATCAGGGAGGGGTGGGGATGCAAAATGATACTACTGTATGTGGTGACAGCATTGAACTTGTTTAAAGATTCATTTATCTCTGCAGTGATATTCACATCTCTAGGTTAAACAGTCTATGGGGTGAAAAGATATGTGGGAAATGCATATGGAGTTACTTATGCTTAATTCAAAATCATACAGAGTTGTGCACACCAATCCTGATACCTTTGCAAGAAAATGAAAGTTCAGGTCTTTTGGGTCCTGATGTTTCTTGTCCTACTGTATGTTTGTGAGACCTTAACTCAAAACAGTGACCTCAGATAAAAAGGGGAAGACTTAAGGTCCTCCCAGAGAATCCTTAGGTTCCACAGGAATGATTTTATGTCAAATACACAGTCTGGATTGAAAGAGACTTGCTTTTAACTAACCATCTGTGTGTATGACGGTTGCACGTGTCTGCACTTGTATACACCTGAATGATAGGGGTAGTGTCAGGTTGACCAACAGCAACAAACAATGGCAGAAACGTCTTAAGAGAAGTTGTATGATGAAGTCCTAAATTTTCCACATGCAAATGATGCATCACAACAAATATGTTCATGAGAACATCTGGCAAGAGATTAGTCAAATTTTAAGTTTATTGTTTAGCGCATATGACTACAGAGCTCTACATGGTCTGAGTACTCTGGTATGCCCACTAGTGGAATGCTCCGGTAACACGTAATCTACAGCCAAGTCTGTGTTTAGCTGCATTTTGTGTCGCCTACTTAATCACTGGGAATAAGAAAAAAAAAACACAAATCACTGCTTGAATATTAGAAATTGTATTTATTACTTCCTGCTGGCTGGAGGCGCAAAGGGGGATTATGTTGTAGTGATTTCCTTCCTTCCATCCCAAAAAGGGTATACGCATTCTGAAATCAACTCCTCTCACACCTTTAGGAGGAATGATACAATGATACAATCTCTCTATCGGTCACTTACATTCCCAATATTGCTATTTGTTTTGTTTGTTTTTTTTCTCGTGAGGTCATTGTTGCACGTAAGAATAGTTAATGCTGATTCATAAGTGTTAAATACATGGCTGTATTGAACACAGTGTGCACCTCTAAGCCGTCACATTGAGAACAGAATACGAACGAAGCTTGCTCATGGTACAGGGAGTCCTAAACAGGAAGTGCCAACTTTTGAGTCCACAGTAAAATAGGAAGTGTCAAACACTTCCTGGATCGACATTTCCTGGGTTGACAGATGAGATCTCATGGAATCTTGCGGGAACTCAGTGGCAAGTTCACACTGAAACAGGAAGTGCCAAATTTTTAGTCCACAGTGGAACAGGAAATGTCAAATGTTGAACACTTCCTGGCATGGGTGCTGCTAGAGCAGAGGACAGGGTTGCACTGGACTCCCCTGAAATATGATTGGACACAGATGATTGACATGTCACAGCACCACACGTCTGGTTGATAAGAGCTGCATTTTGAAATTAGTGAGTCACACTGACTGCTATGTTCCTCCTGTCCAGTAGTTGGTGCTGTGTACCACAAAAAGTTCTAATCCACCTAGGTAGAACAAGAAAAATATTTGCCTCAGATCTGAACTGAGCACATCGCTTGAACCATGGACTAATAATGACACCAAAGTTATACTGGTGAGTAAACGATCATATTTTATGCCAGAAATGAGGTCCAGGTCGTTAAAAACTGGCATTTCTCCTTTAATACAGGTTGCCTTATATATATACAAGGTTGGGTAGGATTACTTTGAAAAGAATACATGTGGATTACATGTAAGTATGTACATACATTGGATTACTTGTAATCTTATTACTTTTGGATTACATTTCAAAGTAATCCTACCCAACTTTGTGTGTGTATATGTGTGTGTGTGTGTGTGTGTGTGTGTGTGTGTGTGTGTGTGTGTGTGTGTGTGTGTGTGTGTGTGTGTGTGTGTGTGTGTGTGTGTGTGTGTGTGTGTGTGTGTTTCCAGTGATTTTAAAACAAGCAGACAGCTTCTGATTAAATAACCTGTTAATTTTGCTGTCTGAGTGACAACAGTGACAACTTTAGATAAATAAATCTAAAATTATCTTCCGTAAACCCAAACTGAAAGCAAATTTCTACAACTTGATATCAATTAATTAAAAATATAAAATCTAGCTTCCTGATGAAGTGGTGTAGAGGAGGATTTTCTTAAAAATAAGAACTGATAGTTCAGCTACAATTTCCCAGAAAGTACATTTGAAATGAAAGCCTAGATTTGATGTTTTGGCAAAAGAAACTTTTGTATTTCTTCATAATTGATGTAAATAAAGTCCAAGACATATTAAGTGAGTTGGAAATGTTATTGTTTCCATCCCCCGACTTGTCTGAAGAAAACTGGCAATAAGACTGATTATTATTTACAAGTTTATCCAGTTTTAGAGTTTTCTTTCAGTTTGAGGAAGATAATTTTAGAAATTTTTATTTTTTAGATTTTTTGAATTTCTTGTATTTGAAATGGCATAAACAAATTACAATGTGTGAAATATTACTATATACTGTGTCCTAACCTTATGAGTGCAACATGACTGTGGTATTGTTACAGTTTTGTTTAAGAATGCTTAATTTTCACTGTTGTTGCACTTTGTGTGAAATCATAGCCATATCACGTACAATACTGAAATGACAATATTGCAATATGATAATTTGGCCATATTGTACAGCCATACTGTCAACCAGAAGCTGAAAGGTTTTAGCCATGCTAATGCTCTCCTGAAGCATTTGCTCAAAAAACAGTATGAAGGACCTCAATGACATGGTGAGATTCTGAAGAGCTTCACTCGTTCATGTCTGCGACATATACAGATTAGAATGATAATGTTTGAAAACTATTTTTCCTGTTGCAGTAATACCTACAGAACATCCATCTTCAAGTTTAAGGTTAGGGTTTCAAAAAGCAAAGAACAATTTTGATCAAACTTGGAGGATCAACTCAGTGGGCCATCCTCTCACAACACCGGGCATGTCAACTTCAGGGGTCTAAGGTCAAGGTCCAGTCAGAGGTCATTGTCAAAAATACATTAATGACCATATTTGAGCACTTATGAGACTTTGGTGCACAGACGCGCTCATGGAGTTAATAAAAGTATCAGACCTCAGATATCAATGACCCCCTTGATGACACCAAGCAAAGTCAAAAAATTAGCAAGGCACTGCCATTATCTGGATGTCCTTTTTTCTTTTGATTGCCTATAACATTGCCAAACACAGTAAAAGAAGATTCCACACACCGCTTTCATGATCTGCAAGCACATCTGCATGCTGCTCTGCTCTCAGTCACTACCGCAACTTGATTAATTTAATTTTAGACTCTGCCACAGTATCCTGGACTAACTCAGCAAATGTGTCATTCCAGAACAGGAATTAAAATATATGCACAGTGCATCAGCGTGGACATCTGCAGGGTGACATGTACAATGTGGGCACTCAGAATATAATTTGATATGCATGGATATGAAATTATAGTTATAGAGCACATAGACCACACAACTGTATGAATGCTCTTTTCCTGAGAGAAACACACACACACACACGCAGTGTACAGAATGATAATGGGTGTTACAAGTAAGTTTTTGTTCAGGCTGAAAGGTTGTTGTTTACCAAAACTGTTACATACGTACAAAGTGGTATGGTAATTAAACTTCTCCCACACAGTCTCCATATCCACTCTCCAATCCCGTAGGTGTCTGCGGTAAGAACATGCTATATTTTGCCCCGTTTGGACTATTTCAACTAATCACATTTTGGAAAACAATAACTTCCTAAACACAGATATTAGCCTTTGGTAATAGCTAATCATCACACATTATCTAGAAATGTTGGTTTACACTTGTAATACAGGTGGCTGCGGTTGACCACAAACCACTGTGGGTATCCACTGATTTTCGGAGCAGCCCATGCATCGCTACTAAATGGACTGCATTTATATAGCATTTTTCCATCTGCATCAGAAGCTCAAAGAGCTTTATAATGATGTCTCGCATTCACACTCGCACCCCGATGTCAGAGTGCTGCCATGCAAGGTGCTCACTACACACCAGGAGCAACTAGGTGATTAAGGACCTTGCCCAAGGGCCCTCAGTGATTTTCCAGTTTGGCTGGGTTTTGAACCAAGGATCCTCTGGTCTGAAGCCCAACGCTTAACCACTAAACAGTGCAGAATGAAACAGTGGGCCTTTGTGCACAAGCCAGCTGAGCATGCACCAGTGACGACCGTGACATGTTGTGTCATTCTGAAATGGATAGTTATTTTGAACCTGTTATATCCATGGTGCTGAAGCTCTGTTATGCTTTGAGGTGAATTTGGAGATTCCAATAGCAATTGACAGATGACACATTCTGAACGTGAGAGGAAAATAAGTCTCATGGGTCAGGTCTGGGAGCATGAGCTGATGGTCCCACAGCCCACACGGTCCTGGGTCCTGATTGGGAACCACACAAACAGACCAGTGGTGTTTCCCAAAATCCTGAAAGTATCCGTACTGTCTGCCACACGCAGACAATGGCATCTCCTTGGCCATTTCCAGTCGCTGTGGCCAGTTAACCCACTTGCCCCTCGCCACATAACCAGAATTTAGATAATGTTCCCTTATGATGCAAGTGGCTCAGTTCACATGAATCTCCCCACATAACGACTCATCTCAAGCAAGGTCTATCCAGCAACACAAAGATCTTCCAAAGAAGCAGAGTACCTAGTAACCTTCAGAACTGAAGGTTTGGAATCATTCAGACATGCAAAGCCAAATGGCACCAATCCAGTGAACATACACTGGAGCATTGCAGAGCCTTTCAGAGAAAATACCTCAAGGAAAACAATATTATATCCATTGATTAACTTTGTGGGAGGGACCATGTTTATTGATATGTCAGGTTTCTTTTCTGTGGTTAGGCTGAACAGGACTCTTTGGATCTAGTTAAGGCTATTTAATTAGTGTCTGTATTGAAAGACTTCAGGATTTGAGTGCGTGTGGGATGACGGGACTCATGGCTGTCTCATATACAATCAGGTCTGTATTGTAAGTAACTATATGGGCAGTGACCATGGTTGTGTACACATATGGCAGCTTTTGGTACCATACTTTATATATATATATATATATATATATATATATATATATATATATATATATATATATATATATATATATAATTTCTACCTCATTTTCTTATTTAATTGTATTGTTACAAGTATTATTATTGCTTATCTTTGCACACGCTGTCTGATGCACATTTTCTTCTACTCACACTCATCTTGTGTGTGTTTTTTTAAGAGCTGACGTAACGTGAATTTCTCCACTGTTAGGTCAATAAAGTCTTATCTTATCTTATACTTCTTTGGCATAAAATTGACATAATGTTGTCCATTTTTCCACATAAATGACTTTTCCCACAAAAGAACACACACCATTTTCTACACATTGTCAAAAAAAGAGAAAGAACACATATCAACTGTGCTTTTATCATTATCATTCTACACAGCGTTTTAGTCCCTTTGTGGCAAATATCATTATGTACAAGAAATTTTGTCTGTTGCCATAACCACCAACCAATCAATAAAGTAAAATGAATCAATTAAAAAGGAATTAAAATTTTAAACATAACCCAGGAGTGGCATAATCAGGAATCAAGGAAGTGATGCTTGAACCTTGAGGCTACAATATGATTTTGTTTGACATTTTCGTTCTGTTTTTAAATACACCTGTATATCCAAACATTTTGGTATGCAGTAATTTGATGTTTGCTTGGATGACAGCATGTGTTGCTCCAAAACCTGGATGTACCTTTCAGCATTGGTGGTGCCATCACAGATGTGTAAGTTGCCCATGCTATGGGCACTAACACACCCCCATACCATCACAGATGCTGGCTTTTGAACTTTGCGCTGGTAACAATCTGGATGGTCTTTTTCACTTTGTCCAGAGGACAGAACGTCCATGATTTCTAAAAACAATTTGAAATGTGGACTCATCAGACGACAGCACACTTTTCCACTTTGCATCTGTCCATTTCAAATAAGCTCGGGCCCAGAGAAGGCGGCAGCATTTCTGGATGTTGCTGATGTATGGCTTTTGCTTTGCATGGCAGAGTTTTAACTTGCACTTGTAGATGCAGCGACGAACTGTGTTAACTGACAATGGTTTTCTGAAGTGTTCCTGAGCCCACACAGTAAGATCCTTTACACAATGATGTTGGTTTTTAATGCAGTGCTGCCTGAGGGATCGAAGGTCACGGGTATTCAATATTGGTTTTCTGCTTTGCTGCTTACATGTAGAAAGTTCTCCAGATTCTCTGAATTTTTTCCCAATTGAAGTAGGCTGCCGTGGATTTCCAGCAAAATCGGTGCGCTACTTCCTCCAGAGAGTGGGTCTGGAGTTGAAACAGCTGAAGCAAGCCATCAGGGAAATAGCCAGCATGGCGGAGTCGAGCTCAAGGTGTCTGTGGCTGATGAGGGCCCAAAGTTGGAACCCTTCTGCAGGCGAAGGCTAGTCAGCCTCCGCAGCCCCACTCAGGCGAGGTGTACAGGTTAAGGGGTGAAACACCTGTGACCCTGAGATACCTGCTGATGATGCAGAAGGGTTTCCAACAGAAGAGGTGAGGCGAGGAATGGGAGTAAGGATCCAGCCTACGTAGTCTGTAGTTCTTTGTAGCGTAGCATCTTTTGATGTTTATTCACCTTATAGACTGTAGATGATGGAATTCCTAAATTCCTTGCAATTGAACATTGAGAAACATTGTTCTTAAACTGTTGGACTATTTTTTTTCACGCAATTGTTCACAAAGTGGTGATCCTCACCCCATCTTTGCTTGTGAATAGCCTTTTGGGGATGCTCCTTTTATACCCAGTCATGACACTCACCTGTTTCCAATTAGGTGTTCTTTGAGTATTTAGCAACTTTCCCAGTCTTTTGTTGCCCCGTCCCAACTTTTTTGAAATGTGCTGCAGGCATCTATTTCAAAATGAGCAAATATTTGCACAAAAACAAAGTCTATCAGTTTGAACATTAAATATATTGTCTTTGTGGTGTATTCAATTGAATATAGGTTGAACAGGATTTGCAAATCATTGTATTCTGTTTTTATTTACATTTTACACAATGTCCCAACTTCATTTGAATAGGGGTTGTAAAAAAAAGCATGTTATATATATATATATATATATATATATATATATATATATATATATATATATATATATCATAAAAAATTCATAAATCAGGAAAGCTCAAGGGAGCACAATTTTTCCCCCACCATATTAAACATAACTGAGTGGATTTAATTCCCTGGTTGCTATGGTGACACACTGGCAACATTTAGAAAATATATCTACCAAGCTGACATGATTGAAGTCACCGGCAATTATGAAAAGTGGATCTGGATACATATTTTGCAGAGGACTGACAGTGTTGTGTAACTCCCTGAGGGCGTATTTAACATTAATGCTGGGATAATTCCCAAAGCAGATAATGCACGCAGCATTTACAGTAATTGTTCAAAGTTCTGCTGCCCTCCTGAGTGTTCCCTGACAGAAAAGTCTACTCCGAATATTTACATTGCGGCAGTATGTTGCCATTAAGCCAGCTTTCCATGAAGATTACTGAACAACAGTTTATTTTTGTGTGGGTTGAGTCTGAAAATTAAACAGCTCATTTTTGAACCGTGTGAATGGGGGTTTAGAGAGTATAGTTACATCAGCTTTTAACCTAGTTCCTAGCTTTTCTTGCAGTTTTTATGTCTGCCTGCAAGTCCCTGAAGTCTACTTCACCAGTGTGCTCCTCATGGGCCTTATGACCGGAACAAGCACAGTCAGATAAGCCGAGCTCTCAGAGAGACCCTTATCTTTAAGACGAATGTAATCTGCAGAGTCCTGATCAGAGGTGTCTCTCCTCCTGTGCTGGACATTTGTGCAGTGGCTGTTCTGTTTTTCCAGTGTAGATGTCTGAATACTCCTCACCATATTAAACAGCAAAAAACAACATTACTTTTCTGTGATGTGGCATCTGATCCAGCAGGCATACAAGAATCTGTCATGGTGTGTTATTGGATTTGACAAAAACAGGTTGATTGTGTTTTCAAAGATTCTCTGGAGCTTCTCAGACTCCAGCCAGATACAGGATAACACAATTGTTTTCTTGTTTTCAAAGGATCCATTTGTTGTTTCTTTGCTGGATCAAGCTTCTGGCAAGGCAAAGGCCTGCTTTGAATATCCACAAGTCTGCAGAGCTCTCTATACACGCTCAAGACAAAAGTCTTGGATTTTGTACTTGTGGCAGCCTTTTCTATCCTGGGGCATCATGTCCTGCTTACTACAAGCTTTCATTGTTGTGGATGGATGCTCTGAATACCAACACATATGTACTGTGCTAAAGCAGAGGCAGTGATCTGAACACCTGTTATAGAGGTACAAATGGCAAATGGACTTCATTTATATAGAAAAACTGAAGGCTGGTGACCAAATACAATATGGAACGTGGAGTAACCTGAGGATGCTGAGAGTGAATTCAATCCAGGGTAGTTGTGTAGACCATGATGCCAAGTGCTGTGAAGTGAGGATTCGGAGACCTTTCTCTAATTCTTGATTAAAGCGTTTGGTCTGCCCATTGGCCTGTGGATGGTAGCCCGAGGTTAGACTTGACATGACCCCGAGGAGACGACAGATCTCCCTCCAAAAATGGGACACAAACTGTGGACCTCGGTCAGACACAACATCCTGTGGCAATCCATGTAACTTGAATACGTGCGACAGCATAACCTCTGCTGTCTCTTTAGCAGATGGAAGGTGTGGCAAAGGAATGAAATGCACCATCTTAGACAGGCGATCAACAATAGTTAAAATCACAATGTGTCCCTTGGAAGGTGGAAGACCGGTAACAAAATCTATGGAAATGTGCGACCATGGATGAGTAGGGACAGGTAGTGGTAACATGGTGCCCGCAGGCGGGCGGTTGGTTGACTTATGCATTGCGCACACTTGACAGGCATTGACATATTCTGCCACATCCCTATTAACCCCAACCACCAAAATCGCTGTTGTACCATGGATATTGTGTTTTTGATCCCCAGATGGCAGAATACACTGTTTTCATAGCACCATCGAATCACATCCCCCCTGAGCATTTTGGGGATGTAAAGGCGGCATGGTGGGCAACCAGCGGGAACAGGTTCATTATTAAAGGCGACTTGACTCGATATCCCAAGTCAGCGCGGACACAAAGCAGGACACATGTAGGATGGTGCCTGGGTCTGTGGGCGTATCAACCAGGTCCCCCTGTCGGGATAAGGCATCTGGTTTACCATTTTTTGAACCTGGTTGATAGGACAGCGTGAAGTTGAAACAGCTGAAGAATATCACCCACCTAGCCTGACAGGAGTTAAGGCGTTTGGCCAAATGTAAGTACTCAAGATTTTTGTGGTTGGTATAGACTATGAACGGTATCTATGCCTCCTCCAACCAGTACCGCCACTCCTCCAAGGCCACTTTTACTGCCAACAGTTTGCGGTCACCAATGCCATAGTTCCGTTTCACCATAGACAGTTTCTTAGACAAGAAGGCGCACTGATGCAACCTGCCGTCTGAGGGATTTCTCTGGGAGAGAACTGCTCCAACCCCTGCAGAGGCATCAACTTCCACCACGAACTGCCGAGCAGGGTCAGTGAGGAGTAGCATAGGGGCTGTGGTAAAGTGATATTTTAGGGCTCTGAATGCCTCCTCACATTCCGGGGTCCAGACAAATGGGCAGAGGGATGAGGTGACAGCATGCAGTGGTGCCGCAACTGTACTGAAATTTCAGATGAGTTTGCAAACCCTAAAACCGTTGTACTTCGTTACGTGACACGGGAATGGCCCAGTCCCGCACCACTGCAACCTTCTCTGGATCCATCTTTATTTCTCCCTTAGAAATAACAAAGCCCAAAAAGGAAACTGTGGACTTGTGGAATTTACACTTCTCTGCTTTCACAAAGAGCTTGTTTTGCAGGAGGGTTTGTAAAACTATACATACGTGGTGCATGTGTGTAGCCAAATCTGGGAAAAAGATGAGGATATCATCCAGATATACAAAGATAAATTTATTCAGGTATTCTCGTAGCACATCGTTCACTAGATTTTGGAAAACTGCTGGTGTGGTTGTGAGACCAAAAGGCATGACCAAGTATTTATAATGGCCGGATGGCGTATTAAAGGCCATTTTCCACTCGTCTCCCTGTCTGATCCGGACCAAATGATGTGCATTACGTAAGTCAAGCTTGAAAATAAATGTGGCTCCTTCCAACAACTCAAATGCAGAGGAAATGAACGGCAGCAGATAATGGTTCTTTACTGTGACATCAATAAGGCCGCAGTAATCAATACAGGGACGGAGTGTCTTATCCTTCTTTTCAACAAAGAAGAACCCCGCCCCTGCAGGTGAGAACAAAGGTCAAATTAAACCTGCTGCCATGGATTCCTGGATGTATTCGTTCATTGCATGGCATTTAGGTGCCGTCAGAGAAAAGTCATATTTGCGATGAGGAGGTAACGACTTGGCTCTAGCTTCTAAATACGGCAGATAGGTAAATGGTAAATGGACTGCATTTATATAGCGCTTTTCCATCTGCATCAGATGGTCAAAGTGCTTTACAAATAATGCCTCACATTCACCCCGATGTGAGGGTGCTGCCATACAAGGTGCTCACTACACACCGGGAGCAATAGGGGATTAAAGACCTTGCCCAAGGGCCCTTAGTGATTTTCCAGTCAGGCTGGGATTTGAACCGAGGATCTTCTGGTCTCAAACCCAATGCTTTAACCACTATACCATCACACTCAGCAAAAACCAAGCAATAGACCAGATAAACAGTCAGACCCTGACAAGATGGTTCTTTTCACATGGCACAGCCTGCCGATGTGCACGCTGACACGGTCGCTCCAGTCTGTTGCAAAGGCAACATGTGTTTTTATGTATTTCCACGTGAGGACAGCATGCCCAAGCACGTGTCTCATGGTGGAGTGTTGTCAGGTGATGTCCTTCATAACACTATATTTGTTCTCCAGCTGTGACTTGCGGGTGCACAGATCCCAATAGCAGTGGCTGATGTCGACACGCCCACCTTATCAAACAAACTCAGCTCAAAGACAAAAGTGTCACTCTGTTCCTTTGTTATGTGATTATTTATATTATGTATTTGTTATGTAATTATGTTTGTAGTTACTGTTGTATGTATTTATGTAATTAATTTCATCACAGACCAGAGGAAGCAGCTGCAGCACTGGGTTGAGTACTATCTTGAGCTTTATGCAACCCAGAACATTGTCACAGTCACAGCCCTCGAGGACATCGCAGATCTGCCAGTCATGGAACAGCAAGACACGACACCAACCATGAAAGAACTTGGAAAAGCCATTGACTGCCTTGCTAGTGGGAAGGCCACAGGGAGTGACGGCATTCTATCAGAAATCTTAAAGAGTGGGAAACCTGTGCTGCTAAAACACCTGAACAGTCTTTTCTGCCTCTGCTGGGAACAGGGACACATTCCCCAGGACATGCAAGATGGGAGCATCGTCACCTTGTGTAACAACAAAGGAGACAGAAGAGACTGCAATAATTATGGAAGAATCTCCCTTCTCAGCAGGTGTTGCTTAGCACGTCCGCAGACCTGTTTCCCCAGTTCCAGTGTGGCTTTCGAGCTGGGAGGGCTACAGTGGACATGATCTTTTCAATACGCCAGCTGTAGGAATAGTATCAAGAGCAGCAAATGCCACTCTACATCGCCTTCATCGACTTGACCAAGGCTCTCGACTTGGTCAGTCGAAGCAGACTCTTCAGGCTCCTGCAGAAGATCGGCTGTCCCCCAGAACTCCTTGCAGTGGTCTCGTCGTGTGAACATGCACAATACAGTTTGCTTCAGTGGTGCAACATCAGAG
This sequence comes from Thalassophryne amazonica, assembly GCF_902500255.1. Lineage (NCBI taxonomy): Eukaryota > Metazoa > Chordata > Actinopteri > Batrachoidiformes > Batrachoididae > Thalassophryne > Thalassophryne amazonica. Next base: position 50,223,849 of record NC_047108.1, on the reverse strand, counting down.
GACTTCTCACTTAGCAGTGGGGTGAAACAGGACTGTGTCCTTGTGCCAACACTCTTCAGAATCATCATCTTCATGCTCCTTCAGTACACCTTGAAGGATTGCAGTGAGTGTACATTCACACCAAGGCAGTGCCAAGCTCTTCAACATCGCCTGTCTTCGCGCCAAGACCAAGGTTGTGGAGGTACTCATCCGTGAGATGCTCTTTGCCGACAATGCAGCCTTGACATCACACTCCGAAGACAGTCTGCAGCAGCTTGTTAAATGCCTCTCTCAAACCTGCAAGGAGTTTGGACTGACCATCAGTCTGACAAAGACAAACGTCATGGTGCAGGGCACAGTTGCTGCCCATAACACTGACATTGATGGGTACAGCCTGGAAGTCGTGGAGCACTTCACATACCTTTGGTCAACCATCTCTAATTCACTCTCCATTGATGCAGAGATAAACAGTGGGATTGCAAACGCAGCAGCAGTTATGGCAAGACTAAGCCACAGAGTCTGGAACAACTCCAGCCTCACTGAGAAGACAAAACTGTGTGTCTACCAGACCTGCATGCTCAGCACACTCCTCTACGGTAGCGAGGCATGGACTGCCAACACCAGAAATGAGAAAAAGCTCAACAGCTACCATCTGAGGTGCCTTAGATGAATTCTGCACATCGGATGGCAGGACATGGTACCCAACACAGAGGTCTTGGAACATGTTAACACGAGTAGCATGTTCACCATTCTTGGCGAAAGGCACCTTTTTTGGCTTAGCCACATCAGGAGAATGGATCCGGGTCGCATTCCTAAAGATCTACTGTATTGTGAGCTGGCAGAGGGCACTCGTTTGACTGGTCGACCACACCTGCACTTTAAAGATGTCTTCAAGAATGATATGAAAATGTGCAGCATCAATGTCAACATGTGGGAGCAGTGCAGCCTGGCACCTTGCTGTCAGAACAGGTGCACAGAGGACTGAGCAGGAGAAGAACCAAGGCCTTGCTGAGCAACGAGCTAGGAGGAAGGAGTGACAGCGGCAGCCTCAACAGGCATCACAGTGCACATGCAACAAATGCAGCAGTGTCTGTCACTCATGCATTGGACTGATAACTCATTCATGCAGGTGCAAATAAAAACAAAAGACAAAAAAATCCCTGTACATTCGTTTTGTCAATTGTGTTGGTAGCATGGCCCAAGCAGAGGGTCACCCCTTTGAGTCTGGTCTGCTTGAGATTTCTTCCTCAAATCATCTGAGGGATTTTTTTTCCTTGCCAGTGTCACCTGTGTGCATGCTGTAGGGGTTGATAAGGTTAGACCTTACTTGTGTGAACCACCTTGAGGCAGCCTTGTTGTGATTTGGCACTATATAAATGAATTAAATTGAAATTGAATTGGAAAAGTGTATTTAAAAAAACCTAACAAAAAAAACCCACTAATACACACACACACACACACACGCATATATACATATATATATATATATATATATATATATATATATATATATATATATATATACATATATACATATACACATATATATATATATATATATATATATATATACGTATACACATATATACATATACACATATATACACATATATACGTATACACATATATACACATATATACGTATACACATATACACATATATATATATACGTATACACATATATACATACATATACACATATATACATACATATACACATATATATACGTATACACATATATACATATAAACATATACACATATACACATATATACACATATATATATACATATACACATATATACATATATACATATACACATATACACATATATACACATATATATATACATATACACATATATACACATATATATATATATACATATACACATATATACACATATATACATATACACATATATATACACACATATATATATATACATATACACATATACACATATATACATATACACATATATATACACACATATACATATATATATATATATATATATATACACACACAAGGTCTATTAGAAAAGTATCGGACCTTATTTTTTTATTTTTTTTTAAACCATATGGATTTGAATCACGTGTGCTTGCGTGAGCCATCCTTGAACCTTCGTGCGCATGCGTGATTTTTTTCACGCCTGTCGATTGCGTCATTCGCCTGTGACCAGGCTTTGAGTGAGGAGTGGTCCAGCCCTCTCGGCGGATTTTCATTGTCACGGAAATGGCTGAAAGACTGCCGCTTTGCTTGATCAAATTTTTTTTAGAAACTGTGAGGCACATCCATGTGGACACCATTCGAGAAATTCAGGTGGTTTTTGGTGAAAATTTTATGGGCTTCAACGACATTAAGGGATGTTACTGTCCCTTTAAGGACGGCCCACAGCAGCTGTGGGGCGCGTCGCGCTCCAGCTGCCATCGACAGGCTGAGGGACCCGGATAAAATGCTGAAACCGACTTCTTCTGAAACTTCTCTGTTCTCTCACGACGTCCTGGATCAACAGAGCCTGAAATGTGGAGGTTTTCAGCTTGAAACAGGCTGAAGATGGCACCTGGGACCGCTGCGCGACGTCTCGCACCATGGGAAGTCCTTAAAGCGACAGTATCACCTCAAAATCTCTCATCAGCCGTTAAAATTTTCACTGAAAACCAGCTTAATTTTTTGAACCGTGTCCACTTCGATGTGTCTCACAGGTTTAGAAAAAAGTTTGATCAAACAAAGCGCCAGTCTCTCAGCAACTTCTCAGACAAAGGAATTCCGACGAGGGACTGGACGACTCCTCCCACAAGGAGTGCTCACAGGCGAATGACGTCACCGACAGACGTGGAAAAACTCACGCATGCGCACGAGGGTTCAAGCATGTCTGACGTAAAAACATATGAATGAAATCCATATAGTTTTTGAAAAAAATAAAAAGGACCTATACTTTATTGACAGCCCTCGTATCATATATCAAGACAATATATGAGGAAAAGTGAGCGCACAAACAATGTTCTCTGTTTGAGAAGTTTTATTTTCTCTCTGTTTTGAATATTTTCATGTCTTCAATTGCAAGCAAAGCTTTGGTCTCGTAGTAGTAGTAATCTTGATCAAAGAATTTTCATAGGTAGATAAACCAGTGCCAACCTGTTACCCATATCCCTACAGCAGAAAAATTTTCATATGTATTATAGTAAATACATGATCAGAGTTTTTAAAACATGAAAACTAGAAGATTAATATAAAGTTAAAGAACCTGTGCTCCACAATTACAACAAATTGGTGATCTTTGTGAACAACTCTGTTGTGTATTATAAGATGTGCCACAAACAAACGATGCTGAGCCTGGTAACCACCTGGTGAACGTGGGCAGAAACGCCCGGACATACTCGGCCCTTTTTGTTATACTGCACAATGACAACCAAGGCTGCATGAGTGCAATGAGGCATTTTGAATGACAAATCAATTGTACAAGCAAAGACCTAGAAAAAAAGTTATGCTGGTTGACCACAGACTCTAGGAAGCACAGCCTATGGATTGAATACGAATGAACGGGTATATACGAGGTCTGTTAGAAAAGTATCCGACCTTTTTATTTTTTTCAAAAACCATATGGATTTCAATCATGTGTGATTGCATCAGCCAAGCTTTAACCTTCATGCACATGCGTGAGTTTTTTAACACCTGTCGGTTGCGTCATTCGCCTGTGAGCAGGCTTTGTGTGAGCAGTGGTCCACCCCTCTCGTCGTTTTTTTATTGCAAATAAATGTCTGAACGATTTGGAGCTTTGCTGCATCAATTTTTTTCCAGAAACTGTGAGAGACCTCCAGGTGGACACCGTTAAGGAAAATTAATATGGCTTTCAGGGACGATTTTATGGGGATTACACAGATTAAGGAGTGATTCAGACGGTTTAAAGACCGCCCACAACTGCTGAGAGCTCACCGCGCTCCGCGCGCCGATCGACGGGCTCAAACCCCGCTGAATCAACCAGATCATTTCCAACGTGAAGGCTTTGTTGATCCGGGACGTCGTCTGACTTTCACAAAAAGGCAGAAGGCGTGGATATCAGCACTTTTTCCGCACATTCCACTGTTACAGGAGTTTTTTTTCATGGAAAAAAAAGCGGAGGGACGCGCCACGGAGCTGTTCATTACGCGGCACAAAACCACCTCCGTGTTGGTCTCACAGGACGGCTTTCAGGTGGATTTCAGACGGCTGTCGGTTGCTTTTCAGTCATGTGATTATCCGAGAAATTGAGCATGAGCTGGACATGCCCCAACATGTCCTGTGAGGCTTCATCACGGCGCTGCTTTGTGCCATGCGGCTCCACCGCAACGCGCGGAATTCCGCTCCTCTTTCCATGACAAAAACTCCTGTAACAGTGGAATGTGCCATTCATTTCTAAACTGGATGCTGTCTTGATCCGGTATGTCATCTGACTAGCACATCAAGTGTGAAAAGACGTGGACATCAGCACTTTTTCGGCACATTGAGACAGACGTGCGGAGGAGTTCCGCACGTCGCGGTGGAGCCGCATGGCGCAGGTCGGATACTTTTCTCACAGACCTCGTACATGTGTTAACTGGGAGTGATCTGCACTCAAAATAAGAGTGTGATGAGCTGTATGAACTATTGTGTACTGATCTTATTTTAACATTGTTCCTGTTGGCAGTTGATGTGGAAAGCTGTCTGCACGCCCACTACTGGATGGTGCACACTTGACATTCTCTCTATGCTGGCCTTCTCTTCTTCCTTCCATACACTACCCACAGTCATCATTCCTGTCAATCACTTCCCACACCTGACAGCCCTGCTTCATCCTCTTCCTGCCTCATTTGGTTCCCCTCACGAACACACACATACATTTAGTATTTAATAAATGTGTGCCTATGTAAAAATGTTGCTGTGCAGAAACACAAAGGAACTAAAAAAATAATAATAATAAAAAAAAGACTTGTTATACTGTAACAGCAGATGAGCATTGTTGTTTTGTTTGGTTTGTATTGAACACAAAACTGATATACTTTAATTTTTGTACAATACATATTTTTGGTTAATAGTTTTCTAATGGATTTGAGCAGAGTATGGATAAATTTTATGATGCCACATCGGGAACTGTGCCAGTTTCATGAGGATGGGGAATCTATAAGGATCATATTTGCCTCTTCTATTCCTGTGTTTCCTCATCCTGTCACTTTTCTGGAGACATACTGCATGTGTGAGTGAAGAACGAGTGATCTGCCTAATCCACTTAAATTCCCCTGTGCATGGCTTTACATTACAAGCATGTGCTTCAGGCGAGTTCAAGCCTTGAAGCTTTCTGTGTTGTAGACGAGAGCTGTGTGGCCAGTGTGAGACCGAGATTCCCTCTGCCTCGCTCTGTCAGGATACTTTTAACCAGATGAGTGCTCTGTTTTGCTGTTTAAAGTCAGGCTTGGTGGCACGCTGTGCAGCTCACGGATGCATTTGAAGTTTCCAGGTGTGTCTGAAAATTTGCAATTCATGAGTGGAGGGGAAAGAGATGAGACAACACCTGATACTTTGCATGCAGCTGATGAATATGGAATGTTACTGAATGGAGCATGACATGCATTTGCGCTTAAGAGGAGGAAACAAATTCAAAGTTAATCTGAAGAGCAGACAAAGAAAAATGACAAGAACCCAGTTAAAGAGGTGTGTGTGTGTGTGTGTGTCTGTATATATATATATATATATATATATATATATATATATATATATATATATATATATACACACACACACAGTGCATCCACAAAGTATTCACAGCATGACGCTTTTTCCACATTTTTTAATATTACAGCCTTATTCCAAAATGGATGAAATTCTTTTTTTTTTTCTCAAAATTCTACACACAATACCCCATAATGACAAAACAGTTTGAGAATTTTGCTAATTTATTTTTTAAAAATCACGTGTCTATAAGTATTCACAGCCTTTGCCATGAAGCTCAAAATTGAGCTCAGGTGCATCCTGTTTCCACTGATGATCCTTGAGATGTTTGTACAACTTAATTGGAGACCACCTACAGTAAAATCAGTTAATTGGACAAGATTTGGCAATGCACACACCTGTCTGTATATACGGTCCCACAGTTGACAGTGTATGTCAGGGCACAAACCAAGCATGAAGTCAAAGGAATTGCCTTTGACCTCACAGGAGACCTCACAGACACAACTGTCTCGAGGCACAAATCTGGGGAAGGGTACAGAAACATTTCTGCTGCTTGGAAGATCCAAATGAGCACAGTGGCCTCCATCACACGCAAAATGGAAGAAGTTTGGATCAACCAGGACTTTTCCTAGAGCTGGCCAGCCGTCTAAACTGAGCAGTCGGGGAAGAAGGGCCTTAGCCAAGAAGGTGACCAAGAACCCAATGTTCACTCTGTCAGAGCTCCAGCATTCCTCTGTGGAGAGAGGACAACCTTCCAGAAGGACAAGCATCCCTGCAGCAATACACCAATCAGACCTGTATGGTAGAGTGGCCAGATGGAAGCCACTTCTGAGCAAAAGGCACATGGTAGCCTGCCTGGAGTTTGCCAAAAGCCACCTGAAGGACTCTCAGAACATGAGAAACAAAATTCTTTGGTCTGATGAGACAAGGATTGAACTTTTTGACATGAATGCCAGGAATCATTTTTGGAGGAAACCATCCACCATCCAAACACTAAAGCATGGTGGCTGCAGCATGATGCTGCCACCACCAGTAGCTGCTGACCAACAACCCATCAGACATGCTGGTGATTGACGAGGGAAAGAAAACCACAGTTGTGATCGATGTGGCAATCCCAACTGACAGCAACATCAGAAAGAAGGAACACGAGAAAGTCAAGAAGTACCCAGGGCTGAAGGAGCAGCTGGAGCAGATGCGGAAGGTAAATTCCAAAGTGGTCTTTGTGGTAACAGAAGCAGTAGGAGCTTGTAACCTTCAAATTGGAAGAGTGGCTCCAGCAGATTCCAGACACAACATCAAAGGTCTCTGTCCAGAAGAGTGCAGTCCCAGGAACAGCTAAGACACTGTGCCATACCCTCAAACTCCCAGGGCTCTGATAGAGGACCTGAGCTTATCCTCTCCGGGGGGGTAAGAGGATATATATATATATATATATATATATATATATATATATATGAGGTCTATTAGAAAACTAACCGGCAGTTTTATTAAAAAAAAAAAGCTATATGGATTTGAATCACGTGCGATTACACCAGACATGCTTGAACCCTCGTGCGCATGCGTGAGTTTTTTCACACGTGTCGGTGACGTCATTCGCCTGTAGGCAGGCTTTGAGTGAGCACTGGTCCAGATCTCTCGGCTGAAATCCTTTGTCTGAGACGTTGCTGGAGACGGCGCGCGTTGCTTTATCAAACTTTTTTCAGGACCTGTGAGGGATATCCGAGTGGACACTATTTGAGAAATTCAGCTGGTTCTCGGTGAAAAGTTTAACGGCTGATGAGAGATTGTGGAGTTTCTTTCGCTTTAAGGACAGCTCACAAAGCGGATCGGCGCGGCGCGGTCGGAGGTGGCGTCCGTCTGGCTGTTTCAAGCTGAAAACTTCCACATTTCAGGCTCTGTTCACCCAGGTCGTCGTCAGAGAACAGAGAAGTTTCAGAAGAAGTCGGCATGAGGAGTTTATGCGGACATTCCACTGTTAAAGGAGATTTTGTAATGAAAGAACGTGTGGGCAAATTCACCGAGTCAGTTCCGTGACGACGACGCAAATCCGTCTGCGCCGCGACAGGAAAAACACCACCATGTTGAAAACCATTTATAAAATTCAGGCGGCTTTTGATGGCTTTCAACAAGTGAGTATCTGAGAAATTGTTTAACAGCTGGGCATGGTCCAACTTGTCCGTTAAGGTTTCCAACGGAGGTGTTTTTCCTGTGGCGACACCCCGCGGTCGGGTCCGGCCCGACATGCGAATCTGCCCGCACGTTCTTTCATTACAAAATCTCCTTTAACAGTGGAATGTCCGCATAAACTCCTCATGCCGACCTCTTCTGAAACTTCTCTGTTCTCTGACGACGACCTGGGTGAACAGAGCCTTAAATGTGGAAGTTTTCAGCTTGAAACAGCCAGACGACGCCGCATCGGAGCGCAGATCGCCGTCAGGCGCCATCCTTAAAGCGACACTTACAGACCAAAATCTCTCATCAGCCGTTAAAATGTTTACCGAAAACCAGCTGAATTTATCGAATGGTGTCCACTCAGTTGTGCCTTACAGTTTTTGAAAAAATTTTGATCAAACAAAGCAGCAGTCTCTGAGCCATTCCTAAACAATGAAAAAAATGACGAGAGGGTGGGCCACTCCTCACTCAAAGACTGCCCACAGGCGAATGACGTAACCGACAGGCGTGAAAAAACTCTCGCATGCCCACGAGGGTTCAAGCATGTCTGATGTAATCACACATGATTCAAATCCATATGGTTTTTGAAAAAAATAATAAGGTCGGATACTTTTCTAATAGACCTCATATATTTTATATATATATATATATATATATATATATATATATATATATATACACACACACACTCAAAAAAAAATATAAACGCAACACTTTTGGTTTTGCTCCCATTTTGTATGAGATGAACTCAAAGATCTAAAACTTTTTCCACATACACAATATCACCATTTCCCTCAAATATTGTTCACAAACCAGTCTAAATCTGTGATAGTGAGCACTTCTCCTTTGCTGAGATAATCCATCCCACCTCACAGGTGTGCCATATCAAGATGCTGATTAGACACCATGATTAGTGCACAGGTGTGCCTTAGGCTGTCCACAATAAATGGCCACTCTGAAAGGTGCAGTTTTATCACACAGCACAATGCCACAGATGTTGCAAGATTTGAGGGAGCGTGCAATTGGCATGCTGACAGCAGGAATGTCAACCAGAGCTGTTGCTCGTGTATTGAATGTTCATTTCTCTACCATAAGCCTTCTCCAAAGGCGTTTCTGAGAATTTGGCAGTACATCCAACCAGCCTCACAACCGCAGACCACGTGTAACCACACCAGCCCAGGACCTCCACATCCAGCATGTTCTGCAGAATTTCTGCACAAACTGTCAGAAACCGTCTCAGGGAAGCTCATCTGCATGCTCGTCATCCTCATCGGGGTCTCAACCTGACTCCAGTTCATCGTTGTAACCGACTTGAGTGGGCAAATGCTCACATTCGCTGGAGTTTGGCACGTTGGAGAGGTGTTCTCTTCACAGATGAATCCCGATTCACACTGTTCAGGGCAGATGGCAGACAGCGTGTGTGGCGTCGTGTGGGTGAGCGGTTTTCTGATGTCAATGTTGTGGATCGAGTGGCCCATGGTGGCGGCGGGGTTATGGTATGGGCAGGCGTCTGTTATGGACGAAGAACACAGGTGCATTTTATTGATGGCATTTTGAATGCACAGAGATACCGTGATGAGATCCTGAGGCCCATTGTTGTGCCATCCAAGAACATCACCTCATGTTGCAGCAGGATAATGCATGGCCCCATGTTGCAAGGATCTGTACACAATTCTTGGAGGCTGAAAATGTCCCAGTTCTTGCATGACCGGCATACTCACCGGACATGTCACCCATTGAGCATGTTTGGGATGCTCTGGACCGGCGTATACGACAGCGTGTACCAGTTCCGCGCAGCAAAAAAACACCTCCGTCTTGGAAGTCTCACAGGACATGTTGGGGCATGTCCAGCTGTTACACAATTTCTCGGATACTCACTTGACTGAAAGCCAATGAAAGCCGTCTGAATCTTCTGAATGGTTTCCAACACGGAGGAGTTTTTTTTTTGCTGCGCGTCCTGAGCTGCTCCGTGCCGACGCGCGAAATCCTCCGCACGTCTTTCATTACAAAATCTCCTTTAACAGTGGAATGTGCCGCAAAAGTGCTATGTCCAGCTCTGTTGCCATTTCTGTGGTAGTCACATGATGTCCCGGATCAACACAGCGTTCAGTTTAGAAATGATCTGGTCGTTCCAGCCTGTTGAATAGCCGCTCGGTGCGCCGCGCGCCCTCCGCCGCTGTGGGCCGTCTTTAAAAAGGTTTTAACAGTCCATAATCCACGTGACGCCGACAGAATCTTCACCGATATCCAACTGAATCTATCGAATGGTTTCCAACTGCCTGTCTGTTTCTGAAAAAAATTTCATGGAGCAAAGCGGCAGTCTCTCAGCAAGTTCTCAGACAAAAGAAATCCGACGGGAGGGGTGGACCAGTGCTCACTCAAAGCCTGCCCACAGGCAAATGACGCAACCGACAGGCGTGAAAAAACTCACGCATGCGCACGAAGGTTCAAGCTTGGCTGATGCAATCACACGTGATTCAAATCCATATAGTTTTTGAAAAAAATAAAATGGTCCGTTACTTTTTGGACAGACCTCGTGTATATATATATATATATATATATTTTTTTTTTTTTCTCTCTCTCCAAAGCAAAAATGCCACAGAGTCAGCAATCATAAAATCTATCACATGCTCTCTTTTTTGTTTGTTTGTTTGTTTGTTTTTTAAAGACACGAGTCAAAGACATGCTGCCTTTCTGGACATTTGCTTTCAATTAAATCATCCAAACTTCAACATTCGGCACCGTATGGGCTGAATCATAAAAATGATCTGAGACTCTCAAACTCTGGATACTCGGGTAAAGAAAGAGAAAGAAATAATGTGCACATCAACACTGAAATAATGTATGTACAGCAGTGAGCAATACCATAATTCCATGACCTACAGTAGTTTTACCTGAAGTGGTCACATGATCGAATTCTCACACCAGCCCAGAACAAGATGAATGACTTTTTTATACCCCTCGCAAGGGGTCGTGATTTGAGTATGGCTTCAAGCATTCACCCTGTGATTCCTGATGTCTTCATCCTGTAGAGCAGCTGTCACAGTGAAATCTGTGGAATGGGTTCAGAGAAAAGGCGGAGGCTCTGTGATCTAAATATGACACCAGAAGACGGCTGCTCGCCGACTCAGCATGCGAACACAAAGTATTGAGTTTAAATTTGTGGCTTACTCAACTATCACTTTGAAATAGAAAATGTTTCCTGCACTGAACTCCCTGAATATAAAGTACATGTACTGAAAAATATTCCAGAATTCCATCATTTGTCTGTTTGGATCATCCACATCTAAATGGGTTCCATAAATCTGACAAGGCTTTGCTGCATTCTGATGCAGGTGACAAAATTTAAGTTTTTAGAGATTGTGACAGTCATTACGCGTCATTCTTCTTCAAATTTCAATTTATTGTTATACCCTTGGGTAAATTTGGTTTACAATGAGTGAGTCATCTTGTTTTGTAAGCACACAGAGAAACACAGAACAAGACGGAGTGATGACAGTGTTAAAAGGCCAAAAAAAAAAAACAAGGACTGCCCAAGATAAAATAAAAAGCAATTTGAGTTAAACCATCAATAGATAAAAAGTCTAAAAACATGTCATATCAAGCCCAAGGATAAAAATAAATAAATAAATCAAAATGTGCTGTTCACAAAAACAAGGTAAAACAAGGTAAAGGTCATTGGAACAGCTGCTCTGTTCTCTCTTTTGCCTCGAGGTCACATTTTCCTCTAGCTGCCCTTAAAGAGGTTCTAAGGGTGGACATGGGCCCACAATTATCATCATTCAAATAATTACACTCATGACTACTCTAAAGTGCAAAGGTTCAGCTTCGGAGAAAATCATTTTTCACCAAAAGGGAAGAATATGATATACTTAAAATACGACTCACTCCTACTTAACCGCAGAGAAGCAACCTTTAAAAGCCAGTGATTGAGTGATTAATCACAAGTGCACTCAGAGTGGAAAAGATGATTTCAAAATTGCCCCACAGCTCATTGTGAGCATCTCCATGAAGCAGAAAGAGGCTACTGCAATAGTCACGTCGGTCTGTGATAAAATGTTGAAAATGCAAAAAGAAAAATCAAAACTTGTTGCAACACTAGTCACATCAATGAAGGTCATAGGTCAAAGTGCAAGTCAACTAAGGGGTCACTGTCCACTGCAATGACTTCAAAATGCAAAGAGCTATTGCAATCAAACCTGGCGGATAAACTCTGCAGATTGTGCATGTGCAACACAGCTCATGTCAAGGAACATCATTAGTTAAAGGTCAAAGTTAACCAAGGGGTCATCATCTAATGTCTGTGGTTATATCTTCAAAATGCAAAAAGCAACTTCCGTCAAACTCAGTGCATGAAGTCAATGGACCATCATTTTACAATCCATGTCACTGGAAGGTCATTTTGACAACATTGCCGAGGACAGCAGACAGTGACCTTTTATTTGACCTTGATCTTTGACTGATGACCTTCCAGTGAGATGTATTGTAAAAAGATGGTCCATTGACTTCATGCACTGAGCTTGATGGAAACTGCTTTTTGCATTTTGAAGAGATCACCACAGACAGATTAAGGCGCCTTGGTTGACTTAGACCAGGGATCACCAACCCTGTTCCTGGACGGCACCTGTCCTGCATGTTTTCCATGTCTACCTACTCAAGTCACACCTGATTTTTTAAAAGCGGTGTTTTCCAGCTCTTGATTGGCTGAGCAAACCTGAAAGAGTTAATTGCCTGGGAGTGGAACAGGGAGAGTTAGAACACGCTCAAAACACGCTACATGTTCCCCAGCTGTGATGTCCAGAACCAGCGATCTCAACAGCTGCAGCTGTCGGCGCCCATGCCCCCTGTCCATTCAGCACACACACCAACGTGTCACTCTCCGTTTCTGTGTTATGTGATCATTTTTTATTTATTTGTTATGTAATTGTGTATGTGTATGCAATCGTGTGCACTCAGACGTGGCTCTCCACTCCCCATCTGTACATACATATCAGCATTCCATGCATGTGTGCCCCCCCCCCCCCCCCCCGCATGCCACATATGTTGCGAAGTTGGAGGGGCGCGGAAACACACCCATGCCACATGTTTGTGTGTGTGGAGGGGGGCACGACACACATGCAATCCACACGCACACCACACTTAGGGGAGCACTTAGATAAATTGCACATTCAGCTCAAAAGTGATCATCTGCTCACTAGTTTCATGCTAAAAGCGCGAATGGCACCACATTTTGTAAGTGTCAAGCGAGCAGTGTTGTATGTTCGTGTGTGTCACCTGGAACTGTGCCTAAAACTCTCGTGAATATATCATCTAGGTTTTTAGATGTTGGCATTGTGTTTGTTTTATGTAAACATGTAAGAATCTGAAATGATTTCACTGTTATTTACAGTGGGAACCGTGAGTCGTGATTGCTTCCCGTTTGTCGTTCTGGGGGAAAGTGAAGTTTGCTCTTTAACTCCCTGCTTATTGTCCTTTACAACACTGTTTATCCTGTTTGTTCCAGAGTAATATATATAAGATGTCTGAAATTCGGTTTGCGTTTATGAAGTTCCACGCAGGTTGAAGGTAACAGACACGGAATATTTGTTTTAGCAAGTGTTCAGGGGTCTCACACATGCAGTCTCTTATAAATATTATGAAAGGCATAAAAATGTACATTTTGGTCGTATAATGATCATTTGCAATTGTCATCATGTGGTTTCTCCATGTTGTTTTGATTGCAGTGCCTCTCGGTCATGCAAGGGATTATGGGATATGTCAATAGGGCGAATTTATCTAAATGGTAAACGGACTGCATTCATATAGCATTTTTCCATCTATATCAGAAGCTCAGAGAGCTTTACAGTAATGCCTCACATTCACCCATTCACATACCGATGTCAGGGTGCTGCCAAACAAGGTGCTCACTGCAACTGCTTAACAACATGAGTGTCACCTCCCCATATATCTATTGATATATAGGTATGCAGAGCTATAGCCATCTGTCTATGTATATGTACATTCATATTGATTGAATTCTTTGTTGAATTAATTACTGAAAACCCAACATCGCAAATTCCTGGAGAGTCTGATTAGATATTTAGAAGGTTCTTATTATGCTACAATAAATATGCCAACATCTTTTGCACATCACAGAATAACACTGTATTGGGATGTGTTTATTATACAAATAATGAATGTTTTTTATGGAAGTCCGAAGTCAGTGGACTACATGTTACAATTTGGACTCAGCAGCAGCGTTATAAATTAATAAAATATCAAATGACAAGGATCTATTTTAACCATTATATAAAACAAATAATGAATGTTTTTACATTCTTTCAATGGAACGAATATTTCATGAGGTGAAAGGTGGAGCGTACCATTCAATGAGGAGAAGCCGAGTTGAATGGTACGCTCCACGACGAAGAAGAGGAGGAAAACGTTGCCACGAACAGTGGGAGAAGAAGAAAACTAGAAGGGTGGAAATGAGAGTGGGGACTTTGAATGTTGGTAGTATGACTGGTAAAGGGAGAGAGCTGGGTGATATGATGGAGAGGAGAAAGGTAGACATATTGTGTGTGCAAGAGACCAAGTGGAAGGGAAGTAAGAGCAGTAGCATCGGCGGTGGGTACAAGTTGTTGTACCATGGTGAGGACAGGAAGAGAAATGGTGTTGGGGTCATTTTAAAGGAAGAGTATGTTAAAAGTGTGTTGGAGGTTAAGTGAGTGTCTGACAGGGTGATGAGTGTGAGGTTGGAAATTGAAGGGGTGATGATGAATATCATCAGTGCATATGCCCCACGGGTAGGTTGTGAGATGAAGGAGAAAGAAGATTTCGGGAGTGTGTTAGATGAGGTGGTGGAGAGTGTGCCCAAGCATGAAAGAGTGGTGATAGGCGCAGACTTCAATGGGCATGTTGGTGAAGGGAACAGAGGTGATGAGGAAGTAATGGGTAGATATGGTATCAAGGATAGGAATGGGGAAGGACAGATGGTAGTTGAGTTTGCAAAAAGGATGGAAATGGCTGTGGTGAATACCTACTTTAAGAAAAGGGGAGGAGCACAGGGTAACATATAAGAGTGGAGGAAGGTGCACACATTGGACTACATTCTTTATAGGAGATGCAAGCTAAAAGAAATCACAGACTGTAAGGTGGTAGCAGGAGAGAGTGTCACTAGACAGCATAGGATGGTTGTTTGTAGGATGACTTTAGAGGTAAAGAAGAAGAGAGTGAGAGCTCAACAAAGGATCAGATGGTGGAAGCTGAAGGAGGAAGACTGTTGTGTGAAATTTAGCGAGCAGGTGAGAGAAGCACTGGTTGGAGGGGAAGCAATTTTGGACAACTGGAAAAGTACTGCAGAGGTGGTGAGGGAGACAGCTAGGGCAGTAGACAGGAGTACAAGGAGTACAAGGAGATGTGGCGTAAGGCGAAAAGAGAAGTGGCAAAAGCAAAGTAAAAGGCATATTGCGAGCTGTACAAGAAGTTGAATAGTAAGGAAGGAGAAAAGGACTTGTACCGATTGGCCAGACAAAGGGACAGACCTGGAAAAGATGTGCAGCAGGTTAGGGTGGTAAAAGATGCACATGGTAATGTGCTGACATGTGAGGAGTGTGTGCTGAGAAGGTGGAGGGAATATTTTGAAGAGCTGATGAATAAAGAAAATGAGCGAGAGAAAAGGCTGGATGATGTGGTGAGAGTAAATCAGAAAGTACAAGAGATTAGCAAGGAAGAAGTGAGGGCTGCTATGAAGAGTGGAAAGACAACTGGTCCAGATGACATTCCAGTGGAGGCATGGAAATGTCTAGGAGAGATGGCAGTAGAGTTTCTAACCAGATAGTTTAATAAAATCTTGGAAAGTGAGAGGATGCCTGAGGAGTGGAGACGAAGTGTGCTGGTTCCTATTTTCAAGAACAAGGGTGATGTGCAGAGCTGCAGTAACTACAGAGGCATAAAGCTGATCAGCCACAGCATGAAGTTATGGGAAAGAGTAGTAGAAGCTAGGCTTAGAAAACAGGTGAAGATCTGTGAGCAGCAATATGGTTTCATGCCGAGAAAGAGCACTACAGATGCAATGTTTGCTCTGAGAATACTGTTGGAAAAGTACAGAGAAGGACAGAAAGAGTTACATTGTGTGTTTGTGGACTTAGAAAAAGCTTATGATAGGGTGCCAAGAGAAGAGTTGTGGTATTGTATGAGGAAATCTGGAATGGCAGAGAAGTATGTTAGGGTAGTGCAGGACATGTACAAGAATAGTGTTACAGTGGTGAGATGCGCAGTTGGAATGACTGACTCATTCAAGGTGGAGGTGGGATTACACCAAGGATCAGCTCTGAGTCCTTTCTTGTTTGCAGTGGTGATGGACAGGTTGAAGGATGAGATCAGACAGGAGTCCCCATGGACTATGATGTTTGCAGATGACATTGTGATCTGTAGTGAGAGTAGAGAGCAAGTTGAGTCTAGTCTGGAGAAGTGGAGATATGCTTTGGAGAGAAGGGGAATGAAAGTCAGTAGAAGCAAGACTGAGTACATGTGTGTGAATGAGAGGGAGCCCAGTGGAATAGTGCAGTTACAAGGAGTAGAAGTGGTGAAAGTAGATGAGTTTAAATATTTGGGGTCAACTGTTATAGGGAGAAGGATGCTGAGGATGGATCCACCAGGCAGGAGGAGAAGAGGGAGACCAAAGAGGAGGTTCATGGATGTGCTGAGAGAGGACATGCAGGTGGTTGGTGTGACAGAGGAAGATACAGAGGACAGGGTGAGATGGAAACGAATGATCTGTTGTGGCGACCCCTAACGGAAGCAGCCGAAAAACAAAGAAGAAGATACAAAATTTGACTTGCTCTTTTAAAAAAATTCTGTGGGAGATCCCCCAGACCCCCATAGTTTGAAGTGAGTTTTCTTTGTTTCAGAGGGCTTCATACCCATTAAAATTAACCAGAACATACAAAATTTGACTTGCTTTTTTTTTTTTAATTCTGGGGGAGAACCCCCAGACCCCCCATAATCAATACTGTGTTTTTACTTAACAGTTTGAAGTGAGTTTTCCTTATTTCAGAGGGCTTCATACCCATTAAAATTCACCAGAATATACAAAATTTGACTTGCTTTTTAAAAAAAAAATTCTGGGGGCGATCCTCCAGACCCCCCATAATCAATACTGTGTTTTTACTTCACAGATTGAAGTGAGTTTTATTTGATTCAGAGGGCTTCATACACATTAAAATTCACCAGAATACACAAAATTTGACTTGGTCTTTAAAAGAATGTTCTGGGGGAGCACCCCCAGACCCCCAGAATCAAGACTACACCCCACCCCCACCACCGTTTTATGTACCTTTATGTTCAGGTTTTGCATTCTTTTTATGCTATGTCTGTCTCTCCTTAGAGGCTATTTAGAATTGATTTGTATGCTGTATAATGTTTATTGTATTTATTGAGGAAAAAACAGTGTGTGTGCCCCCACTACGCCACATTTTAGGGAATTGCTGGCATTGATTTTTGCCAGGAAAACATTTCATTCAGATGAAAATTTATTGCTTTAACCTATGAGCTACAACGCATTGTTAGTTGATGTTTTAAACCACTGTCTTTTGCAGACACAGAGGTACAACAGTAATTCCTACCCAGGCTCTGAAAACTATCGGGGTTGAGTGTGCATATATACATATATACAGTGGCCCCTCACTATAATGTGGTTCACCTTTCGCAGCCTCGAAGTTTCGGGGATTTTTTTAGTGCAATTTTGCATGCTTTTCTTTTACAGCGCATTGTTTTCTGCATCCTCATCAGGCGGGTTGGTCGCGGCACCGGTCGGCATCACCGCGATTGCCTAAGGAAGAGCATGAACATTGTGTTCTGCGTCCTGATTGGCTAAGAAACTGTAGACCACTGTCAATCAGTCTCCTCCATGTTGTGTCTCCTGTACAGTACAGAATGGCATGTCTGTTTATAAGAATTCTCTCGCCCAGAATAAAAAAGAGTGCAACAACCACCCATAACTATGTTCTTCACTCGGAAAAAGACACCTGCACCGAGGCCTTCAGTGGAAAAAGATGCTATAGCAGAGCGGCACCAGGACGAAGAGGCATGGTCAGAGGAACTGTGAAATACTGGTGAGTCACTATTAATAATTTCTCATGTGTCCAACTAGGCCCGGCACCAGAAAAAAAATATTAAGGGGGAGATGAGTTTATCACAGGGGGCGGGGTCATGCCCCCCCACCCCCCAAAAAAAGTGCGCACCGGAGGGGACGTGCCTCTGAGCGTGCGTAATGAATTGGGTGCGCTCCTAGAAAGCTTGTGTATTTAGGCTACACCGTTGTAAGAGACTGACTGAGTAAGAGTAAAGAGTGATGACAGTATTTTTTTAATTATTATTTGAATGTATAGACCCTCGGTCAAGTGATCTCCTGCATACCACAAAATCAAACCAACAACTGATCTGAGAAACGACGAGACAGCAGATTAAGCCCACATACAGCCCTCCATCACAAGTGCAAACACAGCGCAATTGGGAATGACAGTCACACAACGGGTCAAAGATAAACCTTTCATGTAGATATACAGTGGTCCCTCGTTTATCGCAGGAGTTACGTTCTAAAAATAGCCCGCAATAGGCGAAATCCGCGAAGTAGACAGCGTTAATTTTTACAATTATTATAGATGTTTTAAGGCTGTAAAACCCCTCACTACACACTATACACTTTTCTCAAACAGGCATTAACATTTTCTCACTTTTCTCTCCTGTGTAAACACTCTCAAAGTTCAAACCTTAGTAGAAAAATAAGACCAACTTGTTTTCAGGCCCAAACATTGGTTTGAGAAATAAAAATAGAACGTTTTTTAACGATCAACCTACGAGGTTGGACACATATGAAATTATTAATAGTGACTGACCAGTATTTCAAAGTTCCTCTGATCGCGCCTCTTCATCCTGGCGCCACTCCGCTGAAGGCCTCGCTGCAGGTGTCTTTTTCCGAGTGAAGAACAGTTATGGATAGTTGTTGGCGCTCTTTTTTCTTCTGGGCGAGAAGGTTCTTATAAACAGACACACAGAACACAATGCGCGTACTCTCCCTTCGTGGTGCCACAACAGGTGTCCCGTCATCTCGACAACACCGGCCTGCTTGATGAGGACGCAGAACACAATGCACTGTAAAAAAGAAAAAAAAAAAAAGCATGCAAAATTGGACTAAAAAAATCCGCGAAACTGCAAGGCCGCAAAAGGTGAACCACGTTATAGCGAGGGACCACTGTATTTACAACAATACATAACTTTTATCTTACCATAAAAGTCCATATCTTAACATAAAATTCTGTGTGGAAACTGGATGCTAACCTACCTCAGAAGAGTTGAAGCCTTCGGTTGGATGCCGCGTTGAATCTTCTGAGAAGGACATCTCGCCACTCTCTGTTGAAGTTCCTGGTTAGGTCATTCTCAAATGCCAGCCTTATTAAGTTCACCTTTCGTTCATGCAGCATGCTGCATCTGTGATCTTTTACACTCGTGTGCAAAATCTTAACACCCTCCCCAAGTGAGTCGTGCTACATGATCTGCCTTTTGCTTGGTGGACTTGACGAATCCCAGGAACTCCAGCTCTGACACTGCTTGAATAAATCGAGCATGCTTTAATTCGTCCACCTTGCCATAATCGCTGGACTCACGATCCTTGCCCTCTGCCGCACTAACAAGCGCAACCCTCAACCTATCAAATCGCTTGAACACAGACACACGCCATATCCGTCTGTTTTAATTACTTTAGTTAATTAATTTGGTTTATTTGTTAAATACGTGATATTATTGAATAACTAATATTTTGCTATATTTTCCAGTATTTCTTTTTCTTTCTTTTTAATTTTTATTTTTGATAACTCTCACATCCGAGGGGGCGTCGCCCCCAAATGGCCCCTCGTGGCGCCGGGTCCGTGTCCAACCTCGTAGGTTGATAGTTAAAATTAAATTCATTAGTTCTAAAACCCATCACAATTATTCATAGGAAAACGTTCTGTTTTTATTTCTCAAACAAATGCTTGTGCCTGACAACAGGTCTTGATCTTTGGTTTCATTCTATAATACTGGACTTATTTTTCTACTAAGGTTTGAACTTTGAGTCTTTACACAGGAGAGAAAAGTGAGAAAATGTTAATGCCTGAGAAAAGTGCATAAAGCGTGTAGTGAGGGGGTTTACCGCCTTAAAACATCTATAATAGTTGTAAAAAATAACGCTGACGACTTTTCAGATTTTGCCTATTGTGGGTTATTTTTAGAGTGTAACTCCCACAATAAACGAAGGACCACTGTATATATAACATTAACAGTCTTCACTCCTTTAAAATCAGGCTCTGCTGCATTGCTGTCTGCAGATGGAGACATGCCATCTGGACATGGATCAAGGACAAGACCCCCATCATTGGTAGGTGGAAGGAGCACTTCAGCCAAGTTTTGAATCATCCTTCCCCAGTGGACCAGAATGCACTTGAACGGGTTCCACAACAACCATCCATTTTAGAACTTGATGACTCTCCATCTCTGAATAGCCAGGAAGGCCATTAAACACACGAGCTGTGGTAAACCACCTGGCACTTAGGGAAGAGGTTTTGCAGGCATTCCACAATGTTCTTTCCAGTATCTGGGAAGATGAACAAATGTCAGGTAACATTCCTGGTGCCTTAATCATCATCATCATTTTGGCAAATGGTCTCTTACTCCTTGATAGGCCTATGTAAGAACAAAAGGCTCCAGGGCAAGCTGTGAGACCAAAAGGGGTATTTGCCTACTCTCAGTTGCTGTAAAAAATACTTGTCCACATCATCCTGAACCAGAGGTGCCAAGTAACGAAGTACAAATACTTCGTTACTGTACTTAAGTACACTTTTTAGGTATCTATACTTTACTCCTTTACTTATTTTTCTGCCTACTTCTGAATTCTACTCATTACATTTTCACACAAGTATCTGTACTTTCTATTCCTTATATTTTTAAAACAAACAGCCTCATTACTCTTGGCTTCAGTTTAATGTTTATATATATATATTTCACTTCATGTGCGCCTGTAATCAACTTTTCTGCAGCACGGCTTTGCTTTGAACCGTGAATCAATTCAAGCAGTGGTTCACAGATTGAAGCAATGCTTCGACCTATTGCTTACTTTATTCTTTCTTTCTTTCGCTTAATTTTCCCCCGCTAAAACCCTAAAGAGCATACTTCTGTGAGTATTATTTACCTTTTCTATGTTAAACCGACCTGTTATGGTCTTCTGAAACAGTTGATAGATGTATTTTATAACTTAAAAACGGGAGCAACGCTAACGCATTAGCATGTCTATGGCATTTTCAATGTTAAAAGTTAGCATTAAGCAGCTCTCATCACGTTCGGGTGCATTTGTTTTCAAATTGTAATATTTCTTAAATTTATTTTTGTTTATATATTAATAATCTAATGATTATTATATACAATTTTAGAGAAAGAGGCAAAAAGAACCTGAATAAAAACACAACAGAAAATATAAAAGCAACTAACAATGAACATACATAAATAAATACATACATACATAAATAAGTGTTTCCTGTGAACACCTAGTGACTCTTACACCTCCACTTCATCCCTGTCTTATTTAATGACAATTTGTTTCGGTCAAACCATATTCATATTCATATAACATATTTCTTCAGTGATTTCCTCCAGAACTATCTGCCAAACTAGAAAACTGCTGCATCCTTGTAAGAGCAGAATACTACTGGAATGAATTTGAATAAGGAAAGTTGTTTTTTTTTTTCTCTCTCTCTCACTAAATGGATGCTGCACTCACTGCAGTTTATTGTCTGGAATAGTCCCAGATTGCATTTCAGAGCTTCTAGAATTGAAACATTTTCATGCATGTGGTGTTGGGGGGTAATTTTGGGTTTTGGGTCTTGGGCCACATGTACAACGAATCAGTTTTTAAATTAAGCTTTCAATTCATATAGTGGCATCTACCTTTTCTTTTTTTAAAGGTTACTTTATACTTTTATACTTTAAGTAGGTTGTGGAGCACATACTTTTTCACTTTTACTTGAGTAAAGAGGTCAAGTTGATACTTCAACTTTTACCAGAGTGTTTTTAAACTGCAGTATCTATACTTCTACTTAAGTAACAAATGTGTGTACTTTTGACACCACTGTCCTGAACAGACAGATCCCAGCCATTGCAGAAAAGAATTTCTGATTTATATATAGATTCTGCCCTGACCGTAGCACAGTAGGCGTGGTCTTTGCATTAAGACAGGTCCAAGAAAAATAATCCTCTATGGAGTCTTCAATGACTTAAAACAGACGTTTGACATGGTCAATACAGAGACACTGTGGATTATCCTCAGGAATCTTGGCTACCCAGCAAAGTTCAACACACTTGTCAGACTGTTCCATGATAGTATGACAGGATAAGCACTATCAAATGGAGAACCTTCTGAGAAATTTGACATCTCCAGTGCACTGGAAAAAAAAGGCTGCAGGCTCACTCTCGTGCTGTTCAATCTCTTCTTCACTCAGGTATGCACTGTCAGCGACCTTTAACTACGTACGAGTATTTATCTTAGATACCATGTGAACAGATTACTCTTCAACTTACATCTAAGTTGCTCAGCCTCAGAAAGACAGAAGTTGTTCTCCAGCGAGACAGTGTTCCTCAGCAGCTCTGCATCACTACTGATGACACACAGCTGAAGAATATCAACTTGTTCAAATAGTTGAGCAGCATCATCACTAATGATCGTTCTGCTGACGGAGGGATTGTAGCCACGATACAGCAAGCAAGTCAGACACTTGGCACACATTACACCAAACTCTTGCAGCACAAAGACATACTGTACGCCTCTCAACCAAACAACGTGTACAACACGGTATCGACAGGTGAATGTCAAGTCTTTAAATGTTTCAAAATTCTGCTGTTAGAGTTCCAACTAGGAGAAGAAAGTCGATCATAGCACCTCAATTTTAGCTTCCCTCCACTGGCTTTGTGTCCATGTGAGGTCAGATTTTACAGTTTTGTCATGACCATACAAAATCTTTCATTGACAAGTGCCTCCTTATTTGGCTGATTTAGCTAAACCTTATATACCAGCCCAACCTCAAAACGTACCCCCGTGAAATAAATCAAGCACACCCTCTTTTCTTCTATGAAGTTTAAAGGAAGCCAGTGTCCTGATGAAATGTCATTCCTATCATCAGCCCCCCATGCAACTGCACATGCGTGCGCATGCGCAGTTCTCTTGACCCAGATTTTAACCCATTGATCTGTATATACTACTGGATAGCTCATTGGCCCACACACACTATACAATCCGCTGAAGCAAAGTGGCGGCCATCTTGCCACTCCCAATTTATGCAGACTGCACAGACAGCTTATTAGAATGTCAACAATTTCAAGTAATAACTAAGCTGATTTTCTCATTTACTTAAAACCAATATAAAGAAATGATGTTTTCAAGATATGTATCTGCTGAAGTAGGATGAGTTTTGTGTAAATTTGTGTAACATTTTTATTTATTTATATGGAGACACTTTGCTTTACAGATATTCAGACCTCGCAATGGGGAACCATAAAAATGTAAAATTTTTGTTTAAATCTTTATGCCTCCACACGGGAGCATCAATAGATGTGTAACAGTTTTAATAATAAAGCCTCCACACGCGGGCACCATAAATATGTAACGTTTATTTAATAAAATAATTTATTACTGAATTGCGCTCACACGGAGCACCATTAGATGTAGCAATTTATAGTGAATAAGTAATTAAACTCCCAAATTGAACTAGACTGGACTAGGCCCAACATAACAGGTCACCAAAATAATGAATTTAAGGTTTAATACTTATTAGTTAATCAGTAATTGGGGCACCACCACCTATTTATTTTTAATAGCACAGGTACCATAATTTAAACATTAATTTATCAGTCTCAAATGAATTAATCAGTCTCGATTTAATTGAATCAATCTCTGATCTGAAAGTCTGAATTCTAACGATATGGTTGACCAAGAGTTTCCTTCTGAACACAAATGACCATGGCAGAATTATTTACAATTTATTTACAATTTATACAAGAAATGAACATTTGACTGGCATTTTATAGACACTGATGAAAAATATGTTCATTCATGGAAACAATTTTCTTACTCACTCATGAGACGTTGGAAGGAAGGGATAAAGCTTAAAATTTCAAGTAAATAAATCTGATTGGAATTTAGTGATGAATTTTGAAGCCAATTATGAAGAAAAATATTATAGCATAAATATGTTTAAAGAAAGAGAGCCACCTGTATCCACTGACAACAAACCTCTTTCATGGAGCCTGGACTGGGTCAATTAGCTGCAGTTGGAGGGTTGTTCCGTTTGTCCGTCATCGATATTTCTGCTCTGGGCAGTGTGAGCTCACTTTGGTCAGAGGGGTTAACCAAGCGGTGTCACCGAGTGATCAAATCAAAACAAATCAATTTTATTTATATTGCGCCAAATCACAACAAACAGTTGCCCCAAGGCGCTTTATATTGTAAGGCAAAAGCCATACAATAATTACAGAAAAACCCCAACGGTCAAAACGACCCCCTATGAGCAAGCACTTGTCGACAGTGGGAAGGAAAACCTCCCTTTTAACAGGAAGAAACCTCCAGCAGAACCAGGCTCAGGGAGGGGCAGTCTTCTGCTGGGACTGGTTGGGGCTGAGGGGAGAGAATCAGGAAAAAGACATGCTGTGGAAGACAGCAGAGATCAATCACCAATGATTAAAAGCAGAGTGGTGCATACAGAGCAAAAAGAGGTGAATAAAAAGAAACACTGGGTGCATCATGGGAAACCCCCCAGCAGTCTAAGTCTATAGCAGCATAACTAAGGGATGGTTCAGGGTCACCTGATCCAGCCCTAACTATATGCTTTAGCAAAAAGGAAAGTTTTAAGCTTAATCTTAAAAGTAGAGAGGGTGTCTGTCTCCCTAATCCAAATTGGGAGCTGGTTCCACAGGAGAGGAGCCTGAAAGCTGAAGGCTCTGCCTCCCAATCTACTCTTACAAACCCTAGGAACTAAAGTAAGCCTGCAGTCTGAGAGCAAAGCGCTCTATTGGGGTGATATGGTACTAAGAGGTCCCTAAGATAAGATGGGACCTGATTATTCCAAACCTTATAAGTAAGAAGAAGAATTTTAAATTCTATTCTGGAATTAACAGGGAGACAATGAAGAGAGGCCAATATGGGTGAAATATGCTCTCTCCTTCTAGTCCCTGTCAGTACTCTAGCTGCAGCATTTTGAATTAACTGAAGGCTTTTCAGGGAACCTTTAGGACAACCTGATAATAATGAATTACAGTAGTCCAGCCTAGAAGAAATAAATGCATGAATTAGCTTTTCAGCATCACTCTGAGACAAGACCTTTCTAATTTTAGAGATCCCAGGGCTTATGTCGGCTGGCTTTACCGACTTTAGCTACCTGCAATCAGGTTTGAAATCAGCTCCATTGTCAGCTTGCAGGAACCCAGAGGTAGAAGGTGTTTGTTGAAAATGGTTCCTAGTAGCTTTTATAAAAAGCTTGTTTGAACCAGATTAAAAATCTTTGTGAATTTAGAAAATGTAAAGTTTAAGAGTGTTGAAAGATTATACTGAAAAGGAAAAGTTGCTTTTCTGTATATTCGTTCTTAATTTGAAAAGCTCAGCTCGGAAGCTCTCTTAAGAATTCAAAAGACTTGATGCACCTTAAAGCGCCAGATTAAAACTTTAAGTTTGTCCGAAAGTAAAGAATGAATGAATGCCACGTGGTAGCTTAGTTCATCTTAGATTAGCAACGTCACTAACATCACGAAACCCCACCCATTTAGGGTGTGTGTAATCTCACAGAAAGCTTCATGTCTTCTAAAAGAGGGCAGACAGAAATGATTCAACTATTTAAACACATTAATTAATTTGAAATACTATTTGTTCTCAGACACTCAAATGGACACCCATTATTAATAGACACTTAAACACTCCATTTGGTTAAAATGGAATACTTCATCAACATGCTGACACTGCAAAAAGATCACTGAAACACACATCAGTTAAAAATGAGCACATGTCAATAAACTGGAATGATTACATGCAAAGCACTTTGTTTGAATAATAAATGCAAACAACATTATAAGTCTTTAGATATAAATGAAAGAAATACTGACCTAAATTTTTATTTCAAACCAAAGGTCTTTTACTTTGCTTTAAACAAAGAAAGTAGTTACTTGTGGAGACTCAAAGATTTATGGCCCCATTTTGTTGTGGGAGAGGTTTTACAGTCTTGAGAGGTTCCTGCCTTAGATTGATCATAAAGTTTGGGTTGTCTTGGCCTGGAGAAGCTCAGATTCTGACGTGAAGCAGTTATAATGTCATGTAATTCATAATGACCGGAGTTTAACCGATAAAAGCTGAGGGCTTCTCTTTGAAGAACTTTGAATTAAAGCTTTGTTTTCCTCTCTGCAAAGCAGTGTTGGACCATCGGGGGATGTCTCCAGACTTATCTGAAGATCTCCAGATGACTTACAAATTTCTCAACCGGGGGTGGAAATGCAGTCTTTGTCCTTTGTCTATGTCCTTTAAGTTGAAGTGATTGAAGTGGTTGAAAATGGGAGTGGGAATAGTTGTTTCTTTTTTTTCCCTTGCACTCCCTTCTGATGACGAGATGATGTTACTTTTGGTTAAAGGGGTAGGCGTTAATAAGCTTTGCTTCGGCTACACCCTTTCAAGCACACGGATGCATTGTCAATCCATTTTCTTGTCAATCCATTTTCTTTTCATTGTCAATCCATTTTCTTTGTCAGTCCATTTTCTTTTCATTGTCAATCCATTTTCTTTTTCAGTGTCAGTCCATCTTCTTTCGTTGTAAGTTTTGTTTGTTGTTTTATGTGTGTGTGCTGAATAAAATCATTCATTCATTCATTATTTTTATTCTTCGTATAATGTAATGGCTCAGTCACACGGCACACAACGATTCCTGAACAAAGGGAAAAAGTTCAAAAAAAGCCACAATTCGTTGAGAAAAGGTGGACGAAAGCTTTATCACCAAACAGCCTGCGAAGCAACAGCGCAAAAGGGACAAAAGAGGAATTTAACAAAACAGAAGCTAAGGACCTCGAAGCTTGAAATCAGAGGTCTCAAACCGGTTCCAGAAAGGGCCGAGAGGGTGCAGGCTTTCTGTGCAACCACCCACTCCAGCGGGTGATTTCACTGATTAACATCACTTTGAGCAGGTGAAATCAGTTAATCAGTGAAATCACCCGCTGGAGTGGGTGGTTGCACAGAAAACCTGCACCCTCTCGGCCCTTTCTGGAACTGGTTTGAAACCTCTGCTTTAAATGAAACGCGCCTGGAACCACAGCTGGAGCAGAGTGTGTCTGCATCTCTGATTTCCAGGACTCACTGCGAGCAGAAGCTGTGGAGATCTGTGTGCACGTCCGTGGACCGACCTGCTCTGGTTCCTCGTCCAGAACAAAAGAGGGATCATCTCCTTCATCATCAGAATCCACACTGTCTGTCGACACGCTGCGTGCTCCGTCTTGCTCCAATTTAAAAAAAAAAACCCTCTGGTGTGCTGTGGTCACTGCTGTATCACTGTATTATGTTCTAAGCCATATATATATTGATTTATAACAGAAAACTGTCAAAGGGGGGAATAAATATGAGTGTAAAGATGATTGAATATATCAGAGCAGTAAATTGATCAGTCTATGTGAACGCACATTGACTCACGTGTGGTTATTTCAACCAGATGATGCAGCTGATCCACAACATGAATTCTGCCTTCCACAACAGCTCTTTATATAATTTTTTGAATTATCTACCTGTTGCCACACGTACAGAAGGGCTGGATTGTCATTCCTACAGTCATATTGTATTTAATAAAAAATAATAAGCGTATGCAGGAGCTGCTGCTGTCACTGCCGCTGCATTCAAGTACCGTCGGAAATTATAACTTTTTTTGTTGTTTCAAATTCAGCAGTCGCTTGTGGCAAAATAATTAATTCTATCCACACAAAAGATTAATTCTGGCCTATATAAGGTGCCTGAGCCCATTGAAGCTGACCCCCCACCCAGATAAAAAAAAATCCAAGCAAACAAGCTGAGCTTGCCCTGTAATTTCCGACGGTACATGAATGCAGCAGCAGCCTCAGTGCTCACAAACTGGCTTCTGCACGGTGTGAAAACATTCAGCTGGTCGAACAAAGTCAAACTAAACAATAATGTTACAAAAACTAAACAATTAAAAAAAACGTTAAGAATGACAGCAAAACGAAACACAGAAGAATTGAGGTTTTCGTTGCCCTTCGTTCAAATTTTTCAACAGTTTAAAAATCCTGACGAAGTGCCAGCTGCAGGAACGAAGCACCAGCTGCAGGAACGAAGCTGCGCGAGGGTTAAACATTGCCAACGAAAGTCAACGAAAGTTCAGATTTCTTGTTTCGTTAGGGCTTCATTGCCCTTCGTTAAGTGCTGTGTGACTGGGCCATAAGATTGATCCCTCCTAATCTATGCATGCCATGATTAGCTATTTGATTTATTTTCTTTCTTTCTTTCTTTCTTTTATTACTTTGACACTTTCTTCCCTTCTATTCTCAATTACTCATATCTCAGAGGGACAATTACTTGATTCTAAAAATGATCATTCCTTAATCAAAGTTTATACATTTTGTGGAATCACCAGCATATTATTATTACCTTTGCCTATATGCTGGAATAAGGGAGAGAACTCTTCAAATTATTGTTCATTATTATCACTTACTGAGGCATTGCTGGGCCAGTAGCATAGATTTACATTTACACTACCTGTCCATACCTGCCTGCAGTAACGTGCGGGTATCCCAATACCTGCCCGCTGTGCATAAAGTGATGACGTCATATCATGCGCAACGCAAGAACTGTCCGCAGACGAAAACATGAAAAGGCGAGAAATGTGTGTTGGTCCCAATATGGATATTCCGGATGATTTAATCTGTAGCGGAAAACTGTGATCAAACAGCCAACATCTTAAGCTTGTTTTAAGATGAAGCCATTGGGTTTTCTTCAAAGATAACCTCCATACAGCAGGGCCTGGTATATCTCCAGGTGTCAAAGAGGAGACACTTTAAGCCATGCACAGCTTGGATCTGTCAACAAAACCCACCATATTCGGGATTTAAAAGTCCCCCAAAGTGCATTCCACACGTAGCTGTGAATTCTTATCAATTCCCCAAACCAGACGCAACTCAGCACCCCTTTCACAGCTCTGCTAGATAAACATCAAATCTAACCATGGAACAAGAGTGACCCCTGTGGGACGATTTGGGAAGGACAGGATTGATTTCCTGCAAGACTCCAAACTCCTAACTTCATTTTAAAAAGGAAATTTCATTGTATTGTTGTAGCAAAAGAACAAAGAAAAAAAAAAGAGAAAAGGAAACATGGTAAACCAGTTACAAGATTTATTCTGCAGGACTTGGTTTGGTTTCAAAGCGAAATGTTGGAACCACGCTGATTTATATATATAAAACTAGACAAAGGAAACTCCAGAGACTACGTTACCCAGAATTCTTGGGGGTGGAGCTTATTAAACCTTTAAAAGAGCTCGTGCCTGGGAATTCGCCCTCTTACGCTCCTCTCTTCGCTTTTCTCTCTTCTTTTCCTTGGGTTTAAAGACGCTGCCTCGGCCGTCAAGATTTATGATCCTTTGTCTAAAGCCACGTGCTACTTAAGACTCATTCTTGTTTGGCGTACCGACAAGAATTTACTTTATTTTTCCGACAGATATCTTTTGCAACCTTTGTCAAGTTAAACGCACCGGCACATTTAACTTCCTTTTTCAAATTTTCAAATTAAAACCTTCTTCTTCTTCAATCTCTAAATTCCTTTCATGAACATTTTTTCTTCTAAAGTCAGCTATTCTTGCATTGAATCCTGATTTGACCAAGCTTCCAAAAGATGACGACGAAAGACAAATTTTTGGTTTTTGATAGAGAATAAAGACGCTCAAACCTTTATTCTGACAAGCCATACTCCAGAGCGCTGCAGAGAAAAACATCCAGGTCAGCTGAGACGTTCAACAGCGACTTGAACTGCCGCAGCAAAACCACAGCACAATAACAGAAATCATCCCTGCCACTGACGAGACCGAACGGGTCGGACCGGCAGAGCCTCTTTGTCAAGGTCACTGATGAAACTGTGTGGTGGACAGAGCGTCAACTGAACCAGATGATTCCAGCATCGGACCTCACGGAGACCCGCAGCACTGCGCAAAGTAAGACTGGGCTATGTTGTCAGATAAACAGAGTGGCTTTATTTAACTCTATTCAAAATCATTAATCTTCTCTCAGGTTAACAAATACCAAAGTAAATTACCTATTAAATTAGGACGAATCTTACTCCTAAAACTCCAGCTACGAAACCAAACTATCAGAACATCATATAATCATTGCTCATTGACGGATGTAATCATTAAATCGATAACTGTGATATGTCCTGTTATTTAACTCCTGCCAGGGTTAAATAAATATCTTAAACGTGTGAAGTTGTCTGTGATTTTGGTATGGTTTTACAGAGGGTGTAGGATCTGACCTGCGGAGCTTATCCTTTAGAAACTGAGACTGATTAATTAAATTGAGACTAATCAATTAATGAATGTTTAAACTAAAAAGTACTTATACTTTGAAATAAGTGGTGCCCTGAGATAAAATTATCCACAAGTGATAATTTTCAATATTCTAAAACATTATTATATTCATCCTGTGACTCTTTTCCCTACAGTATATTGGTGCAAGCCTGTGTGAGGTGCACTTATCAGGTCTGAACCTCTGTGAGTCATACAGAAAATACAGTCAATTAAGTTGGAAGCGTATAGAGCAACTTAATCTGTCCTTATTCAACTGTGTGCGTGTGCATGAGAGAGAGAGAGAGAGAGAGAAAGAGGAAAAAAGAAAGCGCTGTGTTATTTCCACATGAGAAATTCATGTTTAATGTGAGGCCTCAGTGACAGATTATTCGAGTTTCCAGATTTAAACTGCTCACCCGGATACATATTGCAAAATTGCGAGATTCCAATTATTGTAATCACTGTATTCGTGACTCCAAGGGACTAGTTAAATTAGCTACTTAACCAGTCACAAAACTTGTTGGTCAGTCAGCACGTTGTGCTCAGATTGTCCAGCCACTGTTTGCCTGAGCTGAGATTCTGATGTTACACTGAGCCTATAGTCCAGAAAGGATTGCCAGTGGTTGCTTCCCTGACTCAGGAGACGTCCTGGTCAAAGCTTGTCTGAGAGAAAAGGGTGCGGGACCCCCGTGTCCACCATCTTGTGTTTTAAAAGTGCTGTACTGTTCCAAAGGACCGCCGAGTCCGCCATTTTGTGAAGAAAAACAAGCATGTTTTTAAGAATTTATTGTTGTTGAGTGGAAAGGTTTGAAGAGGAGGCATGGCCTGCTTCAAACCCCCTCTGTGTGCAAATCACATCACAACATCATCAACAGCTTGACGCATTGCTGTCAAACTGCGCTACGTCACACGCATGACGTAAACAGTCGCCATCTTAGCACCCACTCTGAACGGCTTAGTGGCCCACGAGTGGTGTTGAAAATCATAACGATTTGTTTCATTAAGCATTACTTGGTGAACCAAGCTGCTTCTAACGGTCAATAACTGCATGAAACCTGCATGTTAATCAGTCCGTGTAATTTCGTTCAATTAATTTCCGCTGTCGGCGCGACGCGCGACAGTACGGGCCTGCTAACAGAGTGCTAGCACACACTAGCTTCTACAGCCGTGCTAACAGCCCCTTAACTCGGATTGAACACTAATCAGCCATCGGAAAGCCGGAGGCTAGCGTGCTAACAGGCTATTAGCTGCTCTCAAATGCAGAGGCTCCGATCACTGAATTAACCCAGGTGCTAACCAATCAATCAATCAATCAATTTTTTTTATATAGCGCCAAATCACAACAAACAGTTGCCCCAAGGCGCTTTATATTGTAAGGCAAGGCCATACAATAATTATGTAAAACCCCAACGGTCAAAACGACCCCCTGTGAGCAAGCACTTGGCTACAGTGGGAAGGAAAAACTCCCTTTTAACAGGAAGAAACCTCCAGCAGAACCAGGCTCAGGGAGGGGCAGTCTTCTGCTGGGACTGGTTGGGGCTGAGGGAGAGAACCAGGAAAAAGACATGCTGTGGAGGGGAGCAGAGATCGATCACTAATGATTAAATGCAGAGTGGTGCATACAGAGCAAAAAGAGAAAGAAACAGTGCATCATGGGAACCCCCCAGCAGTCTACGTCTATAGCAGCATAACTAAGGGATGGTTCAAACCACCGCAGCGCAGTGCCTTTAATACCTATGGCATGCTCTAATCTCTGTAATAAAATTTTATGGTCAACAGTATCAAAAGCAGCACTGAGGTCTAACAGAACAAGCACAGAGATGAGTCCACTGTCCGAGGCCATAGGAAGATCATTTGTAACCTTCACTAATGCTGTTTCTGTACTATGATGAATTCTAAAACCTGACTGAAACTCTTCAAATAGACCATTCGTCTGCAGATGATCAGTTAGCTGTTTTACAACTACCCTTTCAAGAATTTTTGAGAGAAAAGGAAGGTTGGAGATTGGCCTATAATTAGCTAAGATAGCTGGGTCAAGTGATGGCTTTTTAAGTAATGGTTTAATTACTGCCACCTTAAAAGCCTGTGGTACATAGCCAACTAACAAAGATAGATTGATCATATTTAAGATCGAAGCATTAAATAATGGTAGGGCTTCCTTGAGCAGCCTGGTAGGAATGGGGTCTAATAAACATGTTGATGGTTTGGATGAAGTAACTAATGAAAATAACTCAGACAGAACAATCGGAGAGAAAGAGTCTAACCAAATACCGGCATCACTGAAAGCAGCCAAAGATAACGATACGTCTTTGGGATGGTTATGAGTAATTTTTTCTCTAATAGTTAAAATTTTGTTAGCAAAGAAAGTCATGAAGTCATTACTAGTTAAAGTTAATGGAATACTCAGCTCAATAGAGCTCTGACTCTTTGTCAGCCTGGCTACAGTGCTGAAAAGAAACCTGGGGTTGTTCTTATTTTCTTCAATTAGTGATGAGTAGAAAGATGTCCTAGCTTTACGGAGGGCTTTTTTATAGAGCAACAGACTCTTTTTCCAGGCTAAGTGAAGATCTTCTAAATTAGTGAGACGCCATTTCCTCTCCAACTTACGGGTTATCTGCTTTAAGCTACGAGTTTGTGAGTTATACCACGGAGTCAGACACTTCTGATTTAAAGCTCTCTTTTTCAGAGGAGCTACAACATCCAAAGTTGTCTTCAATGAGGATGTAAAACTATTGACGAGATACTCTATCTCCCTTACAGAGTTTAGGTAGCTACTCTGCACTGTGTTGTTATATGGCATTAGAGAACATAAAGAAGGAATCATATCCTTAAACCTAGTTACAGCGCTTTCTGAAAGACTTCTAGTGTAATGAAACTTATTCCCTACTGCTGGGTAGTCCATCAGAGTAAATGTAAATGTTATTAAGAAATGATCAGACAGAAGGGAGTTTTCAGGGAATACTGTTAAGTCTTCTATTTCCATACCATAAGTCAGAACAAGATCTAAGATATGATTAAAGTGGTGGGTGGACTCATTTACTTTTTGAGCAAAGCCAATAGAGTCTAATAATAGATTAAATGCAGTGTTGAGGCTGTCATTCTCAGCATCTGTGTGGATGTTAAAATCGCCCACTATAATTATCTTATCTGAGCTAAGCACTAAGTCAGACAAAAGGTCTGAAAATTCACAGAGAAACTCACAGTAACGACCAGGTGGACGATAGATAATAACAAATAAAACTGGTTTTTGGGACTTCCAATTTGGATGGACAAGACTAAGAGACAAGCTTTCAAATGAATTAAAGCTCTGTCTGGGTTTTTGATTAATTAATAAGCTGGAATGGAAGATTGCTGCTAATCCTCAGCCCCGGCCCGTGCTACGAGCATTCTGACAGTTAGTGTGACTCAGGGGTGTTGACTCATTTAAACTAACATATTCATCCTGCTGTAACCAGGTTTCTGTTAGGCAGAATAAATCAATATGTTGATCAATTATTATATCATTTACCAACAGGGACTTAGAAGCGAGAGACCTAATGTTTAATAGACCACATTTAACTGTTTTAGTCTGTGGTGCAGTTGAAGGTGCTATATTATTTTTTATTTTTGAATTTTTATGCTTAAATAGATTTTTGCTGGTTATTGGTAGTCTGGGAGCAGGCACCGTCTCTACGGGGATGGGGTAATGAGGGGATGGCAGGGGGAGAGAAGCTGCAGAGAGGTGTGTAAGACTACAACTCTGCTTCCTGGTCCCAACCCTGGATAGTCACGGTTTGGAGGATTTAAGAAAATTGGCCAGATTTCTAGAAATGAGAGCTGCTCCATCCAAAGTGGGATGGATGCCGTCTCTCCTAACAAGACCAGGTTTTCCCCAGAAGCTTTGCCAATTATCTATGAAGCCCACCTCATTTTTTGGACACCACTCAGACAGCCAGCAATTCAAGGAGAACATGCGGCTAAACATGTCACTCCCGGTCTGATTGGGGAGGGGCCCAGAGAAAACTACAGAGTCCGACATTGTTTTTGCAAAGTTACACACCGATTTAATGTTAATTTTAGTGACCTCCGATTGGCGTAACCGGGTGTCATTACTGCCGACGTGAATTACAATCTTACCAAATTTACGCTTAGCCTTAGCCAGCAGTTTCAAATTTCCTTCAATGTCGCCTGCTCTGGCCCCCGGAAGACAATTGACTATGGTTGCTGGTGTCGCTAACTTCACATTTCGCAAAACAGAGTCGCCAATAACCAGAGTTTGATCCTCGGCGGGTGTGTCGTCGAGTGGGGAAAAACGGTTAGAAATGTGAACGGGTTGGCGGTGTACACGGGGCTTCTGTTTAGGGCTACGCTTCCTCCTCACAGTCACCCAGTCGGCCTGCTTTCCCGGCTGCTCGGGATCTGCCAGGGGGGAACTAACGGCGGCTAAGCTACCTTGGTCCGCACCGACTACAGGGGCCTGGCTAACTGTAGAATTTTCCACCACAGCTAATGTGCCTGACCAGTTAGCCTAACTTCTGCTAACAACATAACAGCATGCTACAGTAACCGGATAGCATGCCGACTGCTGGTAACTACCCTGTACTGCATGTAAATAATTTCCAGCAGACTTTTAACTTTTATTTCTACCACTTAAAAGAATAACTACTATTAACTGAAACATTTATTATCAAGTCTTATCTTGCAATATTTTTTTTAAACTCTTAAGTCGCTCCTCCAATTCTAATTGGAAATATTAATCTTTTATTCCACTGTCTTGATACTAATCAAGTACACACATTTAATCTTGTTGTTTTCACAACTAGCTAATAAACTTTACAGTTTCAATCCTATTTAATTAGGATTAATCAGGAGATCATTTAATAACAATAAAGAAAAAGATTTTTTTTATTGTTTATAACACTCCTACCTCATTAAGAACACCTCCTTCAGGAGTGATTCCTTTTTAAAGGGATAGAGAATCAAAATCATCTTTTTCATGTTTTTGGTGTTAGTTCAGAGTCTCTCCGCTGTGGGGAAAACACACAAAGTGCCAGCAAGTTTCAGAACCTCTGTTTAAAGTATTTCTCCTTTTTTGAATTGCCCCTAGAAAACAGGCCAATCCGTTTTTGAGAGAAAACGTACGTCACTTTTTCACCATTAGCCCCCCCCCACACACACACACACCCACCCCCTTTCACACACGCCCCTTCGAAATTAATTATTCATGAGGTTGTGCCCACCCATTCATAACACTGGAAGAGGAGCAATGGCGAGCTACAGGTGTGCTTTCCCAGGCTGTTTTAGCAGACTACGATCTTCCCACGGAAAGCAATGTACGCGATCACTGGCTTTTATTCATTTTCAACTGCATCCCCAGTACATACAACCGCCGACTATTTCTTTGCTCTGCGCATTTCACAGAGGACTGTTTCACAAACCTTGCACGATTTCGAGCTGGCTTCAGCCGGCATTTAATACTCAGTAGAGGGTCAGTTACGACTCTGCGACAAAATCAACCCCAGCAATCAGTACAGCCTGTGAGTATCACATTTTCTTTTGTTTTAAATTTGTGTTGCGCCATATTCCTGTTGTAAGAATTGCATGTTAGAATGGCACATTAGCTCTGGTTTGTTCCTCTAAAGGGAATGAGCTAACCCCTTAGCAGCTAGGGATGTGTATCGAGAACCGGTTCCTTTTGGGTATCGTTAAGAAATGACTCGATCCACCGACATCAATAAGCTTTGTGCTTAACGATTATGTTATCGGTCCTTCAGAGTGGCCGTTGTTTTGGGGGGTGTTTGTCAGGAAAATGATAATTTCTGTATTGATTACAGACCCTGCAGCGGGTCCGTAAACAACTTTTCTGCAGCGCAGCTTTGCTTTGAACCTTGAACCAATCAAAGCAGTGCTTCGCAGATTGAAGCAATGCTTCGATTATTCTTTCTTTCTTTTGCTTAATTTTCTCCTGCTAAAACCCTAAAGAGCATACGTCTGTGAGTATTATTTACCTTTTCTATGTTAAACCGACCTGTTATGTTCTTCTGAAACAATTGATAGATGTACAGTCACTTGCCCAGTTCCGGATCATTGCCAGTTCCGGATCACTGCTGTAGTTTTTGTGCCGCCGTTTCTCGTAATCAGCACGAATAAGCTAATACTTTGTACCAATGGAAAGATTGATGTTTTGTCTACAAACAACCACAAGCTCGACCGGATCCAGCCATCCTTGTGATCAGCAGAGGAATCAAAACATCCCGGTGTCTGCGGTGTGCGCGCTTTTTCTGACTCACTCATTCCTGCAAGTTTTAAAGTAACGATCTCTAAAACGTAGCAAAGGTGAGTTAGCCGTTCGGTGTTTTTGGTTCTAGAGTGGGAAAATACTTACTTACTTGAGTAGAAAATGTCAGTGTGTTATGTCTTGCTGTTTAATTGCTGCACGCATTTATCTCTGATGCGAAAATTTGCCAGTTCCGGATCACTGAAGCAGCAGCCTCGTGTCTGTAGTTGTGAGCCTTGTGGACGTTGGGGGTCATCTCAACATCATGAATGGACATGAATGTAGGGGCTTTTACTTTTTAATTCGGGAGAAATCCCACCTCCACACTTCATTTTTTACTCGTAAAAACATATAACGGCGTTTTTTGAAATGAAGTAAATTCTCATTTAATAAGTATTATTTCTATCATTTTGTGTTCATTCTCGGGTACAGTGTGTATCATTCTGCATTAGAAGGGCTCCAGCCAGATGCCAGGAATGAACCCAAAGTGACACAGAGTGTCGTGATCCGGAACTGGCAAAAGTGATCCGTTTCTAGCAAATGTTTGCACCACACATAATGTGGCTTCACACTTTAAGTAGAAGCGCTACTCCACCCAGACTTTTTCAGCTAAATAACATCCAAATACCCAATACAACAATACACAATTAAAGGACATTCAGTTGCATTATGGTTCCGTATAGCGGGACTTTAAAAAAGGTGATCCGGAACTGGGCAACCGTCTGTATTTTATAACTTAAAAATGGGAGCGATGCTAACATGTTAGCATGTCTATGGCATTTTCAATGTTAAAAGTTAGCATTGCAGCTGTCATCACGTTCAGGTGCATTTGTTTTCAAATTGTAATATTTCTTAAATTTATTTTTGTTTATATATTAATAATCTAATGATTATTATATACAATTTTAGAGAAAGAGGCAAAAAAAAAACCTGAATAGAAACACAACAGAAAATATGAAAGCAATGTAAATAAATAAATAATGCTTTCTTTTCAGTGAGAGCAAGGGCAGCCAATCAAACAACGGCAACCGATCAGCGCCACCTACTTGCATTTCATAATGAGGTTGCCAAATAAGCTCCGAAACGACGCTATTAAAGGCAAACGAGGCATTCTAAACCCAGCATAGTAACATAGCTGTTTCAGATAGCCTTTTAGGAAGGTTCTGAGCCATTACAGACCCAACCAATTTTTTTGGGCTACATATCACATCACAGAACAAGGATTAATGCCCCATTCAACCTCTCTCTATCACCTTTTTAAAGTGAAAGCATTGAAGCTTTACCAAAGTGTAACCCATAGCAATTCTAAACAGAGAATATTGGTGTTACATCACAATAACTAAACAAAGGAAAGTTCTACTTGTTCTCGTTGTGTACATAACACAACGAATAACACTCCTCAATATTTTCCTTTTGCATTCGTGTGAAATCTCCACTGCTGGTTTCACCTGCAGTTAACTCACTAATCCCTTTCACACTTCTGCAGCTGGATCATCTGTAAATATTTTTATTATCGCTCATCTTGTTATTTTGTTGTCAATTCCTTATTGTTTTGTTTCTGGTGGATGCTGTCTAACCGTCATCCCAGAAAGCCAACATGGCCATGCCCAGTGACAACAAACGAAGAACTTCTACCGACCTGGAAAGCCAAGGTCGCAGCAACTCAGGTGAGCTTTTAGAAGAGGTCTTATCTGACCTGACCGCTGAAATATTGCCTGGCTACTTGCATGACATGCGACAAGCCACGCGCAAACGCATAGTTGCTGAGATGTCTGAACTCATCAGTCAGACATTAGCAGCAACTGTGGAAAAGAAAAACCTGGCTACAGTGCTTGGCAAGCTAGCCATCGCCACAGCCCTGAAGCTCAAAAACGCGGAATCACTCATGGATAAATCAGTTTTTTCTATAAGACGGCAGAAAGAACAAAATGCCGAATTGCGTGAGGAGAATAAACTCCTGAGACAGCAAGTGGAAGAAAAACAACAGTCTTTGACCATTGCTGAAGAAAAATTGGAAGACCTACAGGCTTCCCCAAATCAGTCCGATGAATCAGATACTGCATCTGATCCTGGAACTAAAGACCAAACCTTACTCCTGAAAGAAACTCTTCAGGAACGTGACAATGAAATTAAGGAGTTACAAGCTGAACTTAGCTCTGCGTATTGAGAACAAGGAGAAGCTCATGATTTATTCCAACAGCCGTAT
The DNA here is from genome assembly GCF_902500255.1 of Thalassophryne amazonica. Taxonomy (NCBI): domain Eukaryota; kingdom Metazoa; phylum Chordata; class Actinopteri; order Batrachoidiformes; family Batrachoididae; genus Thalassophryne; species Thalassophryne amazonica. The sequence continues at coordinate 50,184,956 of NC_047108.1, read as the reverse complement.
GGTGAGCTTAAAACATTGAAGAGTCATGCTGGAAAGCATGAAGACATTTTGGAGTCCGAAAAGATGAAGACTTGCGAGGTGCTGAGACGTCTGACAGATACACAAACACTTTTAGACGATACTCGAGAACAAAAGGAGCGCCTCAATGCTGAAGTGCAATCATTAACGCGCAAACGACAATTAAACTCCCAATCACCGGGAGACCCTGAACAAAAAGTCATGTGGAAAAGCGGAACGCAAACGTTCACCACCACAGACCGCAAGGAAGTGCGCCCTGAACCCCTGTAAGGAACCATGTCGCATCCTCAGGAGTTCCAACCTCCTTATCATGGATATCGACAGACACCGCCTCTCCTTCCCACTCAGATGCGTCCTACCACAGTCCTTAATGACAGAGAGCTGGACAAGATTGCATGGCTTATTAACCGTTTTGAGCCAACTCCAGGAGGCTCCCCCGACACCTGTGCGTATTTAAACGACATACGCTATTACCTCGGGGATTTCACTCATGCTACCGGTGAACATTACATCTACTTCATCAAGCGGACTTCCAGCCGCGAGGTCAGCCGGTTCGTTGAGCGTCAACCCGCGAAGGTACGACAAGACTTTGCTAAAGTTAGCTTAGCATTAGAAAAAGAATATTCGGATCACTCCGTTCGGACAGGCCTAGCCGCCGCTATGGCCATCAAACAAGGCAGGCGCTAACCGCCCCAACAATATTACAACAGGCTCTTCTGTACCTATTTCGGCACTCGAAATGAACCAGGTATGGAAGAGGACCTTAATTTTAAAACATTGTTCCTTGAGAACCTCCACCCTAACACGAGCCATTATCTGGGAATCCTGGGATATCCCAATGAGGCTCCCATACAGTACCTGCGTGACCTTGCTACGAAAGGTTTCGCAAAACAAATTAAGAGAGAGGGTAAATCCAAGGACAAAATGATCCTCAGCCTTGAAGCACCTAGGCCTACCCTCGAGCTTGAAGGCACCTCCGGGGGGTTATTTAATCCTCATACTGGCTCTGCCACCACCTCCTTCCGACAGATGAAACCATCTGTCAGAAGCCGATCCAAGGATCGAGGTGGACCACAAGAAAAACCGCGGTGGTCCCCACAAAACCAAAGTGACTTCAAAACCAGAGAGGGCTCCGAAACTGCTGAAAATCGGGGAAATAAGTTCAAATCCAGACAGTGGGAGAAGCCCACCACATGGGAAGATCACCCCGATGACCGACATGAGTACCCAGGTGACCGATCCCAAGGATGGCAGGGTTCCAGACACCCACATCAGGGACCAAATGGGCGCAACAATAAGAGCACTTGGAACCGAGACTCCCGAGAAAGAGACCTGTCCAGGCACTCAGGTAAGTATGTGGACTCAAACCTCCACCAAGAAATCCGGAAGATCATGAAAGGCCTCCTCCAGGAATTTGAGGACGAAAAGGCCAAAAAGAAAGCTAACGTGCTGTGTGTAAACCACATAGCTCCAACCACCCACCCGGTGTCTTCACAAACTGCGCCAGAGGTGTCTGAGGAAGACCTAAACCGGAGTGTAGACAACCCATTAGCGTCACCATCTCAAGATCCACATCCTGAGACACTGTACATTTCAGCTGTTAGAGGACAATAATGTGAGTGAGTACTGCCCTCTGGCAGTAGATGGTCTCCATTTGGAAAACACACACACTGCTGACGTAGCTCTGGCTCTTTGGGCCGAAAGATCAGCTATTAGTTAAAGGCTGTTTGACTCATTGAGCAAATCCAATCCAGACATTTTATACGTGAAAAAACCTTTCCGTTTTCCAAAGGACCCTCTACCCCAGACCGTACTCAAGGCAAGTGGAATCTGCACACTCAGAATGCGCTGGAACCGACGGGAATTGAGCCTCTCATTCTTAGTCGTTCCAGACTTACCACGCTCTGTCTACACAGGAGGTGACCTCCTTGTCCGATTGGAGGTGCAGGTTGACAGAGTCAATCAGGTCCTCTGGTCCTTAACCAGAGCATGCGCCGACCCCGCTTACTCCGATCCGGAGTATCTAAGGTCTGGACAATTGATCCCCGACGCATGTCAGGTAGTGAGTGATGGTCACATCACTATACCCGCCAACCTGAAAAATGCACCACTCCACCTCTTCCAGCCATCCTAGCTCTTCACCAAACTGGGACTATCTCTGGAAGCCACTCCACTTCTGAGCCTAGGAAGTCAGACAACTCACTTGATGGTGCATAACGACACTGGCAAAGATATCCTGATTCCCAAAGCCACCCCACTGGGTTGGTTAATCAGCACTGAATTCCAGGACTTTGAGCTGAACATCCCAGTTCTTAGCCAAGTCCCTCCATCGCTTCTTCCCTGTTCACAACGGGGGGTTGTTTTTTCCAAACCCTCAGGAGCAATCGCTGTATTTCCAGCAAACATCTCCGAGGAAGAAACTGTCAGCAAAATAGACCTTGATGACCCTGACCACATGGTCCTCCAGACCCTTACGGTCCTCAAGGTCAACTTGCAAAACAAAACAAATGCTGGAAATGACACTGAACCAGCTCTGAACCTTAACCCAGGTTCTCATTCTGAATTTGCATCTCAGATAGAACAAGTCGTAGCAGCAGCGGATGCCTTAAACAATGATGAGGAACGAGGATGTCTAAGAGACCTACTCTATAAATACTGAACGTCCTTTGCTAATGATTCGTTGGATTGTGGACTCTCCCACATCCACTCTGTGCGCATCCCAACTCCTCCAAATGCACCGCCCACCTTTGTGCGACAGTACAAAATTCCTCTGGCATCCTGTGAACCCGTACAGGAAATCATAGATGACCTATTGGAAAAACGGATCATAAGACTGTGCAACAGCACCTATTCAGCCCCTGTATGGCCGGTAATCAAACCAAACGGTAAGTGGAGACTTACCATCAATTACCGCAAACTCAACCAACAGGTGTTGCTATCTCGATGGCCGATGACTCGGTTAGAGCAGGAACGTCCTAAAGTAAAAGACACAAAATACTTTTCCACGCTCGACGTGGCCTCCGAGTTCTGGACAATCCCTGTCCATGAAGACGATCAACACAAACTGGCATTCACCTTCGCCAACCACCAGCACACTTTCACCAGGTGCCCATTTGGCTATGCCAACTCACCTGCAGAATTTAACAACTTCTTGAACAAGGCGTGCCCCGACGCAAATGAGCGAGGCACCCTTATCTATGTTGACGATGTCCTAATGTGAAACCCAACATTAGACACACATTTGGATGAGATAGACCACATCCTGAGCCAACTCACGAATGCTGGTGCAAAAATCTTACTTTCAAAGTGTCAATGTGTCGGACCAAGGTCAACTATGTGGGCCTCCTTGTCGGACCAGACGGAGTGCAACCACAAGTTGGACGAGTCCAAGGGATCACCAACATCAAAACGCCTACGAACCTAACAGAACTGCGCAGCTTTCTGGGAGTGTGCAACTACTCCCGCCAATTCATTGAAAACTATGCAGATCTGGCAAAACCACTGACAGACCTGCTCAAAATTGATATGCTGTTCCTATGGGGTGAACCCCAAGAACAGGCCATGCAGGCTCTGAAAGACAAACTCTGCTCAGCCCCATGCCTAGCATACCCTGATTGTAGCAAGGAATTCCATCTAGAGGTGGGATTCTCCAATCATTGCCTAAGTGCGGGACTGTACCAGATGTACGACAAAGACAGGCGAGTGGTTGCATACGAGAGCAAAACGCTACAATCGCCGGAACTTAAATTCAGTGACTGTGAAAAAGCCCTACTAGCAACAGTCTGGGCTGTGAAACATTTCATTTGTAGAAACCAATCACCAACCAGTGACATTCCTTAACAGTCAAAGACTGCGAGAAGGTGTAGTAACAAACTCACGAGTGGCCTCGTGGTTGATGGCACTGCAAAGCTTTGACATGGAGGTGCGGTACGCACAAGACCGCAAAACTACCCTGGGCACAGGGTTAGCTGCTTGCCAGCACTGCACCAAAGACACACTGGCTGCAAACCCATTTAGCGAAGACGTGTCACCACCCGACTCCCCTAATCACCACTACTTCGACCAAAATGCCTGCCAAGGCATGATCACTGCGTACATGGACGGCTGCTCATTTCACCATGAAATAGTCGCCAAGGCAGGAGTGGGGGTCGCATGGATTGACAACACACCACATGGGCCACAAAAATTTCAGCTGGGACCACAGTCCTCTCAGTATGCCGAAATTGCGGGCATAATCATAACATGCCATTTAGCTATGGCGCAGAATGTCAAAACATTTGTGATATGCACAGATTTGAACTATGCACGCCTTAGCTTTCCGTGCCATCTACCCTGCTGGAAACGCAATAGTTTCATGACCTCCAACAAGAAATTGGTCAAACACAAAGAACTGTTTGCGGCTTGTGATCACCTCATAACCACGCACGACCTCCAGATATACTGGTGCGGTATCAGTGGTGACTTGTGCCAGGACTGCTGCCGCAGACCCTGCCACAGCTCCCGTCCCCACAACAGCCTCGGTCGCTCCAGCTTTCTCCAACTCCGACCTGGCTTCACTCCAGGCTCTGGATCCAGTCATAAATGGTGTTACACCTCACTGATCCTAAAGTTCACCCACTCACTGAGGATAATTTTGCTTCTGTCCCTGAATTGAGACAGCTGTACCACGCCCGAGAAAACCTACAAGTGCTCCATGGCATCTTGTTCTATGCTTCCGAGGATCTCTCTTCACCTGCGTTAGTGGTTCCTTGTAACCACTGGGGGTGATGTTGATGCACGGGCACGATTCAGCATGCGCAGGTCACAGAGGAACGAAAGCAACATACAATGCGATACGACAGGTGGCATATTGGCCAAAAATGCAGAAGGATGTAAGCGATTACATTAAAGGCTGCTTGGTCTGTTGCCAATTCCAACCTGTGAACCCGATTGACAGAGCTCCCTTACAAAAAAGAGGTATTTCCTTCCCTTGGTCAGATCTACAAATCGACTGGGTAGGACCTCTCACGAAGTCTGCAAGAGGAAACAAATATTTCCTCACTATCACATGTGACTTCACCAAATGGCTGGAAGGTCTACCGGCTCCGAATGATACAGCCTTGACAACAGCCTATTTGTTGATGAATCACATCTTTTCACGATTTGGACTACCTATCTGCATAAACTCGGATAGAGGCACCCACTTCACCAGCGAAGTCATGCAACAGCTCTGGCAAGTGATGGGGGTGAAGGCGAACTTCCACATCAGCCACCACCCTCAGTCGTCAGGACAGGTGGAAAGGGCCAACCAAACTGTGGTGACCACCCTGCGCAAATATGTGGCAGACAACCACAGAGACTGGGATGTGAAACTTCCCCTGGTCCTCATGGCCATCCGGGCGACCCCTCACGAATCGACGGGGTTCTCCCCTTTTCAAATGATGACAGGTCATCAAATGATGCTCCCCCTCCACCTGCTATATCAGCCAGGGGAGGCAAACGTTGTGACAGCGTATACAGCTCAACAAGACATGACTGACCTGACTGAACATCTGAAAGCCACCTTCTCCTTTGCTCAAAAACACTTGAACAAAAGCGCAGAAGGTCGAAAAGCCTACTATGACCAGAAGGCATCCCACCATGAGATACAAGTGGAGGACAAGGTTTGGTACTACTCATTCGGGCAACCCAGCCAGAAAACAACCAGGTTAACTCGCAAGTTGCTACGCCGTTGGACCGGACCGTATTTGGTGACTGACAAACTCTCTGCCGTCGTATACCAAATCAAGGTCAGCAAGGGTCAAAGAGAACCAGTTTTCAAGTGGGTACACCGCAACCAAATTAAGCCTCACAAAAACTCCATGGGACTCGCCAGGGACGTCATAGTTGCTGATAGAACTTAAAACCACTCATTAGGTTGAGAGGACGCAAAGAAGGAATATCGACACCTGCCGTGTCCCAAACAATCGAATCACACCGATCGAGACAAATTGAGAAAATAACGTTAACTTCCAACAGTACAAATAAAACAACTCAGGTGATCTCACCAGCAGCACCGTAGTGGGGGTGAACCACCACGTGAATTCCGGCCTCAACATCAAAAAGAAAAAGAGGCGACAGCCTAACACTCTATTTAAGAATCAGTCAGATAGCTTAAACTCTGTGCTATAAGCTAGAAAAGCAAAAGAAAATCTCTGACCACTTTAAGACAAATTTCTAACCATGTTTGTTGTGTTTGCCAGGATGACCTGGCTCCTGACCCTGCTACTCCTCAGCACAACCGTCGCCAACAGCTCCCCAAACGTGGTTGAATTCGGACCAGAATCGGGCATCGTCCTGAAGGACCAGCCCGGCTTATTGATAACAAACTGCCGCCTGCACACACAGAGGGTGTTCGTCAGGCTCGACCCCACAGAAGTGTACAGGGCCAACTTCGCCAGCAGTACAGTGAACCTGGTCTCCTGGGCAGGTAGCCGGTGGACCAAGTCTGTCCTGAAGCATGCTGAGGCAGACATAGTCCACATGCTACGCCAGATGGAGAAGTTCATGGTAACGCAAGCAGAACTGAGTGGACTCAACAAAAGACAGAAGAGGTTCATTGGAGGTCTGCTAATGGCAGCCTCAGCTGTAGGATCCCTTTTCAGTTTTGGCTTATCAGCAGTTAACACCGTCACACTATCAACGGTAAAGAGACACATTAGCGAACTCCAAGAGGTAATCCCTGAAATACAGGCTCAGCTTAACATACAGAGAGAACGTCTTGAGACCATCAGACAAACCATACGAGACACCATGGTAATCCTTAACACCCATACCAACGTGCTCAAATAGACCGTGGGTGTAATTGACCAACTAATGTCAGTGTTGCAGGAAGACTATGCACACACACAGATGTTGAATATGCTCATGGCAGACATGACCAGGGACGTCGGAGCTTCCATTGACAGCCTCGCCATCGGTAGACCGAGAACACAAAGCCGACCAGGTATCCAAGCTACTAAATTTGGAGTATCCAAACGTGCCGTGAATAATGTATATAATTAGGCAAATGTAGGATGTGGTACCATAGTCGGACGACTTTAGCATGTAGTAGCCACTCTGCTAGTCTGACACTAACCCTCCTCAGCCTCAACACCAGTGGAAGACATCACCCACCGACCGTCACAGCCTTCCTCGTCTTGGTGATTCAACGTTGGAGACCCAAAGTCGAATCGAGTGGGGGAATGTAGCGGAAAGCTGTGATCAAACAGCCAACATCTTAAGCTTGCTTTAAGATGAGGCCATTGGGTTTTCTTCAAAGATAACCTCCATACAGCAGGGCCTGGTATATCTCCAAGTGTCAAAGAGGAGACACTTTAAGCCATGTACAGCTTGGATCTGTCAACAAAACCCACCATATTCAGGATTTAAAAGTCCCCCAAAGTGCATTCCACACGTAGCTGTGAATTCTTATCAATTCCCCAAACCAGACGCAACTCAGCACCCCTTTCACAGCTCTGCTAGATAAATATCAAATCTAACCATGGAACAAGAGTGACCCCTGTGGGACAATTTGGGAAGGACAGGATTGATTTCCTGCAAGACTCCAAACTCCTAACCTCATTTTAAAAAGGAAATTTCAATGTATTGTTGTAGCAAAAGAACAAAGACAAAAAAAAGAAAAAAGGAAACATGTTACTCTTTTCTATTTATGCATGAAAGTATTATATTTGACGTGTTATACTCTGTTCATTGGGGAATGTTTACTTAGTGTGTTCTTATATATATATATATATATATATATATATATATATATATATATATATATATATGTGTGTGTGTGTGTGTGTGTGTGTGTGTGGTATATATAATTCCAGGTAAACCAGTTACAAGATTTATTCTGCAGGACTTGGTTTGGTTTCAAAGCAGAATGTTGGAACCACGCTGATTTATATATATAAAACTAGACAAAGGAAACTCCAGAAACTACGTTACCCAGAATTCTTGGGGGTGGAGCTTATTAAACCTTTAAAAGAGCTTGCGCCTGGGAATTCGCCCTCTTACGCTCAGCCGCAAACACTATATCCATCGAATATCAATTAGTTTTTAACATTATTTATGACAAATATATGACAAGTGACATGAAATATAAAAAAAATGAAATATTAAGTGTGCATCATATTTAATTTAAATTGGCTCAAGTTGTGGCTCTTACAATAGATAAAAAGCATTACAAAAATTGATTTATTTCAAATTGTCGATTTACTTCTGCTTTGCTTTAACAAATTTCTAGCCAATTCTGAATGTGAAAGTAGAACACCAAGATTCAACAAATGTTTCATTTCAAAAGACTTGCACCTCTACAGTGCTGTGGATTTACAAGAAAACCAAATGTCTAATTGTATTTGATGGGAAGCCTTGCAGATTTAAAATATTGGGGGAAAAACACTATAAACCTTCTATAATTCAATAAGTGTATTTTGTCAGGCAATAACATTCGGTATTTCAGATGTGTGAAACACTATATTGACTGCAATGGCAATGTGTTTGTTTTTTTACATCAAAAAGACTAAAATGTCTCAACTGAAATGAGACTAAAATACACTCCGTTCGCTTTTCGCTTTCGACTAAAACTAAATTTAAATTAACCAGACTTTCAGTCGACTAAAACCTGACTACATAAAAAGGTGTGTGAAGGAAATTTGACCTACAACTAACACTAAATTTAAAAACAGGTGACAAAATTAACACTAATCTGTTTTCTCTCGCATGAATAATATCGATTTGTGCTGAATTACTTTTCCCTCTTCTTAAAATTATGTTACTACTACGGATCTGGACATAGTCCCAACGTATCTAAATTCTGGGAATATAAGTGAAACGTAGGATTATGCTGCCAGCAATAATGTTTGGATCCCGTCCATTAGTTTGTTGTGGTGAAACACTGCTCCAGCGGGTTGTTTGTTCAGGCTGACTGATTTGTGCTCTGTCCTCCTGTCTGAGGTGCTGGGGACAGTGAAGCTTCAAAATGATCACCACTGGCACATGAGATGAATTATGAAAGAGGACAATTGCACGATTCTGATGTCAGTCTCCTCTATCTGATGCTGGACCCAATTTGACTGACCTTGCCTTCCTTGACTGTGACTGAGGCAGAGAGGTGGTTATGTGCCACGACCTTCTGAGGGTCGATAGCAACAGCAGGGGAGTCATAATAGCTGTTGGGGTTTTCAGGACTTGAACTGTCAGTTATTGACTCGCGGTCATTATGTCCAGTGGATGTTTTGTAGGTTTTTTGTTGTTGTTGGTAGCATGGTCAAAAGCAGATGGTCACCCCTCTGAGTCTGGTCTGCTTGAGATTTCTTTGTATAATCAAAAAAAAAAAACATCCGAGGGAATTTTGTGAAGTGATTTGGCGCTATATCAATAAACTGATTTGAATCTGATTGAAAATCAGATTCAGGTACTGTACTGTAGTACTGATTTGACTATTGAACATTATCACACGTTCACACCACTCAACATCACACATCGGATGGAGATGCTTTCCAGCCACCAAAGACATAAATATCAAATCCCAATGCAAACAAAGCTGCATTATCTGGCTGCTAAATGCAGATTGTACAGAATGGGACAGGCCTTGTTGTTGCTGATGTGATGTGATGTACTGACACTACAACTATCCCTAAATTGCCATACAACATCTGCAGTTTGCATCATAACCTCTCCTGTGTTCCCCTGACCCAGTCATCTGCCTACTCACTGTTCACATTAGCAATATGTTCCATTATTATTCTGCTGCTGTCTGTACCTCTTCAGATAGCCATCTGCTCAGTACTTGGGGGCAAAGCCAGCTGTCTGTGAAAGTTTCCAAATCCTCAAACTAAAATACCAACAAAAAGTTATGCGTGTGGGACAGTGAACCATTCATTGTTCATTGTTCATTGCTCAGACTGTATTTGAATGAGAAACAGCTGCATAAAGATGCTAAAGAAATGTTCACTGCCCCACACATACATTATACAAATAATGAATGTTTATGAGTTCAATGGTACGAATATTTCATGAGGTGAAAGCTGGAACATACCATTCAACGAGGCAACGCCGAGTTGAATGGTATGTTCCACCGTTTTGCAGAGAAAGCATTATGGGAAAATTCACACTGCCACTGGTATTCACACTGCCATAGATGGCAGTATTCATGGCAGTGTGAATACCAATTGTGACACAATTGCTAAAAGTGCTGAATCACTTAAACAGAATTTTCAGTTTTCAAACTGCCCTTTTTTTTTTTACAAATGGAAAAAATGACTTTTACAAATACAAATTTGTAAAAACCAACACACGTTAACTTGTGTGTGTGTTTTTTTTTTTTGTTTTGGTTTGGTTTTTTACATATACCGACCAATCACTGATGACAGGAAACTGATTTTCCCTTAATGCTCTTTGGCATATGTGTCTGTAAAATGCTAAAACCTTTAAAATTAGTGCATTATTTTAAAACCTAAACATATAGCTGATATTCTCACTTTGTAAAACAACAGAGGTGACGGTAATTTCAATAACTTGTCCAGAATTAGTTTAAAATTTTAACCATAAGTCAAAACAGTCTTGCTGTGCATGACTCCTGTGATATATCTGCAAGTCTGTATGGTGTGAAAATAAATTATCTTTTTCTCCCGCTCTTCTTTTCTCTCTAGTAGCCAGCTCTCCTGTGCTGTCAGTGGGATGAGCTCTACCTCTCATAGCTGTGTGCCTGCTACAAAACATGTAACAGGCAGGAACTAAAATGTATGATTTCAGGCTTTACCCATGTGTTTAACTGTTAAGCTTTATTCCCTATGCCTGCAAAAATATGCTGGCAGTCTAAAAGTTATTGGAACTAAATTTAGCAGAAGTTAATTGGTCTACTGATGGTTTTCAAAGTTGTCTTAAAAGCTAATCAGCTAACAAAAACGTTTCCTTCACTAATTAGCAGTTAGCGGCTTAGCGGAACTGGGCCCAACACTGGTAACAACATACCATGACCTGACGAACACAAATTAGTAGAATACATAATTTGCTCACGTACAGCTGAGTGAACTGGGACAATGTTGATAAAGTGTGTTGTCCCAGTAAACAAACAGGTAGCTTCAGTAAGAATTAAACCCCACTATTTTGGTTGACAGTCCACCTCTTTTACCACTGAGCTATCTGATAGATACTATTTCTTAAAAAAAAGACAAAATATGTGAAAAGTCTACCTTCTTGTAAACAAAAAAGTCCAAGCACGTCATTTTATGACCTTAAGATAGAGCCAACAAAAACACAAGGTTTTAAATTTTCTTCTCTGTAATATGACAGTAGACTAGCAGAGGATTTGACTGATGTGCCAGTGGCCCAATCAGGTTTTATTTAACCATGGCAAGAGGCGTGTCCAAAATATGCAGAAAATGAATGTTGCATGTTCTCTTTGCATAGGTTCCCTCAGGTGGGAGGTGCAGGGGTGTTTGGCTCCCTCACACTTCCAAAGACATGCAGGTTAGGTGAACTACGAGGTGTATTAGATAAGAAACCGACACTTTTATTATTTTTTTTAAACTATATGGATTTGAATTATGTGCGATTACACCAATCATATCATCAGCACTTTTTCGGCACATTGAGACAGACATGCGGAGGAATTCCGCGCGTCGTGGCGGCGCCACATGGCGCAAAGCAACGCCGTGATGAAGCCTCACAGGACATGTTGAGGCATGTCCAGCTCATGCACAATTTCTCGGATAGTCACACGACTAAAAAGCCACCGACAGCTGTCTGAAATCCATGTCAAAGCCATCCTGTGAGACCAACACAGAGGTGGTTTTGTCCTGCGCCATGAGCGGCACTGTGGTGCATCCGTCCACTTCTTTTTCCATGAAAAAACTCCTGTAACAGTGGAATGTGCCAAAAAAGTGCTGATGTCCATGCCATATGCCTTTTTTGTGGAAGTCAGACAACGTCCCGGATCAACAAAGCCTTCACGTTGGAAATGATCTGGTTGTTTGAGCGGGGTGTCAGCCTGTCGATCGGCGCTCGGAGTGCGCCGCGCTCTCAGACGCTGTGGGCGGTCTTTAAACCGGCTGGAGCACTCCTTAATCTGTGTAATCCCCATAAAATGGTCCCTGAAAGCCATCTGAACTTTCCGAATGGTGTCCACCTGGAGGTCTCTCACAGTTTCTGGAAAAAATTGATGCAGCAAAGCTCCAAATCGTTCAGACATTTATTCGCAATAAAAAAAATGACGAGAGGGGTGGACCAGTGCTCACACAAAGCCTGCTCACAGGCGAATGACGCAGCCGACAGGCGTGAAAAAACTCACGCATGCGCACGAAAGTTCAAGCTTGGCTGATGCAATCACATGTGATTCAAATCCATATGGTTTTTGCAAAAAATATAAAGGTCCGATACTTTTCTAACAGACCTCGTATATCCACATAGCCGTATGCCTGCCCATTTTAGCAAGTTAGCGTGACATCTCAAGAACTAGGTGACCAATTTCATTCATATTTAGCATAAGCGTGTATTTGGGGGATCCTCCAACACTCTGTATTACTGATTTTCGGGACAGGGGGGAAAAGTCATCTCCTGATGACTTTTGTTTATGGGGGCTTTTAACTTAATGGTGCATTGTGGCCCAACTGCACAGTATGTCAGTTACAACGTCAGTCCTACATTCTCCGGTGCAACACAACATTGTCATGTCTTATGCACTAAAAACTTTAAATGAATGAACCACCTTTTCTCTGCCTTTTGTAGTTGCTTTACACCGGCTGCTTTGTCTGAGAACAACCCTTCTTAGAACACCTTTACTCAATTGACTGAAGGCCTCACTGACACTCAAATGCATATGAGAACTTCAAATCCATTATCTCCAATCTAAGTAGCAAATTCTTCAGAACTTGCTTGACAATAAAATTATGTTTGTGGGTCAGCTTTTGATAAGGAACATCTGTTCCTGAAATATGAATGTTTATAATTATTTATATCCCAACCAGGTCACGCAGGGTCTTGCCCATGCTCCACCATATATATATTATATATATATACACACATACATATATAAGTATACATATGTACACACATACACTGTTGGGAAAGTGTAGGTACACGGACCCACAACAGGGGGCGCAAATGAACGGACAATGGAGGAAGTCAAATAACAACACTTTACTGTTGTGAATGGGCACAACATACACAACAGATTACAACAATAGACAAAAAGCCAAATCACAAAAGGTGTCGTGTGGGCAGGCTCGAAGATAGAAGACGTCTGTCCAAAGCAGAACCGGAACCACACGATTTCCTCCGCCACCAGACCCCGGGAATACTGGAGCCGCCAAGTCCCGAACTCCCAGGTGGCCACTGCCTCCGCGTGTCGGACCTGGTACTGCTGGCGAGGAACAAAAACAATTAAATGTGGGCGCGTTTGCACCCAGCAATCCACACGGCAGGAAAACTACCTCCACCTCTCGTTGGAAAAAGAGTCTGCTATACAATGCACAAAAGTCACAAAAGGTTACTGTCGAAAGATCACACAGTCAGCTGAGAACGTTACCTTCCAGGTAGAGCGATATCTCGGCAAAGAGGTGGAGACGTCGTCCTGCTGATGTACCCCTGCTGATCAGGTGATTGGTAACAGCTGTTGCAGGTGATGCGTGACAGCTGTCACCCTGGCTGCTCCTGTGAGGCGGCTGCGCCCTCTGGTGCCTGGAGCCCGCACTCCAGACAGGGTGCCCTCTGGTGGTGGGCCAGCAGTACCTCCTCTTCTGGCGGCCCACACAACATACACATACGCTCTGCACCTGGAAAGTATTCACAGCGCTTCGCTTGTCCCACAAGTCCATTTTTCCTCAAAATTCTATGAACAATACACCATAATGACTATGTGAAAATAGTTCAAGATTTTTGCAGATTTATTAAAAATAATAAGTCACATGTACATAATTATTCACATCCTTTGCAATGAAGCTCAAAATTAAGCTCAAGTGCATCCTGTTTTGACTGATCATCGTTGAGATGTTTCCACAGCTTAACTGAAGTCGACCTGGGGTGAATTCAGTTGATTGGACATGATTTGGAAAGACACACCCCTGTCTACATATAAGGTCCCACAGTTGACAGGGCATGTCATAGGACATAATGGGCTGCATTTATATAGCATTTTTCCATCTGCATCAGGCAAATATGGACAAGGGTACAGAAATATTTCTGCTGCTTTGAAGGTCTCAATGAGCACAGTGGCCTCCATCATCCGTAAATGGAAGAAGTTTGGATCCACCAGGAAGAGCTGGCTTAGAGCTGGCTGCCCGTCTAAACTGAGCAATTGGGAGAGAAGGGCCTTTGTCAGAGAGGTGACAATAATCCGATCATCACTCTCTCAGAGCCCCAGCATTCCTCTGTAGACAGAGAAGAACCTTCCAGAAGGACAACCATCTCTGCAGTAATCCACCAATCAGGCCTGTATGGTAGAGTGGCCAGACAGAAGCCACTCCTTAGTAAGAGGCACACGGCAGCCCACCTGGTGTTTGACAAAAGCCACCTGAAGGACTCTCAGACCATGAGAAACAAAATTCTGTGGTTTGTTTAGACAAAGACTGAGATGACTGACATGAATGCCAGTCATCACATTTGGAGGAAACCAGGCACCATCCCTACAGTGAAGCATGGGTGTGGCAGCATCATGCTGTGAGGATTTTCAGTGGCAGGAACTGGGAGACGAGTCAGGGTTGAGGGAAAGATGAATGTAGCATCATACAGAGACTTCCAGTACGGTAGCCCTGAAGTGCAAAACACAACAGCAAATCGCACAGCACAACAGCAAATCACACAACAGCAAAAGAGAAACAACAACAACATTAACCAAAACAGAAAAGGTTGGTACCTTCGAGCGACACGAATCATCGCAGATTGGACGGACCACCATCCAATCAGCGACACGAATCATTGCTGATTGGACGGTGGTCCGTCCTGTTCTGTGAACCGGAAGGTTTACATGTTTTCAAAATATGAACGCCGCTAGTGAAAACGTACGTGCTTTTATTAGAGAATATTTTGATGCAGGACATGAATATGACATTATATTGGATATGCTGTCAACAATTCATAACATAAACATTAGTCTTTGTATGCTGAAGAAACGTTTAAAAGAAGCAGGGCTGAACAGAAGACTAAATTACAACTGAATCCACGAGGGACAGCTTTAAGAACACGCAGGAGGTTTACAAGACGTACCTATGGTCCAAACTACATATGGCATGTAGATGGGTATGATAAACTGAAACCATTTATGGTTTTCAGTTGTTTCAATAACCTCATGACTACATCACATTGAACGCGAATCCTGTGTTTTTGTTCGAAAGCTTGCCACATAGTCCGATCACCGAAGAGTTGCCCCGATCCTTCCAGCTCAATCAGAATTGCACGCCTCACCTCCAGGAGTGGGGAATAATTTAGTCTTCTGTTCAGCCCTGCTTCTTTTAAACGTGTCTTCAGCATACGAAGACTAATGTTTATGTTATGAATTGTCGACAGCATATCCAATATAACGTCATATTCATGTCCTGCATCAAAATATTCTTTAATAAGAGCACGTAAGTTTTCACTAGCGGCGCTCATATTTTGAAAACATGTAAACCTTCCGGTTCAGAGGACAGGACGGACCATCGTCCAATCAGCAATGATTCGTGTCGCTGATTGGACGGTGGTCCATCCAATCAGCAATGATTCGTGTCGCCTGAAGGTACCTACCTTTTCTGTTTTGGTTAATGTTGTTGTCGTTTCTCTTTTGCTGTTGTGCTGTGCGATTTGCTGTTGTGCTGTGTGATTTGCTGTTGTGCTGTGTGATTTGCTGTTGTGCTGTGTGATTTGCTGTTGTGCTGTGTGATTGCTGTTGTGTTCTTTTGATTTGCTGTTGTGCTGTGCAATTTGCTATTGTGTTTTTTGATTTGCTGTTGTGCTGTGCGATTTGCTGTTGTGCTGTGCATTTTGCTGTTGTGTTTTTTTGATTTGCTGTTGTGCTGTGTGATTTGCTGTTGTGCTGTGCGATTTGCTGTTGTGTTTTTTTGATTTGCTGTTGTGCTGTGCATTTGCTGTTGTGTTTTTTTGATTTGCTGTTGTGCTGTGCAATTTGCTGTTGTGTTCTTTTGATTTGCTGTTGTGCTGTGCAATTTGCTATTGTGTTTTTTTGATTTGCTGTTGTGCTGTGCGATTTGCTGTTGTGCTGTGCATTTTGCTGTTGTGTTTTTTTTTTATTTGCTGTTGTGCTGTGTGATTTGCTGTTGTGCTGTGCGATTTGCTGCTGTGCTGTGCGATTTGCTGTTGTGTTTTTTTGATTTGCTGTTGTGCTGTGCGATTTGCTGTTTTGCACTTCAGGGCCACCGTATTCCTGGATGAAAACCTGCTCCAAAGCGCTCTTGACCTCAGAATGGGGCACTGTGCTGATATGATCCTTGCACCAGTATATTGGTGTGCTTCAGGCCACCTGTCTGTGTGCTTGGACAAGACACTTCACCTGCATTGTCCCAGTTCACCCAGCCTTGGTGGGGAAATAACCTGTGATGGACTGCTGTCCAATTGAGGGGGACCCACAGGCTGTTATCCACTTCACACTATAGTATCCGAGGATAAGCACCAGTATGATAGCCCACAGGGTATTTATATGATTTACTTATTCTACTGCAGCAGCAAAGCAGTAAGCAAAGCATTTAATCTTCCCAACACACTGATCCACAGTGCTCCTACATTATTTATCTGATTAGCTTCTCAGCAGATGAAACCCCATCCTCTCCGATGCATCACTGCAATCCATTTTATCACATCATCTCCCCATACATGCCTGAAGCTACAGATGGTGGGGTGATGTGTTGATGTGTGTGAGCTGAAATCATCAGTCAGAACATATTGATCACTACAGAAGGTCCAACATTTCCTCATTCTCAATTTTGTGTGGTAGCAACACATGTTGCTGAGCTATTAATCTATTTCCTTCAACCTATTCTATTGGGGGTCCCATAAGGCTGGTTGCTAACCAACTGGCCATTTCACAAGAATGGACAGATCATCATTCAAGGCAAAGAAAATGTTATGCTTACCTTATTACAGTGTATTCTGTGAGCCACATTAGTCCACACAGATTTTTACCACCCCAGAACTGTCTGTGGCACTATATAGCATTTAATGCACTTTCATTGCTAAACATTATTCGCATAAGCTATGTTTGCATGTAGCTTGACTATATTAGCTGCACTTGGCTTTGGACTTCAAACTATGTTTAACAAAATAGATCGCTGCATTTGAAAGCTATTTCCTCATTCGAATATTTTTAACTCTTGAAATGAAACAACTCCTGAAATACGTCTTATTAATATTCATCATCACCCTCACGATGCTTGGTAGCACAAATGGTCCTCATTAGAGCCAATTTTTAAAACAGACACCGATTTTAATATTTGATGGCATTAAAATCAAATGCCGATATATCAAATTTTTTTTTCCACTGAAACTGCAGCAAAAACAAAGACTTCCACAAACTTTTATTCTGTGTAGTGTTTGTAATAAGTCCTCAATGAGATAACATGACATAATTCAGTATGGGCTCAAGTGCCCTCAGTGCCTGAAGTAATGGGCCATTTTATACATATGGTCATTCCCAGACATCAGTGGACCTATGCAAAGCAGAATAAAATAAATTACTCAAGATTTGTAATGGTTTTGTTTTTTTGTTGTTGTTTTTATTTTTTTTATCTATCGTAAGAGCCACAATTTGAGCCAAAGTAAGTTAGATTTAAATGTGATCCCAAATTCATCTTTCTTTATTTATATTTCATATTATTTAATGTTATGCATAGGCCATAAATTTTTAAAAGGTTAAAAACACATTCGTATTGGACGGACATAGCATTTGCTTTCCATGTCAAAATTTACATATAGTAGCTTTAATCTAGTGAGGAATTAAGTGGTTTATTTGATAAGTTGTCTCATAAAACATCACTGTGTACAGATTTTAAATCATCATATGCCTTGCTGCTATTCAGCGACCATCCAGTCTGTGAAGTCTTCAATCAATCAATCAATCAATCAATTTTTTATATAGCGCCAAATCACAACAAACAGTTGCCCCAAGGCGCTTTTATTGTAAGGCAAGGCCATACAATAATTATGTAAAACCCCAACGGTCAAAACGACCCCCTGTGAGCAAGCACTTGGCTACAGTGGGAAGGAAAAACCTCCTTTTAACAGGAAGAAACCTCCAGCAGAACCAGGCTCAGGGAGGGGCAGTCTTCTGCTGGGACTGGTTGGGGCTGAGGGAGAGAACCAGGAAAAAGACATGCTGTGGAGGGGAGCAGAGATCGATCACTAATGATTACAGCAATTAATATAAAATGTCAACTTTTGTAATTAGCTTTGTGGCATCATGTTCTGCTGCTGGGGGCAGTAAGTCAGACTGAACATCACTTCAACACATATGGATCGGGATGCTTCTCTCCACCATACTCACAATATCCTCAGCACCATATCAATAAGCTGTTCTTTATCATTCCTGCCTCATTGCATTTCAGTCCATTTCAGTTCCCGGTCCTCTCGCAACATAAACAGTTTCCACTATTTGCTTTGGAGACAGACAGCACATTCTTCATCCATTTTCTGAACTTGCGTATTCTGGGTTCAGTGTGTTCAGGGTTACAAAAGACACCAGCAATGATCAATAATTACATTGAGAATCATCCTGACCGCTACCTCACGTATTGTGATCCTTTCTGTCAGACAGTCTAACAGACTAACATAACAGGAATCAAGTGATAGCATAATTTTTTCAGAACTCTCCAGTCACGTTTTAGCCAAAGAAAATAAGTTTCGACATCATCTGTTCATCATTCCACCACCGCTTAAGCCGCTACTACTCCATTCAAATTAGCAGTCTTATCTAACAACTTCATTTAATTTCTTTACAATTTCTTTACAGGCCCCCCCCACCCCCATACAAGAGAACCCCCCCCCCCCCCCCACACACACACACACAAAAGTTCTACTCAAACCGTTACTATTTATTAAAGCGTTTAAGTTTATCGTTTAAAGTTACATAAAATCAGCAAAGCCAACGCAACCTAGCTTAATCAGCACCACTGAACATTAAGTAATCAAAACAATTTAAACCTTTAACACGTACTTACCAGCAAGGGATGCACGGGCATCATCTTTTTGTTTCTTTTTCCTTCGTTTTTCAGCTCCAGACTCCTGCTGTCGCTTCATTGTTTAATTGTGGCATAGTGGCAACTTGTCGTCTCGTGTCAGAATCGAATGTGGGCTAGCAGTGCTACTTCAGTTAGGCGCAGGGTTGCCAGATTGGGTGTTTTCCCATCCAATTGCTTTGTTTAGGGTAAAAAATATGGCACCGGACGAGTTTTTTTTATAGAATTGCCACACACATTTTAAAAATCAGTTCAAATTGCGCAGGATTTAGTGCCTCCATGCATTTTTGAGCATTTATTGGACTGGAAATCGTCACATCTGGCAACCGTGGTTAGGCGACACAGCGAACAGAGAAAGACGCAAACAGGGCTGTACCATTTCATGGAATCGGGGCGGGGGTGGATGGGTGCTTTATATTAGGCAAAAAAACTGTTAATTTCCCCCAATTAAGTAATGGGGTAGGGGCCTACACAATGTTTAAAGACAAAAACGATGGGCCTATTCATAAATAATTCATATTCATTTTGAAATGTAATAATCAGTGTTGCCACAGTTCTTTGGATAAGTAATCCAATTACTGAGTACTGATTACTCCTTGAAAAGTAACTTAGTTACTTTACTGATTACTCAATTGTAAAAGTAACTAAGTTAGATTACTAGTTACTTTTTTAGTTACTTTCCCCAGCTGCCGACAACAACCCACGTCAACATGACAATGATACATGTTTTGCCAAAACTCACTTTATAGTCACCCTTTCTTGACTTCAATGAAAATAAATACTTGTTTTATAAAAAGTAAAATAATCTTTCTTGACCTCATATTTAACTGTTGACAGCACTGTAACAGTAAAACTTGCAATTTCTAACCTACATTGTTTATGAATGTAACTATTAAATTCTAACATTTTTCTAACATTTAAATTCTCTATAAACATTTTACTTGTCAAAATTATTATTATTTTAAGTAGTATTAGTAGTTGTAGTAAAAAAACGGCTTCAAAACTGGACCTTTAATCTAGGGGTGTTGTGGGGGAGGGGGCACATCCTTGCCCCACGCCCCCATTCCATCTGGATTCGCCCCTGCTTTGGCGTTTGAGCACAAAGAATGGATAATGGATAGTGAGCACTTCTCCTTTGCTGAGATAATACATCCCACCTCACAGGTGTGCCATATCAAGATGCTGATTAGACACCATGATTAGTGCACAGGTGTGCCTTAGACTGCCCACAATAAAAGGCCACTCTGAAAGGTGCAGTTTTATCACACAGCACAATGCCACAGATGTTGCAGATTTGAGGGAGCGTGCAATTGGCATGCTGACAGCAGGAATGTCAACCAGAGCTGTTGCTCGTGTATTGAATGTTCATTTCTCTACCTTAAGCCGTCTCCAAAGGCGTTTCAGAGAATTTGGCAGTACATCCAACCAGCCTCACAACCGCAGACCACATGTAACCACACCAGCCCAGGACCTCCACATCCAGCATGTTCACCTCCAAGATCGTCTGAGACCAGCCACTCGGACAGCTGCTGAAACAATCGGTTTGCATAACCAAAGAATTTCTGCACAAACTGTCAGAAACCGTCTCAGGGAAGCTCATCTGCATGCTCGTCGTCCTCATCTGGGTCTCGACCTGACTCCAGTTCGTCGTCGTAACCGACTTGAGTGGGCAAATGCTCACATTCACTGGCGTTTGTCACGTTGAAGAGGTGTTCTCTTCATGGATGAATCCCGGTTCACACTGTCCAGGGCAGATGGCAGACAGCGTGTGTGGCGTCGTGTGGGTGAGCGGTTTTCTGATGTCAATGTTGTGGATCGAGTGGCCCATGGTGGCGGTGGGGTTATGATATGGGCAGGCGTCTGTTATGGACGAAGAACACAGGTGCATTTTATTGATGGCACTTTGAATGCACAGAGATACCGTGACGAGATCCCTGAGGCCAATTGTTGTGCCATACATCCAAGAACATCACCTCATGTTGCAGCAGGATAATGCACGGCCCCATGTTGCAAGGATCTGTACACAATTCTTGGAAGCTGAAAATGTCCCAGTTCTTGCATGGCTGGCATACTCACCGGGACATGTCACCCATTGAGCATGTTTGGGATGCTCTGGACCGGCGTATACGACAGCGTGTACCAGTTCCTGCCAATATCCAGCAACTTCGCACAGCCATTGAAGAGGAGTGGACCAACATTCCACAGGCCACAATTGACAACCTGATCAACTCTATGCGAAGGAGATGTGTTGCACTGCATGAGGCAAATGGTGGTCACACCAGATACTGACTGGTATCCCCCCCAATAAAACAAAACTGCACCTTTCAGAGTGGCCTTTTATTGTGGGCAGTCTAAGGCACACCTGTGCACTAATCATGGTGTCTAATAAGCATCTTGATATGGCACACCTGTGAGGTGGGATGGATTATCTCAGCAAAGGAGAAGTGCTCACTATCACAGATTTAGACCGGTTTGTGAACAATATTTTAGGGAAATGGTGATATTGTGTATGTGGAAAAAGTTTTACATCTGAGTTCATCTCATACAAAATGGGAGCAAAACCAAAAGTGTTGCGTTTATATTTTTGTTGAGCGTAAATCATGAAAAAATACAAATAGTGTGGTACTGTACGGTAAAACTATTTCAAGTAGACTGCGTTCAAAAAAATTGAGTGACCATGCTTGAACTAGTGAGGGAAGCCACCAAGACACCCATGACAGGTGTGAAAGAATTATAAATTTCTTTAATTGTTATTAGTATTATTTTAATTCAATGAAAATAATGCATGTGTGTACACTGCATTTTTATTTTGGTTTTCTTGAAATCCTTCAAGGTTTAATGGTAAATGCAAGGGTTCTCTCCCCCCCAATCCCATTCAGGAGCATGTGGCCTTGGCTCTGTGAGTGTCTTCATGTATTTCTCATTGCATGCATTGTCATATTCTGTTTTTAACCGAATACAACATATGGCCTTCGAGTATTGCGAAGACCTGGTGTCCGTCCATCTGTCCGTCTGTGTACAGCATAAGGCCAGTCCTATTACTGCCACAATCTTCAAATTCACAGGGAACATTCTTGGACAGAGACCTTGGACAAGTTCAAAGATGGTTTAACCTTGACATATTTTAAGAGGTATTTTGAGTGGTTAAAACCTCACATTCTGTTTGAATCTGTTCTGTTTTGTTTTTGAGTTGCAGGCATGACAGCCAATCAGAGTAGAGCTGCACAGTGATGTCAGTGGTTGCTCTCTAAAAAACCACTTTGTTTTGTTTGTTTATATACATGTTTCTCATATATTATGTATAAGCTAGTGAGAAATAAACACTTGTAAAACCAAAACACCATTTTTTAGAATCTAATACACCTCTGAAATTATTTTGCGGACATTAGCATGGTGATGTCACAGGCTGGTAGCTAGCTGCAAAACTTGGTGTTGTTTGTGTGTAAATATATCCTCTTTGTCATATAATATGTAAAACATGACAAGAAATAAACACTTCTAAAACCGAAAATGCCGTTTTTGGAACCGAATAACACCTCTAAACTTACTTTGTGAATTTACTTTGTGGATGTTATCATGGTGACGTCACAGGCTGGTAGCTAACTATGGAGTTAAATTTGTCTCAGTGGGCCTCATGTATCAATGTTGTGCACTTGTGGCGTAAATTTACAGCGTAAACTTGAAATACACCAAAGTCGCCGTGACATGTATCAAGCAGTGCGCACCTGGCCATTTCTGGCGTACGCCTGACGTGATCTTGACAAATGCGGCGGGTGGAAACAATCGTAATTATAATAAACACGCCCATAAATATTCAGACTCCGCTTCAGACACACCCTCATTTTACGACATGGAAGCCAGGAAGACGGCAATGAAAAGAACTCCACCAATCACTCCACCAAAACGGCTGTCGTATCAATTGTTTTGTAGTATATAATCAATAAAGTGTTACAGTGGTCCCTCATTAACCGCTGGAGTTACGTTCTAAAAAATAGCCCGTAATACGCGAAACTGCGAAGTAGTCAGCGTTATTTCAAAGCTGTAAAACCCCTCACTACACAGTTTATACACTTTCTCAATCAGGCATGAACATTTTCTCACTTTTCTCTCATGTGTAAACACTCTCAAAGTTCAAACCTTAGTAGGAAAATAATACCAAACTGTTTTCAGTCCTAAACATTTGTTTGAGAAATAAAAATAGAACATTTTCCTATAAATAATTATGATGGCATTTAGAACTAACGAATTAATTTTAACGATCAACGAACGAGGTCAGACACATAAGAAATTATTAATAGTGACTCACCAGTATTTCACAGATCGGGCCTCTGCGTCCTGGCGCTGCGCCTTTTCCACTCACACCTGGCTGCAGCAGGTGTTTTTTCCGTGTGACAAACACAGTTATGAGTAGTTGTTGGCGCTCTTTTCTCTTCTGGGCAACAAGATTCTTATAAACAGATACGCAGAACACAGAACACTGTAAAAAAAAAAAAAAAAGGCATGCAAAATTGGACTAAATACTCTGCGAGACTCCGAGGCCACGACAGGTGAACGGCGTTATAGCGAGGGACCACTGTATTCTCTTTTCACATGTCAGTAATTCTTGACGTGGATATTTGCTCGCTCAATTAATAAGACACGCCTAATCTGTCAGATTTCTTTATTTTTTAAATGTATTTCTGTATTTATTTTATTGTGACAACCGAATGGAGACGACAAAACCTGGTTGCAGCACGGGCGAATTAAGGGAATGACGAAACTACAGTTGTTATTATAAATTTCATAGTCTAAAACAATCACACCACATGAAGTTAAGCTCAGCACTGCTCTGGCTCCAGGCTCGAAGTCTGGAGAAAAAGGCGAACAGCACTTTCTTTGCAGTCAGCGCCGTGGCCACGGATCGTGCTCCATAACAATCCCGCAAAGGCGGGATTTGTATTGATTATTATGTAGTATAATCAGGAAAGTGTTATTTACGTAACATATGCATTGATTTGTATAATGGCACTGTTTATCATGTTGATCATCTTCATTTTTATGTGGATTCCAGCGCTGGTTCATTTTGGTGTATAATTTACGCCACCTCTCGACCTGGTGTATATTTTCAGCGCAGCGTACGCCAACGACCACATTGATAAATGCCAAGTAGCACAGCCGTTTTGGCGTACACCCCATATATGCTCAAATATCGCCGTACGCAACGTTGATACATGAGGCCCAATATCAGCAAATGCACAGCGGGTGATCTACAAATATGACTTCATTTGCATAACATCCGCTTTTGTCAAAAGCTCATGTACATGCACACACAAAGCCTCCTGCAGACGCTGTTAAAACATAAATTTTTGATTGACTGATTAATAGAGGGGCTTTATTGAACATGTACAAATTGTATGCAAGGCAACAGGGTATTAATAATTAAACAACTGCAAATTATAAAGAACACAAGGCTCATACGGTCGAGGGTATTTTAGCATTCCTTTATATTTCATCCTTGTGTGTAATAATCCTTTAATTTCCCAAAATGAGTCAAAGTGTCATTGTGTCTTAAAAGGGGGGATTATGGGTATAATTTCCAGGTTTGTACTTCTCTGAAAGACACACTGCAGTTGTGTTTTATCTTCCTGCCCAAATCTCATTTATTGTACATAAGTGACATCATTTCACTGAGGTTTATTTTCAGTAGAAGTTTCATTATTCTCAGTATAATTGTCATTATCATTCTTCCTACCTGCCCTCAGCAGTCTTGCATGGACTGCAAATGCAGGGAGACTGATGGTGAGAGGAAGATACAGGAGCATTAATGCTGTGAGGAATAATGAAAGCAAGAAAATGCTTGGCAAGATCCTAATGTATGAGAGAGGAAAAACTTTATGAAAAGGAATAACAAAAATGACGGAAATGTTGTAGGATAGGTGCATCTTGGAAAAACTTTGACTTGACAGTTTTCCAGGAGACATCATCACCCTCCACAAGTGGGGCAAGCGCCAAAGGTCATTACTGAAAGGGCTGGCAGGTCACACAGTGGTGCACCAAAACATACTCATAGAAAGTTGACTGTATGGGAAAAGTGTGGTTGAAAAAAATGCACAAGCAACAGGGATGCTCACAGTCTTGAGAGGACTGTCTAGCAAAGCTGAATCCAGAACTTGTGGGAGTGTCAGAAGGAGCGGACTGAGGGTGGAGTCAGTGCATCAATACCCAACATGCACAGAAAATGGGCTGCAAGTGTCGTATACCTAGTGTGAAGCCACTCCTCAACCAAAAACAATGTCAAAAGCACCTTACTTGGGGGGGGGGGGGGGGTGAAAGAAGAACTGTTACCATTGCTCAGTGGTCCAAAGTCTTCTTTTCAGATGAAAGTAAATTTTGCATTTTATTTAGAAATTAAGATGCTAGAGTCTGGATGAAGAGAGGAGAGGCACAGAACCCAAGATGTGTCAAGTCTGATGTGAGGTTAATACAATCAGTGCTGATTTAGAGTGTCATGTCATCTGCTGGGGCCCTGTGACAGTCCAGGGTGTACTCTGCCTCATGCCCACGTGACCCTTGATTGGACGTCACGGGCATAGAAGTCCAAAGTATCAAGTCCAAAGTCAATGCAGTCATCTACCAGGGCATTTTAGAGCACTTCATACTTTCATCTGCAACAATGCTTTATGGAGATGCCGATTTCCTTTTCCAGCTGGACTTGGCATCTGCCCACAGTGTCAAACCTACTAGAAACTGTTTTGTTGACCATGGTATTACTGTAATTGATTGGGCCCATAGACAATACCCCATGCATTCTCTAGGAGGGGGTATTCTGCACTGGTCTGAAGCCCTCAGCTTTCCATTCACCAACCCTGTTCCTGGAGGGCACCTGCTATCAGGTGTGCTCAGCCAATCAAGAGCTGGAAAACACCACTTAAAAAAAAATCAGGTGTGACTTGAGTAGGTAGATGTGGAAAACATTCTTATCAGGTGCTCTCCAGGAACAGGGCTGGCGACCCCACGTCCATATTAAGGTTTATCATATATATATTATCACCATATTTGGTGATATTAAGGAATCACCAAAGGAAAACCTGAAATCCTGAGCAGAATGTCTAATCAAGAACATACAATTAAAATAGTTCTCACAACAGTACGCCAGGTATGTGTTGTGCCACTATCTGGGATGCACTTAAAGCCTACCTCAGGGGGCAAATAATCTCATATGCAGCTCATAGGAAAAAAGAATGTAGTCATCGCCTCACTGATCTCAAAAATTCTTGAAAGGGTAGTTGTAAAACAGCTAACTGATCATCTGCAGAGGAATGGTCTATTTGAAGAGTTTCAGTCAGGTTTTAGAATTCATCATAGTACAGAAACAGCATTAGTGAATGTTACAAATGATCTTCTTATGGCCTCAGACAGTGGACTCATCTCTGTGCTTGTTCTGTTAGACCTCAGTGCTGCTTTTGATACTGTTGACCATAAAATTTTATTACAGAGATTAGAGCATGCCATAGGTATTAAAGGCACTGCACTGCGGTGGTTTGAATCATATTTATCTAACAGATTACAATTTGTTCATGTAAATGGGGAATCTTCTTCACAGACTAAGGTTAATTATGGAGTTCCACAAGGTTCTGTGCTAGGACCAATTTTATTCACTTTATACATGCTTCCCTTAGGCAGTATTATTAGACGGCATTGCTTAAATTTTCATTTTTACACAGATGATACCCAGCTTTATCTATCCATGAAGCCAGAGGACACACACCAATTAGCTAAACTGCAGGATTGTCTTACAGACATAAGGACATGGATGACCTCTAATTTCCTGCTTTTAAACTCAGATAAAACTGAAGTTATTGTACTTGGCCCCACAAATCTTAGAAACATGGTGTCTAACCAGATCCTTACTCTGGATGGCATTACCCTGACCTCTAGTAATACTGTGAGAAATCTTGGAGTCATTTTTGATCAGGATATGTCATTCAAAGCGCTTTTTTGCATTTACGCAATACCTCTAAAATTAGAAAGGTCTTGTCTCAGAGTGATGCTGAAAAACTAATTCATGCATTTATTTCCTCTAGGCTGGACTACTGTAATTCATTATTATCAGGTTGTCCTAAAAGTTCCCTGAAAAGCCTTCAGTTAATTCAAAATGCTGCAGCTAGAGTACTGACGGGGACTAGAAGGAGAGAGCATATCTCACCCATATTGGCCTCTCTTCATTGGCTTCCTGTTAATTCTAGAATAGAATTTAAAATTCTTCTTCTTACTTATAAGGTTTTGAATAATCAGGTCCCATCTTATCTTAGGGACCTCATAGTACCATATCACCCCAATAGAGTGCTTCGCTCTCAGACTGCAGGCTTACTTGTAGTTCCTAGGGTTTGTAAGAGTAGAATGGGAGGCAGAGCCTTCAGCTTTCAGGCTCCTCTCCTGTGGAACCACCTTCCAATTCGGATCAGGGAGACAGACACCCTCTCTACTTTTAAGATTAGGCTTAAAACTTTCCTTTTTGCTAAAGCTTATAGTTAGGGCTGGATCAGGTGACCCTGAACCATCCCTTAGTTATGCTGCTATAGACTTAGACTGCTGGGGGGTTCCCATGATGCACTGTGTTTTTCTTTCTCTTTTTGCTCTGTATGCACCACTCTGCATTTAGTCATTGGTGATTGATCTCTGCTCCCCTCCACAGCATGTCTTTTTCCTGGTTCTCTCCCTCAGCCCCAACCAGTCCCAGCAGAAGACTGCCCCTCCCTGAGCATGGTTCTGCTGGGGGTTTCTTCCTGTTGAAGGGGAGGTTTTCCTTCCCACTGTCGCCAAGTGCTTGCTCACAGGGGGTCGTTTTGACCATTGGGGTTTTTATGTAATTGTTGTATGGCCTTGCCTTACAGTATAAAGCGCCTTGGGGCAACTGTTTGTTGTGGTTTGGCGCTATATAAATAAAATTGATTGATTGATTGATTGATTGATTTATCTCAGCAAATTAAACGGTTAGATAGGAATTATGCCACCTCTTCAAATCCAGATTTGTATAAAGAACGAGTGGTCCTTCAATCCGAATTTAACAATCTCTCCATTGAACAAGCTGAAAAATTATTATTGAAAACAAAGCAAACCTACTACGAGCATGGAGATAGGGCTGGTAGATTATTATCTCACCAACTCAGACAAATCTCGGCTGATCAAACAATAACTGAAATTCGCACGGCGCAGGCACTGTCTTCCAACCCCACAACTATAAATGAGCAATTTAAAGAGTTTTATACTAATCTTTATACATCTCAAGATTCTACCAATCCATGTGAAATTCAGACCTTCTTTGAAAAACTCAAAATCCCGAAGATCAGTGCCGAAGACCAGACTATCATGGATGCCAAAATCTCAAGTGAGGAAATAACACATGCCATAAACTCATTGCAAAATGGCAAATCACCTGGTCCAGATGGATTGCCAGTCGAATTTTATAAAACTTTTTCAGCTAAACTATCCCCTTTTCTGTGTAAACTTTTCGAAGAAATTCTTACCGTGCATAAATTACCTGACACTATGAATCAAGATACTGTCATTGTATTGCCTAAGAAAGGTAAGGACCCTCGAGAATGTAACTCTTATCGGCCAATAAGTCTGCTTTGTTGTGATTACAAAATTCTCACAAAAGTTATGTCCCAGCGTCTTGAAACAGTGATGCCTAAAATAATTGACCCAGATCAATCAGGTTTTATATCAGGGAAACAGTCATTTTACAACATGCGTCGCTTGTTCAATGTGTTGTACTCCTCACACTCCACCCAACACCCCGAGGTAGTCATTTCATTAGATGCTGAAAAGGCATTTGATTGGGTGGAGTGGCAATATTTATTCACAACGTTGAACAAATTTGGATTTGGCACAACTTTCATATCCTGGATTAAAACAATTTATTCAACACCACTGGCAGCAGTTCGCACCAATTCAGTGACATCAAATTATTTCCCACTGAGTCGTGGCACAAGACAGGGCTGCTGTCTGTCACCATTTCTTTTTGATCTAGCTATAGAGCCGCTGGCCACTGCCTTGAGAATGGATGATAGGATTACTGGGGTGTCGAGATATGATAAGATACATAAAGTGTCACTTTATGCAGACAACCTTTTATTATACGTGTCGAATCCTGGGCAATCTATACCAGTTCTCATTGACATACTACATACATACGGCAGTATATCAGGGTACAAACTAAACTATTCTAAGAGTACTCTTTTCCCCATTAACGATTTGGCAAAAACAATAGATTTTAGTCCTTTCCCCTTTAATAAAGATGAACAATTCATATATTTAGGAATCAAAGTTACACACATGTACAAAGATCTTTATCAATATAATTTTAAAAACTTATTAGAACACACCAAGCAAGATTTGTCACGATGGTCTACACTACCCACTTCTTTGGCCGGAAGAGTGAATACAGTTAAGATGACAGTCTTCCACGTTTTCTGTATTTATTTCAAATGGTTCCATTTTTTTTTTACCCAAGTCTATGTTTAAGGAGACAGACACCATGATTTCAACTTTTATATGGAACAATTCTGCTCCAAGAATGAAAAAAATGTTTTTGGAGGTGCCCAAACCAGCAGGAGGTCTGGGCTTGCCCTGTTTCTTAAAGTACTATTGGGCTGCAAATATAAGTAAAATAATATACTGGATATCCACGTGGGGCAGTAGTCAGGGCCCAGTTTGGGCCAACATGGAGCTGTTTGGCAACCCAGGAATTTATCCTATTTCTTTATTAACTTCTGAGATTCCTACGGGTCCACAACCTGAGATCCCTAATCCGGTTCTCAAGCACTCTTTAAAAATATGGTTTCAGTTTAGGAAGCATTTCCGTATCAAACAGCTATGCTCTTTTTCTCCTCTGGTAAATAATCATTTCTTCCAGCCGTCTCAAATTGATTCTGCATTTCAAATCTGGCATAACAACGGCCTAGTCTTTTTTAAAGACCTTTTTAGTAACAGAGTGTTGATGTCATTCGAAATATTACAAAGGAAATACAATATCCCAAAATCTCTTTTTTTTTTTTTAGATTTTTACAAATTAGGAGTTTCGTCAATAAATATTTTAATCCTTTGGCCCCACCATCTAAGAATGTCATAGATGACATATTAAGCTTGAACCCCTACACAAAAGGTAATATATCAAAAATTTACAACATATATGTATCGGAAAAAAGTGATACCTTCTTCATATATCTGCATTTCTGGAGTTCCCCCACCTGAGATTTCTATTTCTAGGTCACAAGCAAGTGTTATATCTTTTGCCTCTTTAATGGCACGCAGACTTATTCTTTTTCAGTGGAAATCAGCTAAACCTCCGCTATTTGATGGCTGGATTAAGGAAATGCTCGCTATGCTTCAGATAGAAAAATTGAAATATTGCAGAATTAATTGCCCTGAGAAATTCTGGGTGGTTTGGTCTCCCTTTTTTGACTATATAAAAACATATACCAAATTGATAACTCCTTTTTGTTAGAATACAAGATGTGATACAGATATGATGGAGCAGGTCTCACCCTTTTTTTCCCCGTTGTTTAATTTGCTTATTTATTTCTTACTGTTTATTTTATTTATTTTTATCTTTATTTATATCTTATTGTTTATTTTATTTATTTTTATCTTTATTTATTTTACTTATTTAAATTTTTTTTTTGTTTTTTTTGCTGGGGTGGGAGGGTTCAATGGGGGGTGGTTGCTGAATGTGTTGTTCATTTTTGCTTGTTTGTTGTGAAATGAAAAGTTATAAATAAAGTTAATAAAAATAGTTCTCACACTGATTTGAGGATAACTGCACACTAGACTTGGCCTTTCTGATTTCCATTTTACCATTTCAGCCTGTGTTTGTGTTGTCTGAAGCAGGTCTGAGGTACACACAGTCTCACAGTAGACTCTTTCTTCATGAATGTGAATTTCTATGTGTGAAAATAGGAGTGCATGTTTTGTTTGTTTGTTTGGGGGGGGGGGGGGGGGGGGAATCCATACTTTCCATGTATACATCTGCTCCTGGGAGCCAGGCTTTAAGCTTGAAAGGTCAATAGTGATGCACTTTGGTCTACAGAGTAGAGCCCAACAAATATAATGGTTGGATGTTAATATCAGCTGATATGAGCCTTTCACCAACATATCGGTATCTGCATTATTTTAGCAATATGACAACTTTTGTTTTACCTAATGAACCCAAACCTGTTGTGTGGGCCACCAGAAGAGGAGGTACTGCTGGCGCAACACCAGAGGGCGCCCTGCCTGAAGGCGGGCTTCAGGCACCAGAGGGCGGTCAGCTCTCAGGAGCAACCAGGAGCACCGTTATGGACAGCTGTCACTCATCACTTCATCACCTCCATCCATAAAAGCCGGGCAGTGACTCCACCTCCCTGCCGAGAAATCAGCTTACCTGACAGGTAAACCTCTCAGCCGTTTCTGTGACGTACGCACATATTTTGCTTCTGAACTCTTTGCAGTCATAAACCTTCTGTATACTTGCAGCTTGGAGCTGGTTTTGTGGAAGTTTGGAGGAGCTGGCGTTTCCACTCCTCAATTTCCTAAGTATTACATTAGGCACTGCACGTACTCAGTTTTCCTGCTCTCTGGGAGTGGTGGACTTTTCCCTCAGGAAGGAACTGTGATTTTGCTGACTGTCTGCTGGGTGTTCGTACACCCACCATAACTTGTTTGTTCTTCCCGCCAGCAGTACCAGCTCTGACAGCTGGAGGCAGTGGCCACCTGGGGACTCAGGACTTGGCGGCTCTGGTGTGTTGCAGGTCTCCGTTGGCAGTGGAAGCCGTGTGGGGCCCGGCTCTTCTCTGGACAGGCGTCTCCTATCCTCGAGCCTGCCCACATGCCATCTGTGATTTAATTGACTGTTATCTAAAAGCAGCATCTGTATTCCGTTGTGCACATTTCACAACATTAAATTGTTATATTTTGGCATTTCCATTGTCCGTTCATTTACGCCCCCTGTTGTGAGTCCGTGTCATTTCACTTTCACAACAAAACCACCTAATTTGGGGCCCATGGGCCATGTGTGGCCTGCCATCCCTTTGATTTAGCCCATCACGTTGCCCAGCATGACATTTAAAGCAAAACAGCAATTTCTAAGGGTTATTGCAGTTCCATGTCTGACCACATTTTTACATGTTGAAACTGTGGGATGCTGTAGTTTCTCTGATGGTTTTGCCCTCACTGAGTTATTGAAAAATGTTATTCACCACATGTCAGTCATTAAATTACGCATCACAAAATGTGCCCAGACTGGGAACATTTTGTGATGCGTAATTTAAATGCATCACACACCTTGAATAACTTTCACTGAATTGTTACTGCATGTTGTTATTTTTGTTATTTTTTCAATTAAGTGAAAGTTTCACTTTTCATTACAAAGGGAGAAAAACAGCTGTTTTCAACTTAATATTCTAAAGCACCTTTCAGGAAGGTGTTTTTCCTTTGAAAAAGGCAAAAAATAAATGTATGGATTTTTTTTACTATCTCTGCCATCTGCACGTTCATAAAATGCCACTAAGAGAACAGAAAATTCTATTATTGGAATTTACTTTTAGATTTCAAGTGCTAATTCTGTGCAGAATACAATCTATTTTGACATAACTGTAAAATATATTTTTGGCCTGTGGCCCTCTTTTGTTCTCTTTTTTCCATAAGCAAGGCAGAAAAACACTCTGGTCATTGAATATGGTGTCATTATATACATTGTCCAGCAGAAGGCATTTAGACTTTATTGTTTACAATGCTGTCAAGCATGGCTGGAGCCCCCATCACCTGTTGGTCACATTAGCAATAGGAGACAGAGGCAAAGCTGGTCGTTTTGCCATTCATTTTCACCCAGAGTGAGCATTTTCCAGGGACAAGAAAGTGATCACCATGCCACTGACTAGGAAGGGGCAAAACAGAAGAGAAGCCTATTTTATGCAAATGCTGAGTGATGTGACACTGCAGCTGCCATTCTGAGTGAAAGCAATGTGACATACGTTGGTAAGTTGTTGGTTACATTTCTAACTATTTATAATAAAGGTCATGTTTAAACTGTATAGCATAAAGTATCAAAAAAAGTTTTTGTGTTATTCATATTCTCTGAAAAATGGCCAAAAAAATGAAAATACTGGCATAGTTTGTAAACTTTTGAGCACAACTGTAGGCATCGCTGTTATTTTTTACCAATATGAAAACGTTTTCTTTTACTTTAGAAATGATGCAGAAAAACTTTGGCTGTTGGAAATGGTGTAATTTCATACTTTGTCCACCAGTGGCATTGTTTACAATGCTGTCAAGCATGTTGGGACTCCCATCACCCCTTGGTCACACTAGCTGCAACAGACAGAGGCTTTTTGCAGCAACAAGAGACAGGTGGTCGCTATGCTTCCAGCTAGGCAAGAAGTCTGTTTTATGCAAATGCTAAGTGATGTGACAACCAGTGCCAATCCAAGTGAAGGTCGTGTGATGGGCGCTGGTTACTGGTTATATTTATAGTTACTCTGAATAAAGCTCATATTTAAACTGGAAAACATCAAGCCTCAATTATATTTCCTTGCCATAAGGGTTTGATAATGAAGTGTAACGCCTTTTTTTTTTTTTTTAACATACATATCGGTATCATCAGTTTTTTATTCCATAATATCTGTATTGGTATCAGACAGCCAATAAAACAAAACAAAGCATCAGTCAGGCTCTCTGAAGAAAATAACTTGGATAAGGGTGAGCAGGCTTTCTCTAAACTTGGTCGGAAATATTCTCTGTATAAGTGTCTACAGGTGACTCACTTTTGGACCAGATCCATCAAACATCAAGCTGAAGGTCCTCAAACATGTAAAGATATTTTTCATATCTCCACAACTAGTAGGGTTATAGAGATTTAATCCAAGGTCCCTATTGAGCAGCTAATCACTTGTCATTACTGTATGTGGTATAAGTGAAACTGTGATAATGTTGTAAAACATCATGTGATGATGTCAGTCTAGTCTAAACAATACATTTCCTGCATATTGTTAGATAATATCTGTGTTCATTCCTTATTGTATTATTTTATGTTAGTTATCATATCAAGTATTTGCTTTTGTTATCTGTTTAGAAGTGCCTGGAACCTGGTTCAAAGTTTTAACAAAAGAGTTAAGTTTCACTTCCATTAGGCATTCACAAGTGTCAGATATAGGGAAGGCCTCCCTCAGTCTGTGGGGAGACAATAAGATTAGGTTTGTGAGCCTAAAACCCAAGCACTGTAACGCCTACATCGCCTTGTATAAAAGCCATTTGTTGACCTGGCCTGTTTTTCAATGTGACTGTCGATAAATTCAAACTAAGGAATATATTGATTTTGTACTGTGCAAGGGACAGGATTACAATAAGAACCGGGTAGATTTTTACAATATCTACAATCAAAATCGATACGACTTCATTCGCAATGAACCTCATGCAAGAACATTTTCGTAAACGTCTCGTACCATTTTCAGTATGGTGGGCTTGTACAAGTGTGCCATGGCAGATTCAGCAAAAGTGCTCAAAGCCAGATAATTACATAAATAATGTGTGTAAACCTGCTTAATTATACTTGGACGTCAATCAGCAAGCATTCACGATTAGTTAATTATCATAAATAATGACCAAGATTTACCAAATAAGGTGATGCACCCCACACATATATGTCACAGGTGTCAGTGGGTCAGTAATGGTGTAAAGATTACATTTTTCTTTCTCCCTTCTAAATAGTAACTTCAGTCAGGAGATTGACATCCCGCTATAAGGAAAAAAACAAATAAAGTGGACTTAAAAGACCTGCTAAAGAGAAATAAAATGGAGTATTTTAATGCTGTTTCATTCCATGAACAATAAAATATCTGAATTCATTTTAAAAAAACAACAACAACCCATTATTTTCTTATACAACCCCAATTCCAATGAAGTTGGGATGTTGTGTAAAATGTAAATAAAAACAGAATACAATGATTTGCAAATCCTCTTCAACCTATATTCAATTGAATACACCACAAAGACAAGATATTTAATGTTCAAACTGATAAGCTTTATTGTTTTTGTGCAAATATTTTTTCATTTTGAAAGGTATGCCTGCAACATGTTTCAAAAAAGCTGGGACAGTGGTATGTTTACCACTGTGTTACATCACCTTTCCTTCTAACAACACTCAATAAGTGTTTTGGAACTGAGGACACTAATTGTTGAAGCTTTGTAGGTGGAATTCTTTCTCATTCTTGCTTGATGTACGACTTCAGTTGATCAACAGTCCGGGTTCTCCGTTGTCGTATTTCGCGCTTCATAATGCGCCACACATTTCAATGGGCGACAGGTCTGGACTGCAGGCAGGCCAGTCTAGTACCCGCACTCTTTTACTATGAAGCCACGCTGTTGTAACACGTGCAGAATGTGGAGTGGCATTGTCTTGCTGAAATAAGCAGGGACATCCCTGAAAAAGACGTTGCTTGGATGATAGCATGTGTTGCTCTAAAACCTGGATATACCTTTTGGCATTGATGGTGCCATCAGAGATGTGTAAGTTGCCCATGCCATGGGCAGTAACACACCCCCATACCATCACAGATGCTGGCTTTTGAACTTTGCGCTGGTAACCATCTGAGAAATATTAAGAAACATTGCTCTTAAATTCTTGGACTATTTTTTTCACGCAGCTGTTCACAAAGTGGTGAGCCTCACCCCATCTTTGCTTGTGAATGGCTGAGCCTTTTGGGGATGTTCCTTTTGTACAAAATCATGACACTAACCTGTTTCCAATTAACCTGTTCACCTGTGGAATGTTCCAAACAGGTGTTCTTTGAGCATTCATTAACTTTGCCAGTTTTTTGTTGCCACTGTCACAGCTTTTTTGAAATGTGTTGCAGGCATCCATTTCAAAATAAGCAAATATTTGCACAAAAACAAAAAGGTTTATGTTTGAACGTTAAATATCTTGTCTTTATGGTGTATTCAACTGAATATAGGTTGAAGAGGATTTGGAAATCATTGTATTCTGTTTTTATTTACATTTCATACAACGTCCCAACTTCATTGGAATTGGGGTTGTATACTGCTGTGAGGCTGGAATTATAACCTTGATCTCCAACCATTTTGAAAAACGCCATTTTTTACATGTCATGATGCTCAGATCAAGTGTTTTATTATGATACTGAAAAGAACACCCAAAGAACTACTAGGAACCAAATTTTGATCATTTTTTTTTCCAAAGGTGTACAGTTCATCCAATATTTTAACTTAATCTACTCGACTACAACCTGCATGTCTTTGAAAGGCAGAGGAAGCTGGACCACCCATGCAAACATGGGGAGAACGTGCAAACTTCATACAGAAAGCACCAGGTCGGAAGAAAAGCTGGGACATTCCAGCTGTAAGGCAGCAGTGCTAACTGCTAACCCACCCACAAAGTTGCAGTATTGACAAAAAAAATGCCACTACCCCCAACCACACATTCTCTCTCCATTGATTTTAGTTTGATTTTCCTGTTCTCTTGTATATTTTGTCCTGCATTTGCTCACAAAGTGGCCATCATATTTCTCATCATAGCTGCTGTCTTATTAGCTGGCAAGAGCACAACGACAAGCACACAATGGGCCAACTGTGCAAGAGGCAGATAAACATGAGTTCAACCACAGCTGTTTGTAATTTTAGATAACTTGTTCATCATCCACTAACCAGCCAGCAGGTGGTAGATAGACACTTTCACGGGATATTACACAAAGTCACTTTTTCAATTGGTCGAGTGAACTGAACTTTACCGTATGCAATAAGGGCCGTCCATGTAGAGGAAGTAGGTCAGCAGTTCAAGAGCTGGGCTACAAATATGCAGATCTGGGTTGGATTCCTGCTCACACTACCTGTCTGTGTCCTTGGACAAGACCCTTAATCTCCACTGTCTCAGTCCACACAGCTGTAGATTAGATTAGACACAACTTTAATGATCCCTTGGGAAGACTCTCTCAGGGAAACTAAGGTTCCAGCAGCATAACCAATTTTTGGCCTTGCTGCTTATGTATAGAAAGTTCTCCAGATTCTCTGAATCTTCTGATTATATTATGGACTGTAGATGATGGATTTCCTAAATTTTTTGCAACTGAACATTGAGAAACATTGCTTTTAAACTGTTAGACTATTTTTTCACGCAGTTGTTCACATCATGATACTCACATGTTTCCAATTAACCTGTTCACCTGTGGAATGTTCCAAACAGGTTTTCTTTGAGCATTCATTAACTTTACCAGTTTTTGTTGCCACTGTCCCAGCTTTTTTGAAACGTGTTGGTTCTGCATACACAATAAGGTGGCCGCTTTAATTATATACACCTGTGGATCACTTTATAGCAGCACACAGCATATCAAAAGTGAAAATCAAAAAGAATAACAGTTTGCAAATATAAATATAGATATATAATATAAATACCAGACATGTTGATCAATACTGGTTTACTGGCTACTACTGCTCCTCTCATTCCCGACCTCTGTCTTCCTGTTACTCCTCCTGTGAGGAGTTGTGCACTCCGATGGCCTGAGGGACAAAGGAGTTTTTCAGTATGTTGGTCCTGCACTTGGGAAGGAGCAGTATGTGGCTGAAGAGGCTCCTCTGGTTGCTGATGACTGGCATCGTCCATAAAGTCCAGCAGTTTGTCCAGTGTAAATGGGTCCCAGCAAAGGCCCATTGGTGTCTTTGCTGGGACTCATTTACATAAACTTTATTTACACTGCACAGAGTCAGTAGATGTGATGTAAACTTAGCAGAACATTGTCACGCCCAATCTTTGGGTCAATCTTTGTTTGGTCCAAACTGGGGCTGCACCTCAAACAACTTACGCTGCAGCTGACACGGAAACCTTTTCATGGCTTTTTTATTGAGTGCATTTAATCTGCACCAGATTTTGAATGGCAGCTTTCATGCCTACACAAAGTCTACACAAACCAAACACACAAAAACCACAGTTCTTTTGGATCGGTCAGCTGAGCTGTGCAAAAACAGGATACAACTTCCAAAATCCTGCCAGCCAAGCATTGAAGCTCATTAATGGTAATTTGTGGTTACTAAAGCTGTAACTGTGGCTTCATCTATTCATCCTGTTTCTAAATAAATCTCTCCTCCTTTAGCAGCTACTGTCATGTTGAGGAATCCTCTGCTCCAGTGGAGCTGATCAGCCACTGTTACAATACGAACCAATTCCCACGTGTGAGTGTATGTGAGCGTTAAGAATGGCCTGAAGAAAGCACGCACACACACACACACCCCTAGACAGATAAATACAACATTAAATAAATACTCACAGTGGGAGAGTTGTGGTTAGAAAAGTAGTCTTGTGGCCAGGGGTTCACAGGTTCAAATCCCCAATCGGGCAGGAAAATCAAAAAAAGTGTCCTTGAGCAAAGTCCCTAATCCCCAGTTTGTTCAGGATGTGCAGCTGAGCAACTTGCATCACAACACCCCTGACATTTGTGTGTGTGTGTGAGGCATCACTGCCTTAAACAGAAAAGCATGATAGAAATGCAGTCTGTTTCCTGTTTGAAGTTCCCTGAAAGGACTTTAATACAAGAAAACAGATCAAATCTAACTCCCCCATGTGCCCTCTGGCAAACTGTCACATCATCTTTTTAAGAAAATCATCCTTGTGCCATTTCACCATGAAGTTGTGAGTACTTATGGCTGTATTTTTCTTTTATTTCTGAACATATTTTAAAATTCAACATGCCAGTAATTAACCGGGACTGTAGATCCAGTCTTGCCTTCATCTGAGGCAGGTACAGGCTGCAAAAAAACAGCTCTGAAATAGCTCAAGAATTCTGTTTTTCCCCATTTTAGCTTTTAGCTCATTATTTTCATAATTGTCCATTCAGTTCTGTAACTGTTATGTTAATGTCTGTATTGATTGATATGACCTCTCTCAAAAAATGAGAGCATCACAAACTCCATCATGTGCAACTGAAGCAACTCTGACAGAAGTGTCATATTTGCACTGAACAAAAATAAATGCAACACTTTTGTTTTTGCTTCCATTTTTCATGAGCTAAACTCAAAAATCTAAAACACTGACTGCTTTTCTCACCCCCCGACCCTGATTCCCCCCCCATAAAGCAAAACTGCACAATTTAGAGTGGCCATTTATTGTGGCCAACCTAAGGCACACCTGTGCAATAATCATACAGTCCAATCAGCATCTTGATATGCCACAACTGTGAAGTGGGAGGATTATCTCAGCAAAGGAGAAGTGCTCACTAACACAGATGTAGACAGATTTGGGAACAATATTTGAGAGAAATAGATCTTTTGTGTGTGTATAGAAAATGTTTAGATCTTTGAGTTCAGCTCATGAAAAATGGGAACAAAAACAAAAGTGTTGCCTTTATATTTTTGTTCAATGTATTAGCAGGGGTGGTGGCCAAGTGGTTAATGTGCTTGGTTTCAGTTCAGAAGGCTCCGGGTTCAAATCCCACCCCTGCCACATTTCTCCATGTAATGTGGAGTTGCGTCAGGAAGGGCATCCGGTGTATGCCAATTCAACATGCAGATCCACCTTGGATTTGCTGTGGCGACCCCGAGTGCAAACAAGGGAGCAGCCGAAGGGACTTACTATTAGCTATATATACAGTAGTGTTCAGAATAATAGTAGTGCTATGTGACTAAAAAGATTAATCCAGGTTTTCAGTATATTTCTTAATGTTACATGGGAAACAACGTACCAGTAGATTCAGTAGATTCTCACAAATCCATCAAGACCAAGCATTCATGATATACACACTCTTAAGGCTATGAAATTGGGCTAATAGTTAAAAAAAAAAAAAGTAGAAAAGGGGGTGTTCACAATAATAGTAGTGTGGCATTCAGTCAGTGAGTTCGTCAATTTTGTGGAACAAACAGTTTGATTAAAAAGTTGATTGGAGAGGGGAAAACTTATACGCTGGTGCAAAAAATTATAGGACGTTCATCTACAATGATCTCCAATGCTTTAAAATGGACAAAAAAAAAAAAACCAGAGACGCGTGGAAGAAAATGGAAAATAACCATCAAAATGGATAGAGGAATAACCAGAATGGCAAAGGCTTACCCATTGATCAGCTCCAGGATGATCAAAGACAGTCTGGAGTTACCTGTAAGTGCTGTGACAGTTAGAAGATGCCTGTGTGAAGCTAATATATTTGCAAGAATCCCCGGCAAAGTCCCTCTGTTAAATAAAAGTCATGTGCAGAAGAGGTTACAATTTGCCAAAGAACATATCAACTGGCCTAAAGAGAAACGGAGGAATATTTTGTAGACTGATGACAGTAAAATTGTTCTTTTTGGATCCAAGGGCCGCAGACAGTTTGTGAGATGACCCCTAATCTCTGAATTCAAGCCACAGTTTACAGTGAAGATAGTGAAGCATGGTGGTGCAAGCATCATGATATGGGCATGTTTCTCCTATTATGATGTTGGGCCTATATATCGCATAGCAGGTATCATGGATCAGTTTGGATATGTCAAAATACTTGAAGAGGTCATGGCCTTATGCTGAAGAGGACATGCCCTTGAAATGGGTGTTTCAACAAGACAATGACCCCAAGCACACTAGTAACCGGGCAAAATCTTGGTTCCAAACCAACAAAATTAATGCCTTGTGGATGTGAAAAACTGTGGTTATACAACTAAATACTAATTTAGTGATTCACAGGATTGCTAAAAAAGCAGTTTGAACATAATAGTTTTGAGCGAGTTTTGTAGCATCAACAGCAGATGCTATTATTGTGAACACCCCCTTTTCTACTGTTTTTTACTAATAGCCCAATTTCATAGCCTTAAGATTGTGCATATCATGAATGCTTGGTCTTGTTGGATTTGTGAGAATCTACTGAATCTACTGGTACCTTGTTTCCCATGTAACAATAAGAAATATACTCAAAACCTGGATTAATCTTTTTAGTCACATAGCACTACTATTATTCTGAACACTACTGTATGTATTTTATCTGGATGAACATTGTACTAATAGTAGGAGGAATGGCTGAAAAGAAAAAATTATAAAATAAAAGCTGCATGGTACTAAAGATAAGTAAGTCCTATAGAAGCTAAGAGGCCCATTGGTGCCGGTGCTTATCCCCGGATTCCATAACAAAGTGAATGAGAGTCGATGGAAAGCTGGTGTGATGCAGGTTACATCCCCAGCCAAGGACAGGACTCATTTACAGCTCGGTGGACTGGGACAATTCTGTTCATAGTTCTTCTCCAAAGACACCAAGTTGACATATTGGTGGTCCAACTCCTTACCTACTGCTCTGCTCTTACGAATGAGGACTGACAACAGTTTCCACTTGAGCACAGGATCCCAAATTTCCAAAGCATTTGAATCTTCTACCTGTGAGCTTATTGATTCTTTTCATGATGTCATGCATTCAACCATGTCCATGCATTGTCATTAAAATGGTACAGAGGAAAAAGCACTCCAAAGCATAGCTGCATTTCACATAACGATAATCAGTTACTTTGAAAAAGTCATCCAATTACTGATTACTGATTACTCCTTGAAAAAGTAACAGTTACTTTACTGATTACTCAATTGTAAAAGTAACTAAGTTAGATTACTAGTTACTTATTTAGTTACTTTCCCCAGCTGCCGACAACAACCCTCTCTGCCACCTCAACATGACAATGATACCTGTTTTGCCAAAACTCACTTTATAGTCACCCTTTTCTTGACTTCAATGAAAATAAATACTTGTTTCATAAAAAGTAAAATAAAGACCTCTTTCTTGACCTCATATTTAACTGCTGACAGCACTGTAACAGTAAAACTTGCAATTTCTAACCTACATTGTTTATAAATGTAACTATTATTTTTTTTTCTAACATTTAAATTCTCTCTGAACATTTTACTTGTCGAAATTATTATTATTATTACTATTATCAAAACTGGACCTTTAATCTAGGGGTGTTGTGGGGGGGCACATCCCTGCCCCGCCCCACGCTCCCATTCCATTTGGATTCGCCCCTGCTTTGGCGTTTCAGCACAAAGAATGGATAACATTTATTTATGCAGAAAACACGACCAGATTTACAGGTAAGAAAGTTATTGCGTTTTCACATCATGTGGTCCTCAGAAAGAGAGTTTAGGTGCATTTGAGTGGGAAATAGTGTTAATTGTTGACGCGTTGCGGTGGATCAGCTGTTTTTAGCAAGCAGAGCGGCTCAGCTCAGAATTCTAAATAAAGGAGAAAAAGCATAAAAATGTCTTTGTAAAGCTCAGTGCAGGTGTGCTGTTGTCACCGCGCTTTAAGAGGTGAGGATGAGTCGTAGCTGCTGCAGAAAACTGCGGATGAAAAGCTCACAGCTTGCTTAAAGTGGGCAGTTCAGTCCACGACCCCCTGCCCACGGACCAAGTTTAATGCTGCTATCGACCCACAATGCAAAAATAATAGTAACGCACAGTAACTTGAAATAACTTTAATCTGATTACTGATTTGGAAAGATTAACGCGTTAGAT
The DNA here is from genome assembly GCF_902500255.1 of Thalassophryne amazonica. Lineage (NCBI taxonomy): Eukaryota > Metazoa > Chordata > Actinopteri > Batrachoidiformes > Batrachoididae > Thalassophryne > Thalassophryne amazonica. The sequence goes on along the minus strand of NC_047108.1, from coordinate 50,142,299 downwards.
TACTTGTTACTGAAAAAAGTGGTCAGATTAGAGTAACGCGTTACAGGCATCACTGACGATAACAGAATTAACTCTAAAACTCTGCCTTCTGACAACATCAAGTCAGGGTGGAAATAAAATACTAAAACATATTTTGACACAACATGAGATTCACCACCAAGTATTTGACACTGCAAATACTCTACAGCATGAATGCTACTGCTAATGTTTTTAAACCAAGACGCGCATCTGTAACAATAGTAAATAATGTGCATTATAATAGCATTAGCACTTTCTCTGACAAACACCCCGTCACACCAAGATGATTTAGCCAGTGTATGCCAACAGTATTAAAAATGCTGGTATATGCTGGTGTACATCTAATAAGTTACGGGTAAGTTTTGTATAAGTTAAGAGCACGTTGAAGCACATGATATATGTCATAATACAGCAATGAAAAAATGTGGAGCATGCACATTATTTTCAATGTATGCCAGCATATGGCTCATACATCCCGCATACGCGGGTCATACATTGTAGGTAATTTATGTGATTGTTAACATTTCTTGTAAGTTAAGCCTGGGTCCCACCTAATAACAAGCCATGAATAATGAGCCACGCATGGGTGTATCAGTGATTATTCGAAGAATGACCCACGTTTTCATCTATCACGTATCCGCTACAAAGGTGCCTCTATGTGCCTCTCTGTACCCCGCATGTGCCACGTAACAGCCTCTAGTGAGCCACAACTGACCTGTCATTAGAGCCTCGAATGGCTCGCATCAGCCATGCTAAGCCATGTAGCGCCGTGACAGCGCCATGATAACACGATGTTGTGCACGTTTAGGCATTTGTTTGGTCCAAACCTCCAGCCCTCCCACACCTGGTCCCTCTAAAATGTGGGTTTTCAATTCACAGATTCACAGCAGCATTTAAAGATGTCACATTTTTTAAATGCAGTCCAAAAACAGACGCTCCAGTACAGTCCCATGGTTGTGCGCTGTGCGTCAGGCTGCTGTCCACCTGTAATGCACCAGACCAGCTAGAACCGAACCAAGGGTTCCTGGACAGCCACCTCTGTGCTCCTCGCTGGCTCCGCGGCTCGCTGGCTTTTTCTTCCGCGGCTTTAAATGCACACACTGTGATCCCACTTTTAACTTTATGTTTGTCCATTTATTTATCCAAAATCACTCTTTTGCGCGCACGGTACTGTTCTCCATTCATGGACAACCACCTCTGTTCTCCTTCTCACTGGCTTCCTTTCCATCCGTGGCTTGCTGGCTTTATTTTTTCCGAGGCTTTAAACACAGTCATTTTCACACCGTAATCCCACTTTAAACTTTGTGTTCGTCCATTTATTTCTGCAAAATCGCTCTTTTGTGCACGGTGCCGTTCTGCATACAGAATGAGGTGGCCGCTTTAATTATATACACCTGTGGATCACTTTATATATATATATATATATATATATATATATATATATATATACATATATAATCTTTATTTCTTCTGCAGCTTACAAGTCACTATGATACAACTTTTAACTTTGTGTTCTGTCTTCAAAATCATTCTTTTGTGCGCTCTCCTTCTGTGTTGCCGCACAGCTCTGCTCTGCTTTTAAGCGGCTTCACTGGATTTATTTCTTCTGTGGCTTTAAACACACATCCACTTTCACCCAGTCATTCAAATTTTAACATTGTGTTCGTCCAATATTGACTGAAAAATCACCCTTGTGGGCTGGCGTTCTGCCTAAATGCTCGTTTGGAGCGTGATGAGTCACTGCCTTAGTGCGCAGTGCGCACACACAGCGGAGCTCATATGATCCATTAACAAGATATTAAATCAACCACAGACATACGTTTACAGCTAAGAACTGTTTTATCAAGCTATAAAAACATTAAAAATAGTTACCTTAAGCTGTTCAAAATACATTCCACATGGAGCAGGAAAGAGAGGAAAAAAGCGTCCAGATGAAACAGTCCTCTGTGATTCCAGAAGCGATTAGAGGTGTTTTCAGCATCAAAAGTTTGGCAGAAAATGATTAATCTGCTACAAAATCATTATTTTATATACACTGCCCGGTGCACAGAGCAGGTGGAATTGTGTGCGCAAGAGGGCAGCCACTCCAAAAATAGCCTCTCAGGTCCTGCGTAGCTTCCAGCCGAATGGATAATGGGCTTTTAGCAGCCTCGTAAGCACCACGCACGTCTGTAAGTCCTCGTAGTAACTCGTACACAAACTGCCCCATACTGTTGTTGCTAAATTTTGAACTTCTTCAAATTAGCGCCACGCTCAGGGAGGAACCTCGTTAACTGAAGATAATGCCTCTAAGAGCCACTCAGAGCCACGAAACTCCCACGATAGTTGAAGAAACCCTCTCGTAGCAAAGAAAACATGCTGCGTGGCTCATTACTCATCCTTCATTATTCGATGGGACCCAGTCATTACTCAAAAGTTGAAATACATCCATTGAAGCTGTCCATTGATGGGCTGAACAACTGAAAGCTGCAGTCATCATGCAAACAGACTGATACAAACATTAAAACCATTCACAGATGGAGTACATCTAAAGTCTTAATCTTACCTGTTTGTTTCAGTCAGATTCATCATCACAGCCTGACGAAAACCTATCCACATAAAGTATCCTGATTTTGAAAAACCATGTCTGAAAAAACTTTAGTTCCTTGCCGTGGCTGAAGAAATGTAGCGTTTTCTCTCAGCCTGAACCAGAGAACACCAGCGCTTTGTGCCACAACAAGAAATCATACTTATTTTAAAAGGTGAAAGAGTCACATCGCCTCATTCATTTACGTCAGCGTTTACCACAGACATAAGTCGACTCTTCAGCATTCTGCATGTGATGAAAATGAGTCCCATGATCCACCAAGACAAAATTAAAATTAAATTATATTAAGAAAATTAAATGACTCTGTTTGGCCTCCGTGTGGAGGCGAGAGGCCGAGCGACAGCGTACGCGTGCTCAATGACGTGCTCGTCAATATTTACATGCATCTCCTGCCAAACAAAAGTTGTACGCTGCCTAAATTATCAAGGTCTGACAGCTGAATAACCTATTTGACGTATCTAGCGTATTCTGCCCATTTTTCATGTTGCATATGCTGGCTAAATCATCACAGCGTGAGAGGGCTCTAAGAAAGCAAGGCCTTAAAGACCCTGAAGCCTGTTGGTGCTGGTACTCATCTCTGAATTCCATAGCATCAAGCAGATTTGAGTCTAGGATTCCCGCTGGATAGGAAGCCAGCCCAATGCAGGTTACACCTGGGTGGATTGAGACAATGTTGATTAAGTGTCTTGTCCAAGGACACAGACAGGCAGCACAAGCTGGATTCAAAGCCAGATCTACATATTGGGACACCAGCTACCTGTCCACTCAGCACTTGCTCTAACATTTGACTTAGAAAGCCTATATGAAAATGAATTTTAGATGTTGCCAGTAGTATTAGGTCTCAGGCTATTGAAAGCTTGAGCTGCCAGAGCATTAATGAACATCAACTGCAATAAAACTACTGGACCTGATGGTGTTTCAGGAAGAGTACTGAAGCCATGTGCTGACCAGCTTGACACAGTATTCACACACCTGTCACTGCAGCAAGCTATTGTCCTCACCTGTCTGAAAACCGCCACAATAATTCCCACACCCAAGACCTCAGCTGTCACCAGCAGAAATGATTACCAGCCGGTTGCTTTCACCCCAGTGATTATGAGTATTCTATATGGGATTGCAGATAATAAAGTAGTTGTGTATCTTTGTGCTGAAAACATGTAGATGGACCTACGTGTTTCTTCATAGAAAGTTGATTCAAGAATCGATAAAAAACTGGATTGATAAGCAGAATCAATAATGGCATTGACATTGATAAAATCTCATCACCTCCCATCCATATCTGCGATAAGAAAAATAAGAGAAGAGTCATATCGTGGAACACAGACAGTTTTCCAGCGGTGTGTCAGTGTGCTTGTTCAGAGAAAAGCAGCCAAGACAAAATAAAATAAAACAGGATATGCTAATGTGATGATCTATTATGTGAGTCGCATTACTCTATTAGCTCGCTGATAGAGATAAACATAAGAAACAAAGTGGTACTGAGGCCGCTCGCCTGCAAGAACATGATAAAAATGTACTGTATAATGATTCAAATTTATGTTCATACATATCAGAATGTTGGTGCTTCATGTTTTTTCTTGTTTTATCATTTATTCACATAAATGAATGCAAACTTGAGGTTGTAACGCAAAGCCGCAAAGCCTATGTGACGGCCGACAGCGCAGCAGATAGTGAGAGGCTCAGACAACATGCACAGATGTAAAGGTATTGTGTGTTTCTGTCAGCTCTCTCTCAGTTGTGGTGATGTCACAGGAGAAAACCTGTGCCCGCGGCATAGCTGGCCTGTCAGGGCAGACAGTCTTCATTAATACTCAACATCTCACCTCGGGACACTCTTCAGCTCTTCCACAGCAGTTAGAGCTAGGGTTGTCACAATACCAAAGTTTACTAGTCAAAACCAATAACACCAAAAATCCATGATACTCATGACCATTTTAAATACTGAAAAGAGAAAGAAGGTTTGACATTATAAAAAAAAAATGTAGCCTACAAAACAAGCAATACTGGTCTCCAGAGGAGACCAGAATTCTGCCATTGACCAAGCTTCACAAGCAACTTTATAGGCCAAGTCATGTCTGGGAGCAAGCACTAGTCAACACGTCCACTACACCATAGAACCACAGTGGATCCTGGATGACAACCAGCTCATCTTGGCTTTCTCCACATGCTGGGGTCCTCAACACTGAGTCACAATGTATGCTGGATCAAACCCAGAGAAATACACCACATTGTCAAAATGTAACAGCTAACACTCCCTCACAATGCAAGTGATATTCCTCATCTTAGTGTCGCTTAGTAATTCTTACGACACAAAAATCATTCCAACAATCCTACAAAGAGACAAGTACAAGACATCGTAGTTGCTGCCGTACGTCACTGGTTAGTGTCCAAGACTCAGAACTACACAGTAAGACAGGAACCCCAAAGACTTGGAGCTTTATTCTCCTGTAAAGATATAGGGCACTGCAGTCTCATTTGACCCCTGTGTGATATCGTGGGATTTGACCACTCATGTGGCCCCATTGTGCAATACGAGGTCTGTCCAAAAGTATCAGACCTTTTTATTTTTTGCAAAAACCATATGGATTTGAATCACGTGTGATTGCATCAGCCGAGCTTGAACCTTCGTGCGCATGCGTGAGTTTTTTCACGCCTGTCGGTTGCGTCATTTGCCTGTGAGCGGGCTTTGTGTGAGCACTGGTTCACCCCTCTCGTCGGATTTTTATTGCGAATAAATGTCTGAACAATTTGGAGCTTTGCTGCATCAATTTTTTTCCAGAAACTGTGAGAGACCTCCAGGTGGACACCGTTCGGAAAATTAATATGGCTTTCAGGGACGATTTTGTGGGGATTACACAGATTAAGGAGTGTTACTGCCGCTTTAAGGACAGCCCAAAACTGCTGAGAGCACGCCACGCTCCCAGCACCGATCGACAGGCTCACACCCCGCTGAAACAACCAGATCATTTCCAACGTGAAGGCTTTGTTGATCCGGGACGTCGTCTGACTTTCACAAAAAGGCAGAAGGCGTGGACATCAGCACTTTTTCGGCACATTCCACTGTTACAGGAGTTTTTTTCATGGAAAGAAAAGCAGAGGGACGCGCCACGGAGCAGTTCATTACGCGGCACAAAACCACCTCCGTGTTGGTCTCACAGGACGGCTTTGAGATGGCTTTCAGACGGCTGTTGGTGGGTTTTCAGTCGTGTGACTAACCGAGAAATTGTGCATGAGCTGGACATGTCAGAACATGTCCTGTGAGGCTTCATCACGGCGTTGCTTTGCGCCATGCGGCTCCACCGCGACGCGCAGAATTCCTCCACAGTGGAATGTGCCGTTCATTTCTAAACTGGACGCTGTCTTGATCCGGTATGTCATCTGACTGGCACAGAAATTGTGAAAAGACGTGGACATCAGCACTTTTTCAACACACTGAGACAGACGTGCGGAGGAGTTCTGCGCGTCACGGTGGAGCCGCATGGCGTAAAGCAACGCCGTGATGAAGCCTCACAGGACATGTTCTGGCATGTCCAGCTCATGCACAATTTCTTGGTTAGTCACACGATTGAAAACCCACCGACAGCCATCTGAAAGCGACCTCAAAGCCGTCCTGTGAGACCAACACGGAGGTGGTTTTGTGCCGCGTAATGAACTGCTCCGTGGCGCGTCCCTCCGCTTTTCTTTCCATGAAAAAACTCCTGGAACAGTGGAATGTGCCGATAAAGTGCTGATGTCCACGCCTTCTGCCTTTTTGTGAAAGTCAGACAACGTCCCGGATCAACAAAGCCTTCACGTTGGAAATGATCTGGTTGTTTCAGCGGGGTGTGAGCCTGTCGATCGGCGCTGGGAGTGCAGCGCGCTCTCAGCAGTTGTGGGCCGTCCTTAAAGCGGCAGTAACACTCCTTAATCTGTGTAATCCCCACAAAATCGTCCCTGAAAGCCATATTAATTTTCCGAACAGTGTCCACCTGGAGGTCTCTCACAGTTTCTGGAAAAAAATTGATGCAGCAAAGTTCCAAATCGTTCAGACATTTATTCGCAATAAAAATCCGACGAGAGGGGTGGACCAGTGCTCACACAAAGCCTGCTCACAGGCGAATGACGCAACCGACAGGCGTGAAAAAACTCACACATGCGCACGAAGGTTCAAGCTTGGCTGATGCAATCACACGTGATTCAAATCCATATGGTTTTTGCAAAAAATAAAAAGGTGTGATACTTTTGGACAGACCTCGTATATACACAGCGTAAATTCACATGGAAAAACGGTGTACTGTTTTGTTTTCAGCTGCAATCACCGAAGTAGTCGTGAAAAGGGATTTTTTTTTTCGGTTCCCAGTGGAGAAGGGAAGACAAGGCAAATAGGAGATGTCGTGCCGGTAAGTGCTAGCCGACATAGCTAGGCAGAGTAGCTCCATTCTCTCGCCTGCAGAACCGCCACACAGCACATGTCCACTTTCCCACCGCATCATCATTTTTTCGTTGCATTTTCACTTTGTTTGCGTGTAATTTGCCCAAAAACCCAGAGCAAATGCCGTGTTTCTGTCCCCCTAAGTACAGAAATTACATCATATTTTACCCCTTTAGCACCCGCCCTCAAATGAGACTGTGCTGCCAATTGGCACTGCCTAACACCTCTGTTCAGTGACCTCAAGTCTCAATAAGTTCTTCCCAGTTCTCTCTAAATGTCAAGGGCCAAGGACCCAGAGACATAAATGTCACTGCTGAGACATTTACTGCATACAGATACATTTCTGATGGGTTTGTCCATTGGATGCTGAGGGAAGAAAGTTCAAAGTTGCCATACGCTCTAAGGGGAAACCTAAACATTTGATTATTACATCAAGACTGTCACCTGGTGATGACAGACTAAGTCCATACGTCCTACCTAAAGAGGCAAATAGGGATGGCACTGACCAATTTTTATATGAATCATTTTCCATTTTTATTGATTTTACTTATTTTTGATTGTTTTATTGAACTTCTGCTGAATACTTTTTTAATGCTTTGTCATGCTGCTTTTAAGAGCAATAAAGACAATATTCTGTAATTTTAGGAAAGTTTCCTGTTGGGTAATTTTAAAGGGACTTGAAACAATATGACAAATCTCTCCTCACCGATGTAAAAGAAACACATTTTGGTGTTCAAGTCAAACGTGCTAAATGGTTAATCAAGACTTTAATGCAACATTTCTTTGGACCTTAGGGCCCGGTCCCACTGGGGAGAGGATTAATTGCGCATGAATTGAGTACACAAATTATGGGCATTCGTTGTTGTCCGCAACAAAAATGGCTAAAAATGACAAATGTCCCAGTAAGAATTATGGATATATTAATAATATATAGCGAATATATGATGAACAATCACGGTTGTGTAACGCATGTAGTGAGGAAACGGATCCGACGCATTGCGATTATCACGGCAGTATTACGGGTGTATTATGAATGCATCGCGCACGTGTTGTGCGAGCACGGCATCTGCATTGTGGTCAGAAATGAAGCGCACTCGCTCCTTTCAGCATCACTATTCACAGTTGATTGGAGTAAACAAGCAGTGAACAGGGCAAGTGGTGACGTCAGCGGATCGCATCAGAGCACAGCTCATCTCAACGATTATAACAAAAAGTTAAATCTGTTATAAACATAGGAATAAATACTGTAACAGCTGCAGACAAGAAGGAAAAAACATACAACTGTTTTATCACACCTTGACAATGTAAACAAGTCAAATAATTACCTTTTTAGACGGCTCAAAATGCTTTCTTTGATTCAGGAGGTGATTCGAGCAGTTTTCAACAGGGAATTTGCAGAATAAAATGATTAATCCACCACAAAATAATTATTTTATATAGGCAGCATCAAGCGCAGAGCACGTGGCAGCCGGTAGAACAAAGAACAGCGTCCAGCTGTGAACACAGCGCATCTGATTTGCATCCGCCGCAAATCAGATGCAAAGCAGACGTAATAAAAATGCTTTATTCGTGGCCAGTCTGTATGCAGTCGCTACAACTTATTTTAGTTCGTGATGTGGACATGATGGGCACGCAAAATATCCATTTTCCACACTGTCCCAGTCCGCTGCCAAGCCGCAAATCCCTGTCAGTTGCAACTCGCTGCAACTCTTTTCATGGCAAAATCTTCTGTCACAGTGGAATGTGCCGAAAAAGTGCTGATGTCCACCTCTTCCACAACTTCTCAGATACTCAAACGACGGTCCCACATCACCACAGCGTTCACTTTGGAATGATCCGGTCATTTCAGCGTGTTGATGGCCGCCCGGAGCGCGGCGCGCTCTCCACCGTTGTGCGGCCCTCTTTAAACTGGTTGTACCGCTCCTTAATCTGTGTGATGCCCATAGGATCGTCACCGAAAGCCGTCTGAATAATCCCAATGGTTTCCACCTGGCTGTTGCCCAGTTTCTGGCAAAATTTGATGCAGTCGCGCTGTTCCAGTCGTTCTGCCATTTCCTTGCAAAGAAAAAACAACGAGAGACTCCACCCATCCTCACACAAAGGCTGCTTACAAGCAAATGACGCAACTGACAGGCGTGAAAAAAATCACGTATGCGCACGAAGGTTCAAGGTTGGCTCATGCAAGTACACATGATTCAAATCCATCAGGTTTTTGAAAAAAAATAAAAAGGTCGGATGCTTTTCTAACAGACCTCGTATGTATTGAGTATGTATGGAGTATGTCAGGCGGATGTCATCCGCAGCCAAAATTTTGTGCAGCTCAAAAATCCCGGCAACGGAAAAACGTGCCTCTGCAGATAACTGCGGATGTGTGCGGGTGTCGGCCGACTCATACAAGCATGTTTCATGCATATTGCGGATGTTAAGCGAATATGAGCCAATTTTGTGCACAATCCATATGCAAATCATCCGAAATGCCAGTGGGACAGGGCCCTTAGGAACCACAGATTATTGGTGACTTCAAACTTTAAAGTCACAAATATTTTTCTTCTTTTTTGAAACTGAACTGTATGTCAAAACAAATTTTAAAAATCAGAAACTATTTTATTTAAAAACATTTTTACAGATTTGTTAAAAAAAAAATTGCAGGAAGTGCTGTTTGCATTAATTTGCCTCATGGTATTCATTCTACATGCTGTAATTTTAAAGGTTGATACAGAATTGTAACCAAGGGTCCAAAAGCCACTTTACGTCACCTCGACTACAACTCAACATGAATAATTTAAACTATCTATTTGAAATGTGTTGCAATAGGGACACTACAGCTAACAAGAAACAGTTGATGACTTTACATTCAAATTAATCATTCTGGAGATGATGCAAATAATTTAACAGTTTAGTGGAAATGATTCATGGATTTTGTCTTCCAGGTTTTACCTTTCAATAAACTGATTTGAGAAATAAAACTGGCCATATTAAACATCCATCCATCCATCCATCCATTTTCTTCCACTTTATCCGGAGTCGGGTTGCGGGGGCAGCAGCTCAAGCAAAGCCGCCCTGACCTCCCGATCCACACACACCTCCCCCAGCTCCTCTGGGGTAATCCCAAGTCGTTCCCAAGCCAGAGACATCTTATGAATGTTGAGCAAGCATTTCATTTTTTTATTTTATTTTATTTTTTTTTTAATTAGAGCCAGACGGAGCGCCATCATTGTCAGATCGTCAGAGTCTGAACCAGACAGTGAGGATTCTGATGATTAAGGAGATGATCCCTCTTTTGTTCTGGATGAGCAACCAGAGCGGGTGGATCCACTGACGTGTGCACAGATCTTCACAGTGGATCAGATCACGCACTTCCCTTTGCAGCTTCTCCAGGACTCAGGTGCTACAGAGCTCCTGAACGCAGAGCAGAATGCAGACACACACTGCTCCAGCAGTAAGCAGGCTCCAGGTAGGAGAACACAGAAGTTCAGGTAGAGATCCCCCCCCCCCCCCCACCACCAAAAAAAAGTCCAAAACACCTTTTACTATTGTGTTTTATTGTTGTTGTTTCTGTTTGTATTTTTTGTTGTTGGTTTTTTTTTGTTTGTTTGGTTGTTTTTTTTTTTGGTTGGGGGGGGGGGCACTAGCACAGTCAAACAGTCTATACCAACACCAATAAAAGGTGCTACAAAAACAAGGAATTAGGAAAAATACACATGGATACTGAGGTGGAATATCTGTACAAATTGTTGGGGTTTCTGATGTGCATTGGACGGGATTTTCTGAGTGGCACAAATATAATTAGTGTGGCATCTTACTGCATGTAAATAGCTACAAAAAAACACCTGAAGCATTTTTTGCATTTTAATGTGAATTGTTGTATATAACTTTCTTTATGCTACATCTTTACATACAACCCCAATTCCAGTGAAGTTGGGACGTTGTGTAAAATGTAAATAAAAGCAGAATACAATGATTTGCAAATCCGCTTCAACCTATATTCAATTGAATACACCACAAAGACAAGATATTTAATGTTAAAAGTGATAAACTTTATTGTTATTGTGCAAATATTTTTTCATTTTGAACTGGATGCCTGCAACACGTTTCAAAAAAGCTGGGACAGTGGTATGTTTACCACTGTGTTACATCACCTTTCCTTCTAACAACACTCAATAAGTGTTTGGGAACTGAGGACACTAACTGTTCAAGCTTTGTAGGTGGAATTCTTTCCCATTCTTGCTTGATGTACGACTTCGGATGTTTAACAGTCCGGAGTCTCCGTTGTCGTATTTTGCACTTCATAATGCACCACACATTTTCAATGGGCGACAGGTCTTGACTGTAGGCAGGCCAGTCTAGTACCCGCACTCTTTTACTAACAAAGCCATGCTGTTGTAATATAAAGTAAAAAAAAAAAAAAACTTGTGCAGAATGTAGCTTGGCATTGCCTTGCTGAAATAAGCAGGGACGTCCCTGAAAAAGACGTTGCTTGGATGGCAGCATGTGTTGCTCCAAAACCTTGACGTACTTTTCAGCATTGATGGTGCCATCACAGATGTGTAAGTTGCCCATGCCATGGGCACTAACACACCCCCAATCTGGATGGTCTTTTTCCTCTTTTGTCTGGAGGACATGACGTCCATGATTTCCAAAAACAATTTGAAATGTGGACTCATCAGACCACAACACACTTTTCCACATTGCGTTTGTCCATTTCAAATGAGCTCGAGCCCTGAGAAGGCGGTGGTGTTTCTGGATGTTGTTGATGTATGGCTTTCGCTTTGCATGGTAGAGTTTTAACTTAGACTTGTAGATGTAGCGACGAACTGTGTTAAATGACAATGCTTTTCTGAAGTGTTCCTGAGCCCATGCGGTAAGATCCTTTATACAATGATGACTGTTTTTAATGCAGTGCCGCCTGAGGGATCGAAGGTCATGGGCATTCAATATTGGTGTAGAAAGTTCTCGAGATTCTCTGAGTCTTCTGATTATATTATGGACTGTAGATGATGGACCCCCTAATTTCCTTGCAATTGAATGTTGAGAAACATTGTTCTTAAACGGACTATTTTTTCATGCAGTTGTTCACAAAGTGGTGATCCTCAGTCTTTTGTTGCCCCGTCCCAACTTTTTGAAATGTGTTGCAGGCATCCATTTCAAAATGAGGAAATATTTGCTGAAAAACAACAAACTCTATCAGTTTGAACATTAAATATACTGTCTTTGTGGTATATTCAATCGAATATAGGTTGAAGAGGATTTGTAAATCATTGTATTCTGTTTTAATTTACATTTTACACAACATCTCAACTTCATTGAGATTAGGGTTGTAAGTTAGCTTTAAATGTGATGCCAAATTCATCTTTCATTATTTTATATTTCATATTATTTTATGTTATTCATAGGCCATGAATAATTTTTAAAAGGTTAAAAACACATTCGTATTGGATGGACATAGCATTTGCTTCCATCGTCCATTTGCTTCCACTGACTTCAATATTTTGTCAGTTTTAAGTTTGTTTGATTTTGCATGGCATCTCATAAAACATCACTAGGTACAGATTTTAAATCATCATTTGCCTTGCCGCTATTCAGCGAACATCCAGTCTGTGAAGTCTTACAGCAATTCATATAAAATGTTAAAGTGATGATCCTTGCCCCATCTTTGCTTGTGAACGGCTGAGCTTTTTGGGGATGCTCCTTTTATACCCAATCATGACACTCACAATTAGTGTCCTCAGGGGTTGTATATGTTTGAAATTTACAACTTATATTTGCATTCTAAGTTAGAAAAATGGTTCATTTAACATATTTCTGGTTTTCACAATAAAAAAACCTAACTTTTTTCTGATTCGAATTTTATGTTATGGGGTGATCTTAGGGTCAATGTTTTAATGCAGTATGTCAAAATGAAAGGAAAAACTGCAAAGTCACAGAGGTGAGGCTCTTCTGAAAAAAAATGACACCAAACAAGGTCAGGTAAACAGTAAACAAAAACAAATGCCCAGCCTCCTAGTCATGAATGGACAATGAAATCAACCAATTATATAACCTGAACTGCATTCAGACATGCAATCATGAGGATAACTTTATGATGATAAATCCAGCAAAATTAAATGAATTTTTATACAGCTTGAAAATGTTTGAACGTACCTCATTCACATGCCGAATATCTATATATTAAAAGCATGCGTGCGTGCATGCTTTTATTTAGTACATTCATTGTGAGTACATAATGTAATTGTAAATACGTTAAAAATAAAAATACATGCATGACACAAGAAAGTGAAAATACTTCTTTCCATTGTGGTCCATTTAAATCAAATGACAAAACAGATGTAATAATAAAACAAAAATAATATTAATAATACAAATAATAATAGAATTAACAGTGTGTATATGATAATAAGAACCTAAAAATAATAAATACATTAAGACAGTAAGTTAAGTTAGATCATACGGGTTAGGGTACGGAGAATATCTCTGCTTCCTCTATCTCCTTAAGACACTCTTAGGCTTCTTGAAAGTCCTCCTCCCTACTCTTACCAATTCAGTACCTTAGGAGCTCTCTTAAGGCCTAAGGTGCTTTGTGGCCAACTTTCATCTTACCAAGAGAAAATTCTAAGAAATGTCTAAGAATTTGAGGAATTCTAAGATTTTTTTTCTTAGAATAATGTCACCAGGAGCAAGTTTTAGCCTTAGGCTGCTTCACGGGCCCAGATGTTTAAGCTCATTCGTATTCTATTTCTCTCATTCATTCTTCTTTCCTACTTTCCTCCAAAGCACAGAACGCACTCCATCCAGCACGAGAAGCAACTGTGTGTCACTGCTTTGTGCCTGGAGATTTCATGCTGTCAGACAGCCAGCTCTTGTTTGCGTAGGCTTTCCTCTAATCATCCTCTCTGAGCTTCTAATGAAAGCCACAGCAGGGCCTCAGACTTCCCCCAGTAAAGTGCTTTTGCTGAGAGGATAAGGTCCTGTCACAAGAGAGGAAGTCTCAGAGGAAGTAATCTTGGCTGCAATTTTAGAGAGTCAGCACCTCAATCGTTGGCCAAAGTGGCTCAACTTTAGATTTAAGAGGCCTACTGGGTCAAAGTAACACAGAAATATGATCACTCAGTGCCGGTACTAAGGCACTCTACATTTTTCTCAAACGACATCAGTAGTATTCACACCTTCAGTCTGAGATGTTCAATGCACTCCAAGAGATAGTTAAAAGTGTGTCTCACTTTTTGCAATACTCACTTTTGTTACAATGTTCTATTTGTACCATATTTTTCACTGAATGTGTTAATGACAGGAGACAAGTTTTGCTGATCATGTTCCATCACTGTGGAATGGAAAGAGCAACAATAACATTGATATCAAACTTCACACTTTTTTAAAGCAAAAGCAAACTCAGACTGTATTTCTCTTGCTTGTCTTTATTTGGGTATTTTAGTCCATTGGCTGATGGGATCCCCCATGGCCCCCCCCCAACAGGTCTACTTCCTGGGTATTTTCTAGTAGCTATGTGTCTCCTCTTCAGGAAAAAACATGTTAACATTAAAAAAATGCGTTCCTGAGGTACTTACTACAAATATTTTTAATGTTGCGTGACACAAATGTGGAAATATCTCCTCGCCGTGAAGGTCCATAACAGCAAACTACCACTCAAAATGTTGGCACTTAAATGCTCTTTCACGTGATATATAATAAATGCAAATTAGGTCAACAAGTACGTCACCAGGGGTCAAAACGTCACAGAATTAAGTTGATGCCCAAAATCTGACTCTTGCCTCTTTATGTCAGTGTCCTGGTGCTAAATGAGGAATTTTGTCAAGTTAACGCCCCAAGAAGTGATTCACGGTGTCAATTCAATTGAATCTGCAAAGAACCTAGAACAAGTCTGTAGTCATAATTCACTAACTGGGCACTTTAATAGACCCTACATTTATCCAGAAGTCTCCAGTGATTTGCAACAAGAATATGACCAATTTCCTGAGCACTGGTATTAGAATACCATGTCCAGCAGTATGGTTCTGGATGTTGAAACTAGGATCTAGCAACTAGTAACCACAACTTTCAGTAATGTCGAAGGGCATTAAGATGTTTTTTACGATGGTTACTACATCCATGAGGTTTGATACAGTCTTCATAGCCAGCCATGTGAGTGAAACCACACTCACATCACTCACTACAGTCAAAGCATGGACTGAGACAACACACAAGACACCCAGAGAACACTTAAGTGTGAGCCTGCTAATAATACTAATTGAGAGGGTGATATGTGATATTATATAACGCCTAAATAGATCTTTAGTGGTTTGTATGTCACATGATGTGGATCATTTCCACCATTTGGCATTTTTACCAGGGCCAACATATAGCCATCGGGTATTGTGAAGACTTAGCGTGTGTGCGTCTGTCCAGTTCTATTGCTGCCACAGTCGTCAAATTCACAGAGACCATTCTTGGGACACAGACCTTGGACAAGTTTGAAGATGGCTAACCTTGACCTATTGTAAGAGGTTAAAAAGTAGCATTCTGTACCTAATTTTATGGCATGATCTTGTGAACATTAGCGTGTAACGTCACTTCTTGGTGTTGCTAGCTGCTAACTTTGCTTCATTTCTGGTTTCTGTGTAGGCTCTCAATTGTCCAGGTGGTTTCCATAGTAGAGAAGCTTGAATCTTCGACTGGACTGGGTTGCTTGATGCATTTCTGGTTACAAACACCACCTTTCTCATATATTATGTAAAAGCTGCGAGAAATAAACACTTCTAAAACCGAAAACGGCATTTTTTTAACCTGATAACTCAAAGGATTTACAAAACAATTTGTGGACGTTAGCATGTATGATTAATTGATTGATTGATAGAGGGGCTTCATTTAACATGTACAATTAAATTGTATGTAAGACAACAAGGTCTTAAGAATGAATTAAACAACTAAAGATTATAAAGAACACAAGGCTCATACGGGTATCATTGTGTTATATTGTTCCATTTAACGTGCAATTTTGGTTCTATTTAGTGCGCAACTTTGGTTCTATCTGTTTTATGCTATTGCACACCACGACCACCTTGCACTCACGTGAGTGGCAATGGCACTTAGCTTAAAAACAAACACGGCGGGTTTGTTTTGGTGACAGACGACGGTTTTAATGAGCTTATTGAAGGTGCTCATTCTTCTAACACATGCACACATACACACACCCACACACACAAACAAATCCAGTACGCCGTAAGCCGTCTGGAAGCATTTGCAGTATTCACTGGGATGTTTCTAGCTGAACTATAAGTGCTGTCAGATGAAGAGCTAGACAAATTTCTGTCAGGATTTTTCACTGGACTGAGGAAAGCATATGGCAATCTGTACATGAAGTCAATGCACGGCATCAGCTATGGACTACATCGTCAGCATTGTTTTGTGAACTATTTGACTGTTTTTGCAAGTTGACTGAGAACAATTTTGGATTGGACTGCTATTTAAAGTTCATGTTGGACTTTTTGTAACCTCTTGACATCAAAGAACCAGTGACATACACCAAAATGTGAGTGTATTTTCTCTTGTTTATAAATTAATAAAATATCAAATGACAAGGATCTATTTTAGGTGTTATACAAGACAAATAATGAATGTTTTTTCATTTGTGCAATGTAAAAAATATTTCATGTGGTGAAAGATGAAACATTCCATCTTTCACCTCATGAAATATTCTTACCATTATACTCATAAACATTCATTATTTGTATACTACTGGGAGGACCTAGTCTGCCACAGCAGCTGCTCCTCCCTCAAGATGCCGACCATTGGGATGATCAATGTAGCCACTCACTGAGATCTGGCCATTTCTGGGATTGCACTTGAGACAGCACAATTGCTGCATTATGGAGTAACACTGGAGTACCCTTCCAGTGGAAGATGGTCATCTTTGCTAAGAGAAAGTATGTCCAGGTGCCCACGTAATAATCTATCCTACGTTTGGCCGTGCAGTATTGTACCAGTCACCACCCTTCTCAGACAAGACCCTCTGGGTTCTCTTGTAGTTTTGTCTTATAAGTGTGAGGCTCCAAACAGCTTTCCCCATCCCGTTCATGATGCATACTGTCCTCCACTGGACGGCAGTAGCATAAATATTCCCATGGAATTCACCAAGCTTTGTGAAATGTTTTACAGCAACTGAAGTACCAATCCCACCACCAACCCTCCCAAACAGGGTTACATTAAGAATGAAGGGCCACTTACTGTCCCTGGATGCAGACTAACGACATGCCCAGGACACACTGAAAAAAATTAATATAGGCAGGTCCATAAGTAGTTGGACAGTGACAATACTTAATGATCTGAATGTACAATACAAAGCATTACAAAATTCTACAAAATATTTTGTCACACACAGACAATTCAAAGAGAAAACTGCTGTCAGTTTGCAAAAGAGAGAGGTGCTTCTTTCAGCTGCTGGGCAGTTGTGATAAATAATTTTTAATTCTTGTTCCCTACAGCAGAACATCCCAACTTCAGCTCAGCCGCACTGTCGGGAGCTCCTGTCAACACAGACTGATACCTAGAATAGAAAAGCACTGTGCTCAGCAATGTTACTGCCTCACCGAGGTGCATGAAAAGCGAAAGTTTGAAACTTTGTTCCATGTACAAGAAAGAAAGAAAGAAAAAGTTTAAAACACACAGGAAAATCATTCTCAAAAATAACCGACATCAGAATGTAACCACACTTAAGTTATCACTTTGATGTCATTATCTCAGGCTTTTCTTCTTTCATGAACATAAGATGCTCAGCAAGAATCCTGAAAAAGAAAAAACGACCTATTTTCAGAGTTGCATAACAAGTCTGCACAAATGTTCATGGATTAAAAGCACAAACGGTCCATTTATAGGTTCTAATACACAATGTGGAAAAGCTGCTCAGACTGCAACATTGAATTTAGCATCTCAAAGTAGAGGATGTGCATGTGTATGTGGAACAAAAACAGAATATCACAATAGCAGAGAGAGTATACACATACTGCATGCACAAAAAAATAGCAATGCACAGTCACTCTATGAGAAATCACATTAAAACTAAAGGAATTTAGTGCATGCGTATGTGCGTGCTCCTAGTTTGTTCAATCTGTTGGTCAGCCACAGCTACTGATGCAGGCAAAGAATGAGGAAATCATATTAGGGAGCACTCACGTCCTCTACAGGACCTAATGGAGCATGCCCTTTTGTGAGAATGAACTCTCCATACAATTATTTTGTGGACTCACCACTCATATGGGGCAAAATGCTGTTGTTCCTCATCTTCATATTATTGTCATTATTATATTACCTTAGGGGTCATCAAGCAGATAGTCAGCCTTCATTTCAGCACATCACAAAAATCCTCTTTGGCCTCCCTCTTCTCCTCCTGCCTGATGGCTCCATCCTCAGCATCCTTCTCCCTATATACCCTGGGTCACTGCCCTGCACATGTCCAGACCATCTCAATCTCACCTCTCTGACTCTCTCCAAACTGTCCCACCTGAGCTGTCCCTCTGATATGTTCATTCATTTTTAACGGCTTCTCAGATATCAAATCCTGGATGGCAGAAAACTTTCTCCAGCTCAACCAGGACAAAACCGAAGTTTTAATTACTGGTCCTGAGGCCCTGAGAAAGAAACTTTTACCAAAACTTCAGTCAATTTCTTTTAATTCTTTTAGAACTTATGCGTAATTTTAGACTCGGAGCTGACTTTTATTCCACACATTAAACATATCACTAAAATAGGTTTTTACCATCTAAAGAACATCGCCAGGGTCCACCCCATTCTCTCTGGAGCCAACACGGAGAAGCTAATGCATGCTTTTGTCACTAGTCGTATCGACTATTGTAATGCCCTGCTTTCTGGTCTTCTTAAGAAGAATATATCCGGCCTCCAACTTTTGCAAAATTCTGCAGCTCGTGTCCTGATGAGGACTACAAAGCGGGAGCATATTACACCAGTTTTAAAATCGCTGCATTGGCTTCCCGTGTGTTTCAGGATCGATTTTAAGGTTCTTTTAATGGCTTTTAAATGTCTTAATGGTCTTGGTCCTTCTTATTTTTCAGAATTGCTTTTACCATATGAATCCTCACGCTCTCTGCGCTCCTCCGGCAGCAGACTGTTAGTCATTCCCAAAGTCAGAACACACATTCACGGCGCGGCGTCTTTTCAGTTTTACGGACCTCGTCTCTGGAATAGTCTGTCGGAGGGGCTCAGGGCTGCAGAGAATGTTCAGGTTTTTAAGAATTGGTTCAAGACTCATCTTTTTAGTTTAGCTTTTAATTAATGCTTATTTATCATTATTATCTTGTTTAAATTGTTACTGCCTTTTATTCTTTTATTCTTCTAATGTGCATGTGTGTGGTGAGCGGTGGTGTGTATGACATGGATCATGGGAGGGGTTTTTTTTTTGTGGGTTGATGTTTTTATGTGGGTCGATGGTAGTTCAAAGGTACTATTTTACTTTGTGAAGCACTTTGTGTTGCATTTAACTGTATGAAAAGTGCTCTATAAATAAAGTTTGACTGATTGATTGATTACTTATCCTGTCCATTCTCGTCACTCCCAGAGAGAATCGCTACATCTTCAGCTCTGCCACCTCCAGCTCTGCCTCCTGTCTATTTGTTAGCGCCACCATCTCTATGCTGTACAAAATAACTGGTCTCACTACTGTCTTGTAGACTTTACCATTCACTCTTGCAGATATCCTTCAGTCACAAATCATGCCACCTTTCTCCACCCACTCCACCCGGGCTTCTTCACCTCTCTACCACACTCTCCATCACTTTGGATATTTGACCACAAATATTTCAACTCATCTGGCTTAACTACCTCTACCCCCTTGCAGGCTATTCCACCAGGCTCCCTTAGGCTTAGTCTTACTCCTACTGCCTTTCATTCCCCTTCTTTCCAAAGCATATCTTTATTTCTCCAGTTTTGTCTCAACCTTCTCTCTACTCTACAGATCATGACGTCATCTACAAACATTATAGTCCATGGATACTCCTGTATGATCTTGTCCGTCAACTTGTCCATCACCATCGCAAACAAGAAAAGGCTAAGAGCTGATCCTCAATGTAGTCCTATCTCCATCTTGAATGCATTTGTCATTCCTATATCTCATTGCTGTCACATGTCTTTTTTAGGGTTCTATATCATTCCATAAATCCTATACAATACAGTGTGCATTAGTGGATGTATGATACTTTATGTAGCACAAAATCAATGCATTTATGTGCTTAATACTGCTCATTTTATTTAAATGCATGCATAGTGCAAGTGTGTGTTGTGTGTAACCCAGCTTTTCAATACTTTAGTGATATTGCTTAATGTGTGTTGTATTAGTATTTTTTTTTTTTTTTTTTTTTTTACATTTTCATCTTTTACTTGCTTTAGCCTCTCCAAGATTGACTTCACAAACTACATGTTTGTTTGAGAAGATTTTCAAATTATGGCTTTCCTAACCCTGACTGACCTGACTTTGAACCTAGAACATCAAACAGACCCAGTTATTAGGGATGCACTGATCCACATTTTTCTAATCCCATCCTAATGCCTGAATTTGGATATTTGCCGATACAGATACTATTCTGATACCACAGCTCTGTTTGCTTTAATAATATTATCATCATTATTGTTGATTTTACATGAATACATTTTGTATCCCCAGTTATACAGCTTCATGATGAAGTGGTATGGAGAAGGATTTTCTTAAAAGGACGACCTGAAAGTTCAGCTACAATTTGCCAGAAGGCACATCTAAGATGCAAGCCTAGATTTAAGGTTTTGGTGAAAGAATTAAGTACATCTATTTATTGTTGGGTCAGTGGCTGACGTTTCAGCTCTTGAACACCAGATGGCACACCCGCTCCGACTACGTTAAGTGTTTTCAGGAAAGTCATGGAGCGCATTTCTTTATTTCCAAAACGCAACAAGAAACCACCAAAAAAATAAATAAAACTACTTAAATTACTTATATTTCTAGTCAGTCTGGGTAAATCATTGTACCCTGGCTGATTTTATATTGCTGCTCCCGGTTAAAAAAATCCTTGCATTATTTAATGTGGCACTTTCTCAAATGTTTGATTCAGGTCGTGATGGAGTGTCCGCCTCTCGGTACAATAGTTTTGCAAACTTTGAAGGTTGCTGTCTTGGCTTTGCAGTTTTCAGCGGACATGCCAGTGAGAGAACACCTTAATGCTCGCCTGTTAGCTGGCTGCTAACTGTAGAAGAGACCTTGAACAGAGGCATCTCACATTACAGCACTCCTCGTTTCAGTGAGAGACACACCTCAGTTCAGACACGTCCCCCCTCCCCTCCCCTCACTCTGCAGAAAACAGCGCAGCAAAGCACACTTGTGGTTTCTTGGATCAGAAAACTCTGCTGGTTGTATTGGAAACTTCCGATCCGGGAATTACATTGGTATTGAAATCTTATACCAATATTGGATCGGATCGGCCCCATCCCTACCAGTTATACCCGAGCTTAGACACTGCTTCAAAAAACAAACAAAAAAACAAAAACAAAGAATATTGCTTTGGTTATGCAGAAAAGTTAAATTAATGTGTTTTATATGGCTCATCAATTCCACTTAGTGCAGAATTGTAGTAAAAGGCACATAGTAAGTTCCTTTCAGCCGCTCCCTTGTTTTTCACTCGGGGTCGCCACAGCAGATCAAAGGTAGACCTGTATGTTGATTTGGTACAAGTTTTACAGCAGATGTCCTTCCTGACACAACTCCACATTACATGGAGAAATGTAGCAGGGGTGGGGTTTGAACTGTGAACCAAGCACTCTAACCACTTGCCCACCACCCATGTCCAGTAAGAAGCACTGATTAAACATTTTAGCTGTTAAAATATGATGATTATCATTAGAAGTAATAGTAGCTGCGGTAGTAGTAGTAGTAGTAGTATATGCAAAAAAAAAAAAAATGACTTCAAAAATTAACCTTAAGTCTTATGGTGTTGGGGGGGGGGGGGGGGGAGGGCAGTGTTTCATCATATTTCCCTAAGCCCCTGGCTTGAGCAGTTTGCAGGAAGAATGGAGAAGTTGTGCATTTACATGGAAATTACTACCTGACTGACAAGTATGAAGGTTTTAGCCATGCTTTTATCTTGTGCCAGCCTCAGAAAGAGACTTTGTATAGATTTTTTTCGGGGGGGAGCAAAGTGCAAGTTTTATTTTTATTTATTTATTTATTTATTATTGCAGGCTTTCTGTCCTTTTTAGCTGGCTGGTTCCCACCTCCTTTCCTAGGGCAGATAAGGAGGCTGGCAACCTGCAACAATTTACTCCATGTCATTGACTGGACAGCTCGTTGCACTCAGCACTTCTGATTGGTTCACAAAGATACAAATGATTTATAACACTGACTGGTTCCTTCCTCCTCCTGTGATGCTGTGCTCATTTTTAGGTTTATTGTTTTTGTTGCATAAAATTCTATTCAAAAATAGTTTTTAACCCAAATGTTAAGTATTTTTCACTGACATGCAAAATTAAAGCAGACTGGCAAAAAATAAATGTGCTTCCTGTAGTGTGGTATGGCATGTCAATGAAACCGTTCCCAGATGATCTTTGTGCTAAAATTGATTTTCTTCCTGTTTTGTGTTCAGTCAGAAAATGACTGGTTCAAATTTTCAGACTGCTGCCCCCTTTTTCAAGGATTGAAAATGTTAGTACAGGAGAAAATTTGAAATAGAGTGAAATTGTGTTTTAATGTACACTAACATGTTGGTGTCATTATAAGGATTGGAAAAAGTATATCGGTTCCAACGTTTAATTAAAGCGGCATAGCCCCAT
Source organism: Thalassophryne amazonica (assembly GCF_902500255.1). NCBI lineage: Eukaryota > Metazoa > Chordata > Actinopteri > Batrachoidiformes > Batrachoididae > Thalassophryne > Thalassophryne amazonica. The sequence goes on along the minus strand of NC_047108.1, from coordinate 50,119,488 downwards.
AATGGTTCAAGGTCATCCTGGTGAAAAATTTGCCACATGCTCAGATTTTGTTGAAACTGGTGACAAGTTGTTTGTATTGGCTCATAGGATACAAAAATGTACTACTTTACAGTGTGTGGCATTTGGTTGGATAAATAAATGGCAAAATGTATCTAGGGTCTACAACCACAATTCCAATGAAGTTGAGACATTGTGTGAAATGTAAATAAAGATATTTAATGTCCAAACTGATCAACCTTATTGTTTTTGTGCAAATATTTGCTCATTTTGAAATGGATGCCTGCAACACATTTCAAAAAAGCTGGGACAGTGGTATGGTTACCACTGTGTTACATCACCTTTCCCTCTAACAACACTCAATAAGCATTTAGGAACTGAGGACACTAATTGTGAGTGTCATGATTGGGTATAAAAGGAGCATCCCCAAAAGTCTCAGCCATTCAAAAGCAAAGATGGGGCAGGGATCACCACTTTGTGACCAACTGCATGAAAAAATAGTCCAACAGTTTAAGAACAATGTTTCTCAATGTTCAATTGCAAGGAATTTAGGGATTCCATCATCTACAGTCCATAATATAATCAGAAGACTCAGAGAATCTGGAGAACTTTCTATACGTAAGCGGCAAGCCCGAAAACCAACATTGAATGCCCGTGACCTTCGATCAATCAGGCGGCACTGCATTAAAAGCAGACATCATTGTGTAAAGGATCTTACCGCGTGGGCACAGGAACACTTCAGAAAATCATTGTCAGTTAACACAGTTTATCGCTACATTTACAACTGCAAATTAAAACTATACTATGCAAAGCGAAAGCCATACATCAGCAACATCCAGAAACGCCGCTACCTTCTCTGGGCCCTAGCTCATTTGAAATGGACAGACGCAAAGTGGGAAAGTGTGCTGTGGTCTGATGAGTCCACATTTCAAGTTGATTTTGGAAATCATGGACATTGTGTCCTCCAGACAAAAGAGGAAAAAGACCATCCAAACTGTTACCAGCGCAAAGTAAAAAAGCCAGCATCTGTGATGGTATGGGGGTGTGTTAGTGTCCATGGCATGGGCAACTTACACATCTCTGATGGCACCATCAATGCTGAAAGGTACATCCAGGTTTTGGAACATGGTCTACTGCGGTCACCAAGTCTTTCCATGTATGTTGTAAATGGTGCTATCACTGCTTCAGTATGACAAGAGGAAACATTTGACACCACTTTCAACAACATCTGAGCTTTTATTGAGCATGTGTAACTATTGGTCAGAACCTAGACAAACTATACCTTATCTTACTAGTCTCATCAAGATGGATATATTGGTGAATATTGTAAAGTAATTTAACTTGATTTTCAAGTTTTTCCACATTTTTCCCCTTGCAGAAGAAAAGGAGGGGTCTTTAAATTTGAACCCTGTCATTTTCTGAGTCTATAGACCCTCACTGAAACCCAAACAGCAAAAAAAATAAATAAATAAATTTTAGCATGAAATCTTACAGGAGTACACACCATACCACACTACTGTGTGTGATGTCAGTTTGCTCTACTGGTGTGTGTCTTCCCCCTTTTCCAGCCTAGCAGAGGAGGTGAGGACCAGCCAGTTCTTTTTAGCTGCTGTCATTGATTCATTCATTTTCTATGACCACTTACTCCAATTAAGGGTCACAGGGGGGCTGGAGCCTATCCTAGCAGTCACTGGGTGAGAGGCAGGGTACACCCTGGACAGGACGCCATTCTCTCACAGGGACACATATAGACAAACACATTCACACTCTCACTCACACTTACAGTCAATTTAAAGTTTCTACAGTAGTTCATCTAACCTGCATGTTTGTGGAAGTGGGTGGAACCCACAGGAACATGGGGGGAACATGCAAACTTTATACAGAAAGGCCCAGACAATCCTAGGACGATATAGTTAATTCTCCAAACGAATCATCCAGGATGTGCGCTGGTATTTGCGTCGAGTCAAATCACCATGAGGGGTCATTTTGGATGTTAACGTTAACATTTTTAGCAGCTATCAGCACATTCATGATGTTAGGTTCAGTTAATCCATGACGGTTGAGGAAATAAGTGGATCATAATTTTTTATGCCAACACTAAGGACCCCTTCACACATAGAACGAATGTGGTCAAATTGTGCACGAAGCAGGAAACTTATGCAAGTCATGTAAAATCGGAGCTGCCTCTCATGTCACGTACAGCTGTCGCTACAGGAGGAGGCTCTAACGTCTTGTACACCGGTTGCTACAACTATTTGGGCACACCAGCAGGTGAAAGACAGAGTGTGCGCTGTGAGAGCCAATTCGATCCCTCTTGCGGCAGGTGTCGGCCAAATTCCAGGTGACACACACGAACATCTAACACCACTCGCTTGGCACTTAGAAAATGTGTGGCCATTCGCACTGTTAGCACAAAAAATAGTGAGAAGATGATCACTAAGTGCCCCCACGAGTATGGAGTTGCAAAACAGCAATGCACATGTGGCGTGCCAGAGTGTTGGCTCCCCCCACAACACGTGTTGTGCGTGTGAATCACGCGTGTGTTGCACTCCCGCCCCACGGGCAACACATGTGGCAGATGTGTTGCTGATGGGAGGAGGGTAACTAAACACAAGTAAAAATAATTAAAAAGAAATTATCACATATAACAGACAGAGTGACATGTTGGTGTGCACGCTGAACTGACAGGTGGCGTGGCTGCCGACAGCCGCAGCTGTTGAGATTTCTGGTTCTGGACGTCCCAGCTGGGGGACATGCATCGTGTTTGGATGGACATGAACTTACAACTGTGCACTGTGACGCGCGTGTGTCTGCTTGCTGTCCTCACGTGGACATACACAAAAACATATACACACAGCACGCACATCGACAGGCTGTCCTAGGTGAAACGGATGGTCAGATCATAACACACAGCAGGCGATCTGAATGTCACGTCACCCACGTGAGCTGTGTTCCACATGACGCACTGTCTGTCCTGTGGCGCGCCATCGACAGGACATGCGTAGCGGGCTGCATACGTGCGCAGGGCCGGCTGGACACACCGGGCCAGTAGACAGTAGATGTGGACATGATAAGAGTGCAATGCATCATTCATGTCATTATATGACAGCGTAGTGGTAAAGTTTCTGGCTGCCAATCAGAGCTTTCGTAAATTGCAGATTCGAATCCCATGGGTGGCATGTATATTTTTTCCCCATAGCAGCTGCGTGATGTCTTCCCACACGCTGCTCGCACTGTGTTCCTGCAGCGACGGTTACATGCACACTCGTGCACAAAACCATTGCAGTAGGATCGTTCAAACCTACCTGACCACGTCACTTCCGGCGTCGGCCTGACATTTTCGTGGTTCACTCATATGAGCTATTTCGCCGTGATTCGCCCTGATTCGTACCATGTGTGAAGGGGCCCTAAAGCAAAATTGTTATCAGAATCACTGCTTACCACCACCCCTCCCCACCCTCCACCCACATTTAGGATGTAATAAATAGTTTTGTTTCTTCTATGAAACTGTCATTTTTGTTTGAAGTTCAAAAACTTTTATTTGATTATATTTGACACAACTCTGATTCCATATATATCAGTGCAGCTGAAAGGATGAATTAAGACTCAAACAAGTTACAGTAAAATTGAGGCATTACTTCTTTGCTAAATCTCAAATAAAACCTTTCTATATATTTACTAAGACAGGGATTTATTTTGCTTTTATACCTTCAAATTCTTTACCTAAAGCCCTGGTAATAACTTGTCTCAGAAAACGAAATTACATGTCTTTAATCCAAAACAGTGTAACAAAAACATTGCGTTTAAAAACATGAATGTACTGACACTCATCCCAAGCCTCCACAACACACACACACACACACACACACACACACACACACACACACACTTGGGATGGGGACAAGACCACCTACATAGAGTGGCTGAGTATTTAGCGGAGGTGAGATTAAGACATAAAAAGTGTGTTTTGAAGACCCTAAATTTAATTAGACAACATCAATCAATCAATTTCAATCAATTTTATTTATATAGCGCCAAATCACAACAAACAGTTGCCCCAAGGCGCTTTATATTGTAAGGCAAGGCCATACAATAATTACGTAAAAACCCCAACGGTCAAAACGACCCCCTGTGAGCATGCACTTGGCGACAGTGGGAAGGAAAAACTCCCTTTTAACAGGAAGAAACCTCCAGCAGAACCAGGCTCAGGGAGGGGCAGTCTTCTGCTGGGACTGGTTGGGGCTGAGGGAGAGAACCAGGAAAAGACATGCTGTGGAGGGGAACAGAGATCAATCACTAATGATTAAATGCAGAGTGGTGCATACAGAGCAAAAAGAGAAAGAAACACTCAGTGCATCATGGGAACCCCCCAGCAGTCTAAGTCTATAGCAGCATAACTAAAGGATGGTTCAGGGTCACCTGATCCAGCCCTAACTATAAGCTTTAGCAAAAAGGAAAGTTTTAAGCCTAATCTTAAAAGTAGAGAGGGTGTCTGTCTCCCTGATCCGAATTGGGAGCTGGTTCCACAGGAGAGGAGCCTGAAAGCTGAAGGCTCTGCCTCCCATTCTACTCTTACAAACCCTAGGAACTACAAGTAAGCCTGCAGTCTGAGAGCGAAGCGCTCTATTGGGGTGATATGGTACTATGAGGTCCCTAAGATAAGATGGGACCTGATTATTCAAAACCTTATAAGTAAGAAGAAGAATTTTAAATTCTATTCTAGAATTACCAGGAAGCCAATGAAGAGAGGCCAATATGGGTGAGATATGCTCTCTCCTTCTAGTCCCCGTCAGTACTCTAGCTGCAGCATTTTGAATTAACTGAAGGCTTTTCAGGGAACTTTTAGGACAACCTGATAATAATGAATTACAATAGTCCAGCCTAGAGGAAATAAATGCATGAATTACTTTTTCAGCATCACTCTGAGACAAGACCTTTCTAATTTTAGAGATATTGCGTAAATGCAAAAAAGCAGTCCTACATATTTGTTTAATATGCGCTTTGAATGACATATCCTGATCAAAAATGACTCCAAGATTTCTCATAGTATTACTAGAGGTCAGGGTAATGCCATCCAGAGTAAGGATCTGGTTAGACACCATGTTTCTAAGATTTGTGGGGCCAAGTACAATAACTTCAGTTTTATCTGAGTTTAAAAGCAGGAAATTAGAGGTCATCCATGTCTTTATGTCTGTAAGACAATCCTGCAGTTTAGCTAATTGGTGTGTGTCCTCTGGCTTCATGGACAGATAAAGCTGGGTATCATCTGCGTAACAATGAAAATTTAAGCAATGCCGTCTAATAATACTGCCTAAGGGAAGCATGTATAAAGTGAATAAAATTGGTCCTAGCACAGAACCTTGTGGAACTCCATAATTAACCTTAGTCTGTGAAGAAGATTCCCCATTTACATGAACAAATTGTAATCTATTAGATAAATATGATTCAAACCACCGCAGCGCAGTGCCTTTAATACCAATGGCATGCTCTAATCTCTGTAATAAAATTTTATGGTCAACAGTATCAAAAGCAGCACTGAGGTCTAACAGAACAAGCACAGAGATGAGTCCACTGTCTGAGGCCATAAGAAGATCATTTGTAACCTTCACTAATACTGTTTCTGTACTATGATGAATTCTAAAACCTGACTGAAACTCTTCAAATAGACCATTCCTCTGCAGATGATCAGTTAGCTGTTTTACAACTACCCTTTCAAGAATTTTTGAGAGAAAAGGAAGGTTGGAGATTGGCCTATAATTAGCTAAGATAGCTGGGTCAAGTGATGGCTTTTTAAGTAATGGTTTAATTAATGCCACCTTAAAAGCCTGTGGTACATAGCCAACTAATAAAGATAGATTGATCATATTTAAGATTGAAGCATTAAATAATGGTAGGGCTTCCTGGAGCAACCTGGTAGGAATGGGGTCTAATAGACATGTTGATGGTTTGGATGAAGTAACTAATGAAAATAACTCAGACAGAACAATCTGAGAGAAAGAGTCTAACCAAATACCGGCATCACTGAAAGCAGCCAAAGATAACGATACGTCTTTGGGATGGTTATGAGTAATTTTTTCTCTAATAGTTAAAATTTTATTAGCAAAGAAAGTCATGAAGTCATTACTAGTTAAAGTTAAAGGAATACTCGGCTCAATAGAGCTGTGACTCTTTGTCAGCCTGGCTACAGTGCTGAAAATAAACCTGGGGTTGTTCTTATTTTCTTCAATTAGTGATGAGTAGTAAGACGTCCTAGCTTTACAGAGGGCTTTTTTATAGAGCAACAGACTCTTTTTCCAGGCTAAGTGAAGATCTTCTAAATTAGTGAGACGCCATTTCCTGTCCAACTTACGGGTTATCTGCTTTAAGCTGCGAGTTTGTGAGTTATACCACGGAGTCAGGCACTTCTGATTTAAAGCTCTCTTTTTCAGAGGAGCTACAGCATCCAAAGTTGTCTTCAATGATGATGTAAAACTATTGACGAGATACTCTATCTCACTTACAGAGTTTAGGTAGCTACTCTGCACTGTGTTGGTATATGGCATTAGAGAACAAAGAAGGAATCATATCCTTAAACCTAGTTACAGCACTTTCTGAAAGACTTCTAGTGTAATGAAACTTATTCCCCACTGCAGGGTAGTCCATCAGAGTAAATGTAAATGTTATTAAGAAATGATCAGACAGAAGGGAGTTTTCAGGGAATACTGTTAAGTCTTCAATTTCCATACCATAAGTCAGAACAAGATCTAAGATATGATTAAAGTGATGGGTGGACTCATTTACTTTTTGAGCAAAGCCAATTGAGTCTAATAATAGATTAAATGCAGTGTTGAGGCTATCATTCTCAGCATCTGTGTGGATGTTAAAATCGCCCACTATAATTATCTTATCTGAGCTAAGCACTAAGTCAGACAAAAGGTCTGAAAATTCACAGAGAAACTCACAGTAACGACCAGGAGGACGAGATAATAACAAATAAAACTGGTTTTTGGGACTTCCAATTTGGATGGACAAGACTAAGAGTCAAGCTTTCAAATGAATTAAAGCTCTGTCTGGGTTTTTGATTAATTAATAAGCTGGAATGGAAGATTGCTGCTAATACCCAGTTAATATTCAAAAGTGAAATTTCTCTCGGGAAGACTGGCTCAGCAGCTCAGTTGGGGTCAGCCTGAACAATGTATGAGATCAATAGGTCAAAAAGAAAAGAGTGTGAAGCAACTGGGATGACAATCAGCACCTCCAAATCTGAGGTCAGTCCTCCACTGGAAAAGGGTGGATTCCCCCAACCACTTAGAGTCCCTTTATTCAGAGAACAGTGACATGACAAGTCAGAAAAAATGATCATGTGACTCATGGTGCCAACTTGGGGCCAAAATGTTGTTCACTGTTAACCCCAAATTAATAAAACTTTCTTTGTCTGGCAGTATTATCCATACTTGCTACATATGAATGAATGTTCTAGAGTTATGGGGTGAAATCAGCAAAAATGGTGACAAAGGTCAGTTTCAGTTTGTACAGGGGTGAAAAGTTAAAGTTTCTTCAATTTTGGTAAAATGTGATGCAAATTATTGGTTGAGCAAATAGGATTAATCAATTGAATAGTTTTGACTGTGTTGAATGTTTGGTCTCCAAAGTAAAGGTCAAAAAAGGTTGACGCCCGTTGGATTCTATGACATGTGACATATGTTACCCCGTAACATGATAACTAAGCATGACAGATGGTGCAAACTATTCCTTTTTAAAAAGCCATTAACTCAACCAATAATATGAATCTTTTTTTAAACCAAAATTGGATCAACATTAACTTTTGATCCTAGCTCATTAGAGGTCAGCTAAAGGATGTTTCCATATCTGAAAATAAACAGTTAATTTAGAATATGTGTGCCAAATGTCATGCTTTTATCACAAACTGAATGATTGTTATGGAAATTTTAGCTAAGATGCACCACTATGAGGGATTATGGGAAGGAAGGACACAGTGACAGCCAATCAGAGTAGAGAGGCACAGTCACTGTCCGGTCTCTCTCTCTCTCTCTCTCTCTCTCTGGCTGCTAATCCAAAACCGCTGCATTTCTGTGTAAATGTAACATGGTTCTCTTATGTTATGTAAAAGGTAGCAATAATGAAACATTTCTAAAACTAAACTTCTGAAGCACCTCTGAAGTGATTTACATTGATTTACATGATTTATATTGATACAGTGATTTACATGTTCCTTCCGGCGCTTCCAGGTGGTTGCAGCTGGGTCACTTTGCAGCTCCGTATTTGTGCACTTTTTTCCAACTTTTTAACTTTATTTATTTTATTTTATTGTTACACTTACTGTAAGGCTAGGGCTACGCTGACACAGTATTTTTCTGCAAATTTGTGGATATTTTTTTTACCTGTTTTTGCCACGATGTGTGTCGGGACACCCCCGCATGCCGCGCGCCTATTGTCTACACAAAGGAACAGCTGATCGCCCTGAGAGGAGCCGCTCGGGTTTTTCCGTGGGACAAAGAAGTAAACAACATCCCCGCGGACATATTACGCAGTTTTCATCATGGATGTCGGGCTGGACGCAGGATCCAAGAGAAGAAACTTCACCCTCGTTCTGCACTTCCCTTTGTGATCACCGGTAATGTAAGATCCATTGCCGGAAAGTGTGACGAGCTGACTGCGCTCACACGGTACCAGCAGGAATACAGAGACAGCGCACTGATGATCTTCACAAAGACCTGGCTCACCCCGACCATCCCAGACTCTGTTGTAGCCATCGACAACTTTCATCTGCTACGCTTGGACAGGATGGAGGAGAGTGGGAAGCGGAGAGGAGGAGGACTTTCAGTTTGTGTGAGTGAAAAATGGTCCAAAGCAGAACACTGTACTGTTAAGATGAAGATGTGCAACAAACACATCAAGAGGAAATGGCGTCTCACTAATTTAGAAGATCTTCATTTAGCCTGGAAAAAGAGTCTGTTGCTCTGTAAAAAAGCCCTCCATAAAGCTAGGACATCTTACTATTCATCACTAATTGAAGAAAATAAGAACAACCCCAGGTTTCTTTTCAGCACTGTAGCCAGGCTGACAAAGAGTCAGAGCTCTATTGAGCCAAGTATTCCTTTAACTTTAACTAGTAATGACTTCATGACTTTCTTTGCAAATAAAATTTTAACTATTAGAGATAAAATTATTCATAACCATCCCAAAGACATATCTTTATGTTCAGCTGCTTTCAGTAATGCTGGTATTTGGTTAGACTCTTTCTCTCCAATTGTTCTGTCTGAGTTATTTTCATTAGTTACTTCATCCAAACCATCAACATGTCTATTAGACCCCATTCCTACCAGGCTGCTCAAGGAAGCCCTACCATTAATTAATGCTTCGATCTTAAATATGATCAATCTATCTTTATTAGTTGGCTATGTACCACAGGCTTTTAAGGTGGCAGTAATTAAACCATTACTTAAAAAGCCATCACTTGACCCAGCTATCTTAGCTAATTATAGGCCAATCTCCAACCTTCCTTTTCTCTCAAAAATTCTTGAAAGGGTAGTTGTAAAACAGCCAACTGATCATCTGCAGAGGAATGGTCTATTTGAAGAGTTTCAGTCAGGTTTCAGAATTCATCATAGTACAGAAACAGCATTAGTGAAGGTTACAAATGATCTTCTTATGGCCTCAGACAGTGTGGACTCATCTCTGTGCTCGTCCTGTTAGACCTCAGTGCAGCTTCTGATACTGCTGACCATAAAATTTTATTACAGAGATTAGAGCACGCCATAGGTATTAAAGGCACTGTGCTGCAGTGGTTTGAATCATATTTATCTAATAGATTACAATTTGTTCATGTAAATGGGGAGTCTTCTTCACGGACTAAGGTTAATTATGAAGTTCCACAAGGTTCTGTGCTAGGACCAATTTTATTCACTTTATACATGCTTCCCTTAGGGAGTATTATTAGAAAGCATTGCTTAAATTTTCATTGTTACGCAGATGATACCCAGCTTTATCTATCCATGAAGCCAGAGGACACACACCAATTAGTTAAACTGCAGGAATGTCTTTCAGACATAAAGACATGGATGACCTCTAATTTCCTGCTTTTAAATTCAGATAAAACTGAAGTTATTGTACTTGGCCCCACAAATCTTAGAAACATGGTGTCTAACCAGGGATGGCATTACCCTGACCTCCAGTAATACTGTGAGAAATCCTGGAGTCATATTTGATCAAGATATGTCCTTCAATGCGCATATTAAGCAAATATGTAGGACTGCTTTTTTGCATTTGCGCAATATCTCTAAAATTAGAAAGGTCTTGTCTCAGAGTGATGCTGAAAAACTAATTCATGCATTTATTTCTTCTAGGCTGGACTATTGTAATTCATTATTATCAGGTTGTCCTAAAAGTTCCATGAAAAGCCTTCAGTTAATTCAAAATGCTGCAGCTAGAGTACTGACTAGACTAGACTAGAAGGAGAGAGCATATTTCACCCATATTGGCTCCTCTTCATTGGCTCCCTGTTAATTCCAGAATAGAATTTAAAATTCTTCTTCTTACTTATAAGGTTTTGAATAATCAGGTCCCATCTTATCTTAGGGACCTCATAGTACCATATCACCACAATAGTACCATATCACCCCAATAGAGCGCTTCGCTCTCAGAAGGCAGGCTTACTTGTAGTTCCTAGGGTTTGTAAGAGTAGAATGGGAGGCAGAGCCTTCAGCTTTCAGGCTCCTCTCCTGTGGAACCAGCTCCCAATTCGGATTAGGGAGACAGACACCCTCTCTACTTTTACGATTAAGCTTAAAACTTTCCTTTTTGCTAAAGCTTATAGTTAGGGCTGGATCAGGTGACCCTGAACCATCCCTTAGTTATGCTGCTATAGACTTAGACTGCTGGGGGGTTTCCCATGATGCACCCAGTGTAAGTTAAAAGCCCCAACCAATTCTACCCCTTCCCCTCTGTTTTGCACGGGCATGAGAGACGGAGGGGTGTCTCAATTCTCTTTTAGTAGCGAGGCGGAGGGGTAGGCGAAGGGCTACAAACCCCTACGTTTGGCGTGAATCTGGATGCACACTCCGTTTGGAGGGGTAGGAGGAGCTTACTACTCTCTCCGAAAAAACAAACATGGCGCCAAAAGAGCCACATAAATGAAGCAGCTTTCATTACAAATTACGCTGTTTAGAAAGTTCTAACTTGCCAAAAAACTTTACAGGCAGTTGTCTATGACAGCAACGTGTATGTTGCTGGATGCATGTTACATATATTGTTGTTCTGAAGAATATCGTAACGTCGCTCATGCGCTGAGGCGTTATAATGCACATACACACGAGAAAATCATGATAAAGGATAAGCACGTTAATTTGTATGTTCATAAATCTTTGTATAATATCAACCCCTGCTGTTGGATTTCAAGGTCTGTAACACGTGTGTGTATTTAGTAAACAAACAGGAGCCCTGAACACACTCGACTCCTAATAAGCTTTCAGGCAGAAAATGAGGAGAAGTTTCATCAATGGAAATAAGTTGGAAAATATATACAGACGCACATGTATATGTGTAACACATAACCTGACATCCTAACAGACTGCTATTATTTGTCAAGGAAATTTCTAAAGGAAATAGAGCTGGATGCAAAAAATGGGAGAATTTGAAAAAGAAATATTAACCGAACGAGATGCAGCCCAAAACATACATACAGGTGCTGGTCATGTAATTAGAATATCATGAAAAAGTTGATTTATTTCAGTAATTCAATTCAAAAAGTGAAACTTGTATAATGTATACATTCATTGCACACAGACTGATATATTTCGTGTTTATTTATTTTAAATAAATAAACTGTTTTCCTGTTTTATCATTAATATTTTATATGATTGTGTGTTGTTTGGGCCGCTGAAGAGGAGGTACTGCTGGCCCACCACCAGAGGGCGCCCTGCCTGAAGTGCGGGCTTCAGGCACGAGACGGCGCAGCCGCCTCACGGGAGCAGCCGGGAATGACAGCTGTCTCTCATCACTACCTGACAGCTGTCACTCATCACCATCTCATCACCATCTCCATAAAAGCCGGGCAGCAACTCCACCTCCCTGCCGAGATATCTTTCTACCTCTCAGGTAAACCGCTCAGCCGTATTCCTGAATTATTCAGTGACAGTTTTTTGCATCGGTACTTTTGCAGTTGGTGAGTGCTTGCAGCTGGAGGCTGGGTTTGTGGTACGTGGAGGGCTGACGGCTTTGCTCCCTACGCCAAACTTTGATAAGTACTCAGATTTCTGCACGTGCCTAGTTTCTGGGTTTGAGGTAGAGGTGTTTGTCCCACCAGAAGAGGAACTGTGTTTGCTGACTGTTTGCTGGGTGTGCACACACCCACCATTAAACTCTTTCTGCTTCCTGCCAGCAGTACCAGATCTGACAGCTGGAGATGGTGGCCACCTGGGGACTCAGGACTTGGTGGCTCCAGTGTGCTCCGGATCCGTGGGCAGTGGAAATCGTGTAGGACCCGGCTCTTCTCTGGACAGACGTCTTCTATCCTCGAGCCTGCCCACACGTCACCTTTGTATATTTGACTTGATTCTAAATCTGCTATTGTGTGTATTCCATTGTGCACATTCACAACATTAAATTGTTGTCTTTTGGCTCATCTATTGTCCGTTCATTTACGCCCCCTGTTGTGGGTCCGTGTTACTACACCTTCACAACAATTGTGTCTTTTTATTTTTATTATTTTACTTCTTTTACTTATTTATGTTTTAAAATGTTTTATTGTGTTTTAATCTTGTTTCATTTTATTCTGTTTGTGAAGCGCCTTGAGGCGATTAGTCGTGATTTGGCGCTATATAAATTAATAAATTATTATCATAAATTATTTTAATTATAAATTCATTAATTACTAATCAATCAATTAATGATTAATCAACGAATATTATTATTATTAATTACTAGTGTCATTAACATTAATAAATTACTAATCAATTAATTATTGATACTATTAATTATTATTATTATAAATTACAAATTAATTAAATTAATTAACATGACATGATTGCAATGCGTCAAAGAAATCTGCGACTTCTTCTATTTCTTTGCATTGACGCAGAAAGGCGAGAAAATAAAAAGAGCAAACAGGCTACTGCAACAAGTTGCATTTCGGTTGCCATGTTAACAAACAGTGAAGACGGCAGTTTGACACCGGCAGTTTTTTTTTTCTCCTAAGGTGGAGGGGAGTCTGAATTCATAGGGCTAGAGGCATACTCCTTCACCTTACCACTTGTTTTAAAGGGGTAGGCGTAGGGGTAGGAGTAGGGCCAAGGGGAAGGGGAAGGGGTACAAAAGAGAATTGAGATTGGGGGTTAGACTGCTGGGGGGTTCCCATGATGCACTGAGTGTTTCTTTTTATTCACCTCTTTTTGCTCTGTATGCACCACTCTGCATTTAATCATTAGTGATTGATCTCTGCTCCCCTCCACAGCATGTCTTTTTCCTGGTTCTCTCCCTCAGCCCCAACCAGTCCCAGCAGAACACTGCCCCTCCCTGAGCCTGGTTCTGCTGGAGGTTTCTTCCTGTTAAAAGGGAGTTTTTCCTTCCCACTGTCGACAAGTGCTTGCTCATAGGGGGTCGTTTTGACCGTTGGGGTTTTTCTGTAATTATTGTATGTCTTTTGCCTTATAGTATAAAGCACCTTGGGGCAACTGTTTGTTGTGATTTGGAGCTGTATAAATAAAATTAATTTGATTTGATTTGATTAACCAGTTAAAATTTCTATATAAAGAAAGTGTTCACTGGATATGTACAGTGAGGAAAATAAGTATTTGGACACCCTGTGATTTTGCAAGTTCTCCCACTTAGAAATCATGGAGGGGTCTGAAATTTTCATCTTAGGTGCATGTCCACTGTGAGACATAATCTAAAAAAAAAAAAAATCCGGAAATCACAATGTATGATTTTTTAAATAATTTATTTGTATGTTACTGCTGCAAATTTTTTGAAAAAATTTGAACACCTGTGAAAATCAATGTTAACATTTGGTACAGTAGCCTTTGCTTGCAATTACAGAGATCAGACGTTTCCTGCAGTTCTTGACCAAGTTTTCACACACTGCAGCAGGGATTTTGGTTCACTCCTCCATACAGATCTTCTCCAAATCTTTCAGGTTTGGAGTTTCAGCTTGCTCCAAAGATTTTCTATTGAGTTCAGGTCTGGAGACTGGCCAGGCCACTCCATTACCTTGAAAAGCTTCTTACAGAGCCCCTCCTTAGTTGCCCTGGCTGTGTGTTTGGGGTCATTGTCATGCTGGAAGACCCAGCCATGACCCATCTTCAATGCTCTTACTGAGGGAAGGAGGTTGTTTGCCAAAATCTCGCAATACACGATGTTTCCACCCCCATGCTTTATGGTTGGGATGGTTTTCTTCGGGTTGTTCTCATCCTCTAAACATGGTAAGTGGAGTTGATTCCAAAAAGCTCTATTCTGGTCTCATCTGACCACATGACCTTCTCCCATGCCTCCTCTGGATCATCCAGATGGTCACTAATGAACTTCAAACAGGCCTGGACATGTGCTGGCTTGAGCAGGGGGACCTTGCTGCCCTGCAGGATTTTAAACCATGACAGCATCATGTGTTACTAATGTAATCTTTGTGACTGTGGTCCCATCTCTCTTCAGGTCATTGACCAGGTCCTCCTGTGTAGTTCTGAGCTTTCTCAGAATCATTCTTACCCCACAAAGTGAGATCTTCCATGGAATCCCAGACCAAGGGAGAATGACAGTCATCTTGTGTTTATTCCACTTTCTAATAAATAATCATAACAGTTGTTGTCTTCTACCAAGCTGCTTGCCTGTTGTCCTGTAGTCCATCCCAGCCTTGTTCAGGTCTACAGTTTTGTCCCTGGTGTCCTTAGACAGCTCTTTGGTCGTGGCTATGGTGGACAGGTTGGAGTGTGATTGACTGAGTGTGTGAACAGGTGTCTTTTATACAGGTAACAAGTTCAAACAGGTGCAATTAATACAGGTAAAGAGTGCAGAATAAGAGGGCTTCTTAAAGAAAAATTAACAGGTCTGTGTGAGCCAGAATTCTTGCTGGTTGGCAGGTGTTCAAATACTTATTTGCAGCAGTAACATATAAATAAATTATTAAAAAATCATACATTGTGATTTCCGGATTTTTTTTTTTTTAATTATGTCTCACAGTGGACATGCACCTAAGAGGAAAATTTCAGACCCCTCCATGATTTCTAAGTGGGAGAACTTGCAAAACTGCAGGGTGTTCAAATACTTATTTTCCTCACTGTATTTGATGAAGTCAGTTGAGCTTTGTGTTTTATGTGTCGCTACACTGCGAATGTATAACTTCAATATATTGAATGGAAGCTTGAATATATACTGATTGGAAACTTAAATATATTAAATGAAACTTGAACATATCTTGAATGAAATCTTGAAAATATACTCATTGCTAAATTTAATATACAGTGATTGTAAACTTGAATACATTGAATGGAAATTTATATACTGAATGAAACCTAAATATATATTGAGTGGAAACTTGAGTATATTGATTGGAAGCTTGAACACATTGAATGAACCTTCAGAATATTGAATGGAAGCTTGAATGAAGTTTTATATTGAATGAAGTTTGAGAATTGTGCCTGTACATGTAGGTATGAATGCATATATATATATATATATATATATATATATATATATATATATATATATATATATATATATATATATATATATATATATATACACACACACACACAGTGTTTATGGTTGCATGCGTGTATAAGTGTGTGCATACGAGGTCTATTAGAAAAATAGCTGACCTTATTATTTTTTCAAAAACCATATAGATTTGAATCACATGTGATTGCGTCAGACAAGACGCCTGTTGGTTGCGTCATTCGCCTGTGAGCAAGCAGGCTTTGAGTGAGGAGTGGTCCAGCCCCACCGCGACACGCGGAATTCCTCCGCACATCTGTCTCAATGTGCCGAAAAAGTGCTGATGTCCATGTCTTTTCACAATTCCTGTGCTAGTCAGATGACGTCCCAGATAAAACACAGCGTCCAGTTTGGAAATGAATGGCACATTCCACTGTTACAGGAGTTTTTGCCATGGAAAGAGGAGCGGAGGCTTCGCGTGTCACGGCAGTGCCGCATGGAGCACAGCAACGCCGTGATGAAGCCTCACGGGACATGTTCTGGCATGTCCAGGCACATCCACAATTTCTCGGATAATCACTCGATGGAAAAACCACCAACAGCTGTCTGAACGCCATCTCAAAGCCATCCTGTGAGACCAAAACGGAGGTGTTCCTTTGTCTCGCTCCATCAGCAAATTGGTCGTGACGCACAAAGCCTCCGCTCTGCTTTCCATGACAAAATCTCTTGTTAAAAGTGAAATCTGCCGGAAAATGGTTGATGTCCAGCTCTTGTGATAACCAGAGAAAGTGCACACGACGGTCCCGGCTCCACAGAGCCATCCGTTTAGAAATGATCCGGTGGTTTGTGGCTCTCGATGGCGGCACGGAGCGCGGCACGCCGAGCGTCCTTAAAGCCGTCCTTAAAGCTGTAGTAACACTCCTTATTCTCTGTGAAGCCCGTAAAATTTTCACCGAAAGCCAGATAAATTTTTCAAATGGTTTCCAGCTACCAGTCTCTAACAGTTTCTGAAAAAATTCTGATGGAAAAAAAGCCCAAATCATTCCGCCATTTCCTGACAATGAAAATCCGCCGAGGGGGTGGACCACTGCTCACACAAAGCCTGCTCACAGGTGAATGACACAACCGACAGGCGTGGAAAAACTCACGCATGCACACGAGGGTTCAAGCTTGTCTGACGCAATCACACGTGATTCAAATCCATATGGTTTTTGAAAAAAATAATAAGGTCGGATACTTTTCTAATAGACCTCGTATATTTCTTATTTTTAGTATAAGGGGTGGGCATTTATAAGCTTTGCTTCTGCTGTCACCTTTCGGCCACACGGGATCACTGCAAAGTTGTTTTGTTATGAATTTTTTAATTGTGTGCCGAATAAATTCATTCATTCATTATTAAATTGAGCTAGAATTTTACATTATAATGCTTGGATTTCAGTACAAAATAAATGTTGTCAAGTTTAATGAAATTTGGGTGGCCCTATAGCTTTAATGCCTTTTAAACAGTTCTCTTGCCTTTCCTCCTCCAAAAAAGTTATTTTCTTCACAACATCAACTGTATATACAAGTACTAGGAACCAGCTTGAAGAGAAAGGCAGGTACATTTACCTTAGCATATTTAAGTGAGAGTGAGCTTTGTACCATTTCCAATCACTTAACCCTGTTGACCTCAAACTCTGCAAATTACCATATCACAGCGAGCACTACAGTCGCCCTGCTCGCAGGCAAAGAAAATCAATATCTGTCTTGCATAATGTTTTCTGAAGCAGCCCAAAAAAATCAGGTCATCACAGGTTGTTCAAGAAAACAAGCACTAAAAATGCAGAATTACTGCACAGTGGTGTATAAAATATGAATAAAAATGAAATAAATTAAACTGAGTTGCTCCGAAACTCACGACAAATATACATCATTTAATTAACAATCGAAGGTGAATCTGTACTTTTGTAAAAAAAAAAAAACGCAGTCAAGTGAAGATGCAGTGTTGTTAGATCATGTTTGCCGCTGACTTCGCACCTCTTTTCCCCTCCAAGGTGCAAACTGCTTTGAAGCAGTGACAGCGTGACTTCATCGTCCTCCTTGTAGAAACAAACCTGACAGCTCTGCGGAACATTTCAGTCGGGAGGTTTGTGGGGCAGCAAAGAATGAGGAGACCAACTGAGGCAAATTTTAAGCAGAAATTAATCAGTGGCACAGTTGGAGTGAACGATTTGGAACCGTGCATGAGCAACAATTAAAAAGTGCATGCTCAAAAACACAAAGAGGGCTAAATGCTGGACATCCAAATGTCGCAGCAGGTGGTGGCGCCCTGGAGTGTAAACCACGCTAAGAAAAAGAAGGATGGTGAAAGAGCTGATGCATGAGTTAAGAAGAGGTGAGAATGGAACAAAAACATTTCAGTCGAACCTCCCCAAAAAAGGGGGCAACAATTGTGCAAATAGACATTGCTGCACAGTAACTCAGACCTTCCAGAGGCACCACAGACAAACACACAGAAGTCCCACAATTCAGTTCACCAGAGGCAAGAACCAGGTCCACAAAGGATGCACACAAACGCTCAAATCTGCGCACAAACGCTCATGACCTTTAAATGCACTTACAAGCACGTGCACAGAGGGGATGCACAGGAAGAATATATACACCATCTTTGACACACACAGACACACAACTAATGTATGACGTCCCGCTGATTAGTCTAAAAACAAACAGCAGTTGTACACTTGTTGCTAAGCAACAGCAATGTCTGATCAGCTGGCTGTAAATTGCAAAGGAAGTCAGGAGACGGACAGGAAAACACAGGAGAGGAGACATTTTAGGTCTGAAAGGCCAAGAAATGTGAGTGAACGGATGACCACATGAAGAACGCAAACAATCTGCAGGCATTAGTGGAAAATGTCATGTTTTTGGTCAAAAACAGGTCAGCACAGTGGTCAAACCGATCATCATACTGACTGCCCCTCCACGGATCATGCATGTGCACTGTGGATTACCTGATTAAAGCTTAAATAAGTGTGAGTTGGTGTTATGGTGTCTACTTTTTAAAGTGATGACTGCATTCATTTTGATGCAGTTGATGTCAAATCAAAGTCTGACTGGAGGGAATGTAGCCGCGCGCTCACCCAGCCTGCAAAAACAGCCTCATTCTCCGCTACAGATCGCATGCTGCAGGTCAGCACACTTCCAAATTCAAAAATGGATTAAAATCTTGGTAAAACTTTTGAAGTTGAGGCCAGAGTGCTTGTCTGTACAGTCTTGAGCCAGCTGAACCGAGCCATGCTCAAAATGCGTGTGCAGCAAAGCTGGCTGAAAGTCCCCAGATCCAGAAAATAACAAATGTTACTAACTTTTTCCAAGTATCTGCTTGACAGGACCAGTGATCTGAATGAACTCAGCTTGACTACTGTATTTAACCCAAAATAGTTACAAATACATTTTTTATAGTTATCCTCTTCCCAAACAAGGTAGACATAATCACCATTTACATTCATTCATTCATTTTCAACCGCTTGTCTGGGTCCGGGTCACGGTGTCAGCAGACCAAGACCTGTAACTCTTCCTGGTGGATCCCAAGGTGTTCCCAACACAGCTACGAAATACAATCTTTCCAGCATGTCCTGGGTATTCTCCCGGGCCTCCTCCCAGTTGGATGTGCCCAGAACACGGCATCCTCACCAGGTGCACGAACCACCTCAACTGTCTCCTTTTGATGCAAAGAAGCATCAGCTCTACTGAATCCCTCCCGGATAATCAAGCTTCTCACCCTATCCAGGGGCTTCATGTACAAAGTGTGCATACCCACAAAGACGTGGCATACGTCCATCTCTACGCCCACGTTCAGATGTATCAAAAATTAAATGACCGTGGAAATGTGCGATGCATCATGCAAAAATCCTGGCTGGTGTACGCACGTTTCCACAGCTATTGTGTCACCTCCGACACAAAGTCATCAGAGTTATGTGCACATCAGAGCCACACTGATGAATAATTAACACACCCACATGTTTGCAATTATATGGGTGGATATAAAAGCATCTGCAAAGCGATGCTTAAATTAGCATTAACAATGGTTGCGTTAGCATTGTTAGAGGATCTTGCAAATGAAGATAATTGGCTCATAAGCTGATTTCGATTACCAAGGCCACTGTTACTGCAGTTGTACACAGAACTGCAGCCATCCCTA